>NW_027137443.1:827468-1206763 GCF_001889945.1 Aspergillus brasiliensis CBS 101740
CCAGAGCCAGAGCCAGAGCCAGAGCCAGAGTCAGAGCCGCCAGTAGAGCCACCAGCACCACCACCGACGATGGGGGTACCGCTAGGAGCAACAGACTGAGCGGGGGCACTAGGAGCAGAACCGCCCTCGGTCATAGTAGCAACGGGAACAACGGTCTCGCCGGTGATAGTGTCGCAGGGAGTAGTGGAGGCACCGGCACTGGCGCCCTCCGGAACAGAGGCAGTGGGGACAACACCGCCGCTAGGAACGCCAGGAGCACCGGACTGGGCGGGAGACGAGGGAACAGAAGGAATACCGGTAGGGCTGACACCGTTGGGGGATCCGGGAACACTGGACTGAGCGGGAGAGGAGGGAACGACACCACCGGAGGGGACACCAGGGGCACCGGACTGAGCAGGGGAGGAAGGCACGCCTCCGGGGATGCCACCAGAGGGAGATCCAGGAGCGCCAGACTGAGCAGGCTTGCTCGGGCTGGAACCACCAGTGGGAACGGAGACGGTGGGAACAGCGGGAACGCTGGCGGCGGGGGTCGAGGCGACGGCGGGAACGCTGGAGGCGCTGGGGATGAGCTTAGACGAAGATCCGGAGCCAGAGCCGGAGCCGATGGAAGGACCGCCAGGGATGCTGCAGCCGGTAAGCCATTCAATGACGATGATCTCAATGGAGGAGCTGATGTCAACACCAGCGCAACCACCGATGACAGCAGACAGCTCAGCACGAGACTCCAGGGAGAGGGAGGCCAGGCTCTCGCCAGACAGCAGAAGGGAGAGCACGCCGCTGATGTTGACACCGATGAGAGTGTCGATGGTACCGGTGATGAAAGTCTCGAGCTCGGTAATGATGTCGGTGGACAAGTCGACGGTGACGTCGCCGCTCAGGGCAAAGGAAAGCCAGAAGTAGAGGACGGCCTTCAGCTCAACACCAAGCTTGCAGCTAGAGCCGGAGAGCCAGACTGCCAGGGCAGCACGAGCATCGGCGCTGACGGAGGTAGCAAGCTTGCCCGAGATACAGGCCTCCAGAACGACCTTAACATCAGCCTCAATGTCGACGGCGAGGGAGGACTTGAGGAAGGCGGAGAGATAGGCCTGGGCGCTAGCGGTGAGGGCTCCGGAGGTTTCGACAAGGGCGTTGATGGCGGCACCAACGGAGACGGTAGTGAGACCAGCAGTGGGCACGGTGCCGATGGTAACAACACCAGTCGCGGTCTTGCCCTCCAACCACGCAAGGACAGCAGCCTTGAGGGAGGCGCTCAGAGAGCACTCGGAACCAGAAAGCCAGACCTTGAGGGCGGCCTCGACGTCCGCAGCAAGATCGGCGACGACACCACCACCAGCACAAAGGGAAAGACCAGCCTTGATGTCGGCATCCAACTCGACACCAACGGAGCCGGAAATGAAAGTAGACAGACTAGACTGGAAAGAAGAGCTGAGGACAACAGCGGCCTCGAGCTCGGAGACGGAAAAGATACCGTCGACAGTCACGTAAAGGTCACCCTTGGCAGCGACCTCGGCGCAGGTGGGGATGAACAGGGCGATACCAGCACGGACATCGACGGACAAGGTGGCAGAATCCCCACCCTCACACCAGGCCAACAGAGACGACTTGAGGGAGGCGTCGAATTCGGCATGAGCCCGGATCCACGCAGCCAGCTCCGCACGAGCGGAGGACTCGATCTTGCCGGCAGTGCAACCCAGGGCACCACCTTGGAGGACAGCAGCTGCCTGAGCGCTGATACCAGTGAGGAGGCTTGCGGAGCTCGTGACACCGCCGCCAAGGAGAGCCTCGATGAAACCGGTCAGGTCCTCACCAAGGTCAGTGAGGATCTCGGTGACAAGGCCGAGGGTCCGGGGGTCCAAGTCCTTCGTTGGGAGAGCAAGAGCATAGCTCGCCAGACCGGCGAGCACGAGAAGCTTGTCGGAACGCATTGTGCCGAAAGGGCAAAGAATGAATAACAAAGATTGGATAAGACGTCAGCGAGTGTCTGGAATGAACCTGTCAAAAGAATCCAAAAAGAGTATATGAAAATGGAAGAACGGCTGGCTCGAGGCAGCCTAATTGGTTAACGACAGACTGGTGAAAATGAGGGTCGGGTAAGGAAAGACAGAACCCAAAAAGACAAGACAAAACAAAGTGACTGACGAAGGGCTTGATGTTCAACGAACGAGGTGATCATCCAAGAGGTATATATACCCCTGAGAGGGATTTCCTCCCGTGCCTGCGGGATCGGGCGATGGAGCCCTCCCCCAAGTCTGGAACCCACGAATGGAGCTGCACACCCGGCTGAGAGCATGTTGGGACCTTTGTGATCGAGGGACCCGGATCTTCGAGGCCAAGCTAGCCAAGTGGATGCGCCGGGTGCCAGTGGAAACTAGGAAGCAAACCAGAGCGGACTACCGTTGTATGTGGGCTCATCCGAAACAAACTAAGCCGAACGAGACTACTATTTCAGGGAACGGGGTATCCTGGACTGAGAAGGTATTAGTTCCGAGCTTTTTGCGGGTCACCACTGGCCTTTTCCGTCCATAGTAGTATTATTTTGTCAAGCAAAGGACGCTGTAAGCAGGGGTAAGAGCCTAGGCCGGTGAGCCACTGACCAAGCCCGCCACCAATTGGGGCTCTCAATTCAGCAGTGGTGAGAGGCTCCGTTGTCAGGGAGTGAGTACACTCGTTAGTATCAATCAGCCATGCTTCTGACTTGAAGACGCTAATGTTAGCACCCAGGGCCGGAAAAAAGCAAAGTAACAAAATTAGCAAATTATTGATGCTTCAATGTGAGTGTGTGGGTGGGCAACACTGCTGCGGGAAGGTACAGTACAATGGGCATCGGCAGCAGAGCATGAGCAACATCATTGTCATCAACATCATCGTCGGGTCACCCGTGGGGTGGTCAGCGATGGAATGCCAACCAGAAGAGCGAGTCGGGGTGATGTTGGCTGTGGTGATCGCATGGCGGGCCAATGACAGTCAGACTGCGCAGACCCTCATCAGGTAAACAAGAGGATAATCCCAGTGCCGGGCAGCCGTCGAGGCCGACCCATGGGCGATCAACACGGCCGGTGTTTTGTCCCTGAATTGTGAGCCCGGTTCCACCTTCTCCCACGGATGAAGTCAAGATGAAACTTTAGAGTTGCTTAGATCCCCTTTCAAAATGTGATAAAACAACTAAGAGAATGGGAGAAAAAGTCAAATACGGAGTACGGATCCTAACCGACGCTATCCAGGTGTGGTTAGGAGGAAAAGACAGGCATGGTGGGCAGAGGGGAAGGCAGAAGAAAAAAGAAAACAAAAACTCTGAGAAAAGCAACGAAAAAAAGGCGTTAAGATTTTTGTGACATATGCGTTGACTGATCAACTAATTTCCGGGGCGGTGCATAAATCCAGTTCCGCAACGTTAGGCTTCAAAGACAAAAGGAAAAAGCAATGACAAATGCGAGCAACAAGTGAACTCTGAATCATAGAGAGGGCCGCCCACTCTTCCCCGGACAAGAAATCCATTCCATAGTATAAAGTAGATAGTGTAATCAATAATTGAAAGGAGCACAGATCTTATCTGCGGACTACAGTCCTAATGGACTGGTAGTATAATCAAAACATCGAATGAAAATTTGGAAGAGTGCTGGACAGTGTCATGCTCTGCCCACTCCAAATATAGAAAATTAATTTCCCCCAAGGGGGCAGGAAAACTCTCACATCAAACAAGCCAGCTGGGGTCACTAACCTAAAAGAGTTCCGGCAGACTACTACTCGTGGACTGAAGTGTGCAGGAAACAATAATAAGCAGACGAACAGGAGTATCCTCTCTGTGCTGCGCACAACCGAAAGTGGCCTTGTGGATGCCAGTCTTAAGTTCTTAACACGCTAAATTAGTGCATTAGCATCGCTTTTTAGTCAGGGACAGGAAGCTGCGGATGCAGTAGGTACTTCCTTAGCGCGGCAGACAAGGATACTTGCGGTAAAGCATCCTCAGACGGAGAAGCAGAGAATCCAAGAGAACATCCAAACGACAAGCTGCACAACACAATAAGTTTTCGGGCGACTTTCTCATGCATCAATCTAGACTGCTCCGCAATACCAATATTAAGCCCTGGCTAATAGTCGACAATGGCAATGGTACTGGCAAGAAGGCACTCGGAGGGCAATCGTTGCCCGAGCAGGCGTTCCTGACCCGAAGGCCTCGTACCCTTGGTTCCTAAGGCTCCACCCCCCTCTTTTTCCCCCCAAAATTCCCAATGGCCTGAGCTGCCGGTTGCCCGCTTTAACCGAACACTAGTACGTAGTAGTAACTAGTAAGGCCAGTCCTGGGCCGACGCCTTCCTCTCCAGATGATGGAATCAAGGCAGTAGACAGTGGGTAGTTGTGGGAACAGGTTTGTTTGACTTTGGAACAGTGGCATCTGCATGATGGCTTCGTGGTTTCATCACTTGCAGATGGGTTCGATCTTTGTTCGTTCCTGTGGAAACTCTAAAAGACCGACCCAGTTAGGCCATCCAGTTAAAGTTGACCGGGTTTTGAGTCGACTAACCTCGGAAGATTACCTGATTTGATCAATATTGATTGACCGCCGCAAATAGCCAGGTACACCCTGCACCTAAAAATGAGCGAATAATAGTTGTAGTATGCTGCCACTGGAGCCATGACCGGGGAGCTGCTGCCAAGTCACTCTGAGGGAAAGGCAATCCGATCAGTCACTGCAGGGGGATCAGGGGCACATCCATGGAAGAATTCTTCTCCTGAAATTCTCGGTCTCCCTAGGGAGTAAGTACGACGACAGCGAAAAGAAAGACGACGACGACGACGATGACGATAGCGTTGACTGGATACTCATTCGGCCGCGCATGCCCCTTTAGGAAGCTGCAGACCGTCAGGTGATATCAGGTGCTTGTGGCAGGTCACGTCAAACCTGATGCCAGAAGCACTTTTGACAGTCGGGAAAATCGTTCATGCTCCATGTTTCAAGGTTGGACTAGTTCCCTCTATTGGGGATCTTGCCCCAGCGAGCTTATTCCACGTTCTATTTTTGCCTGAGTTGATCCATATCATAGAACTCCTTCTTTTCTCCGCCAGTTCATCAAACTGTGGTAGCTGAAACTGGGACTACTGTGTACGCCACTGAACTTACGAGTAATGGCCTACAGCCTAGCATTAGCATACTTGTTTAGGCATAATTGCGTTGCTATGTGCCTCATGTTCGCAAGAGAATCCCTCATGGATGTACGTACAAACCTTGTGGCTCAGATACTGGACCGAGAGGACAGGCCCTATAAGATAAGCAACATATCGCACTACCAATTTTCCGGCGCATTGAGGTGCTTATACGTGGGTGGCAAGGCATAACTCACAACTTGAATGGTGTCAGTCATCAAGAAGTTGACACAGCTGATACTAGCATTGACAAATGTTTTGGACGTATCATATGGTAATCAGAGCAAACCCTCGACGCACAGATCCATTGTACACCGAGGTTCTGCTCATGGTGAGGAGCTAGGGCTCAGCTACCAACTCTCTTGTTATGAAAACGACTCGATCTAGCAAACCCGCATCAAGCTTTCTACCTCTACAAGGCTTACAGGAAGGACGGCTGGCTAAGGATCCTACTTCATGTGCAAACCGTGGTCTGAAGGCATGGGGAACTGCAAGCCAGGAATCCCGGGGCTTCTATCTATAGTCAACATCCTTTATTATCCCTTATATGGGTTTATATGGTATCAGCAAAACATTGTCAAGCTTGGTTATGCTTCCTAGGGGGTAAGCAGTAAATGATTTGCCTGTCATTGCCGTATCATATCGTATCACATTTTCGTCGTGGCACTTCAATCGCGACCTATGGGAGTCTATGATTTAGGTCCTTTTTCGAAGAAGTCCAGTCGTCGAAACTTCACGGAGCAATATAAGTATACTGTGTCTTAGCCATCAATCCCTAATTTTGCGCTATAGTTCGTTTGCAGTTTTCAATTAATTGAAGTCAGGAACTTCATGCTTTGGTACTAGTTGTATTTGGTACTAGTATACAGTACTACTGTAGTATAATTCTCTGATTTGTTGATTACTGCTGTTATTGAGGGAGGTAGTAACCTGGCAATTAGCATCTGTATTGGCACGCTCAGCTGCTGATTAAACGTTCTATTGTTACTGTATTGTTAGGGGTAGTATTCCAACAAAGTGGTGGTGAGCGATATTCCCTTTAGGGGTCGGATAGTAGTTATATATAGTTGCTCGGTCAGTACTAAGAAAGATTAGGTACAACAAGAAGAAGTAGCAGCACCATAAGTAGACAAGAGTAAGATAAATTCATTGATCTATTAATTTATTATCAACCAAAGAAAGCCAACGCTTAGACCTACCATTATCCAGTTCACGAAAGTACCGTGGTATCAGTGCACAGAGATAAAGGCTATCATTGGAGCAGAAGCATTAACCGTAGTCGCTGATTTGCGCTAAAAAGTTCCCGGGGGCGTTTAACGTCGCGTCGAAGCGAGAGCACGGCTGCCTGCAGTGAGATGCAGAGTCGGCCAGGATACAAGCGAAATGACTTGCCAAATGGGAATGGACCTTGTCAGTGCAAGCAAGGAGGGATTCTGTACTTTGTAGCCAGTTAGTTACCTCGACATCATCGAGTGGGGAGTCTAATGATCATTGTTGATGGAGGGAAACGATTGCCCCGGGCAACCAGAACAACAAGCCAGCCACGTGACCCGCGCCCAGCCACCGGCAATTCGAAGTTGGATGTTTCGACTTACTACGGATTAACCACAACACGCCAAACGTCGACTACTAACCCCATTGCAGCAGGTACCATTGGGGCCAACTGGGCTGGTTCTCCGGGCTGACACGTCAATGCGGTCTCTCCGAGCTCTTGCATGAAGCCCTCGCCCCCCTTCACCCTCGACAGCAACCTACCGGCTTACTTCGACAATCCTATCGCACCCGTGAGATGTCCCGCGCCGCGCTCTCCCGCTCCGGGTCCAGGCGGACCTCCCCAGAGCTGCAGAACTCAGCCGCCTTTCGAAGCAATTCCTCCGTGGCTAGACACTACTCGCCGGGTGATAGTTCTGATGACGAAGTTCCCGAACCGAAATTCAGCGCTTCCGTCAAGGCATTGCTCGACGAAGATGGACTCGATGTGTCCCCGCGGCTTCGCGGCGAGCGCATGGGATCTGCTGCCTCCAGCCAGGAAAGACGATCTCGAGCAACGCCCCCTCAAGATCACTCGACCGGAAGTCCTGCGCCTCGCGTGGTCCGCATTGCACCATCATTAACCGGCAGTGGCGGCAGATCGAGAAGGGAGGGATCGCTCCTATCCAACAGCGAAAGTGCCGACCAGGACGCCAGAACCAATTCGAATGATTTCATTACGCCCGCACCTAGGCCACGCAGTGTGCGCATCAACGCATCGCGTAGTAATACACGCTCACCCGCCTCCGTATCACCGTCTCAGAGACGCTCTGCCGAAAGGAGCTACGTCGATGACCACGGAAGTGCCGAACGCTCAGAAGATGAAAGGAAGTATAGGTATGAGGATGATTACGCTCCTCGCACCGGCCCTTCATCGGTATTACGCACTCGAAACCCGGAAGATATAGGCATGGCGAGCTCATTGCGCGTCAAGAGAGTTGGACGGCTCACTGGAACGTTCCTGAACGGACCCGCGAGGCGCGGTGTATTACGCCGACAGAGTGAAGAAAATAATGAGGACCAAGACCTGGATGCGAATATCGACAACGCCGACTACCACTACAAGAATACAGCGAGATCTTCGTCACCCAAGGTGTCATGGGCCGATCCAAGCCCACCAGTCAGAACCGATGAGCACCGATCTTATGATCGTCCCGATGGACCCTTTTCTAGAACATCTTCCCCGAAATCTTATGGATCGCACTCAAAATCGACACCTGGCTCTTCTTCAGAAATGTCCTCCAAGCCCTCAAGTTCGCAGGAACAGCCTGTGTTCAAAGTGCCTCTTCCGCCGACATTGCCTTCGTCTAGAGACCAGGAGAATGAACCTCCACCGACATTCAAGCGTGCCAAGCCTCAGGGTTTCAACTTGCTGGACAAGCCTGAGAAGCTTGCTGTGGTGTACGGCGACGAGAAGAAAGAGCATGGGGAGACACCTGCAGGGAACGGGAACTCCCCCCGAAAGATCCTAGCAACAAGAAGTAATAACACACCTCACAGGCCGGCCCCTCCTCCTCCTAAGATGTCTGTTCTTGAGACTGCCACCGCGACAGGAGGAGCTGCCACGGCATCACAGTCACGGAAAAAGCGCAGTCAAGTCTCGGTCAACCACAAGCCCTTCACCCGGCTGGATTGTATCGGTCGTGGTGGAAGTTCAAGGGTCTACCGGGTCATGGCTGAGAATTATAAGATCTTCGCTCTGAAAAGGGTGAATTTGGAGGATGTCGATCCGACTACCTTGGCTGGATACAAGGGTGAAATTGACTTGCTTAAGAAGTTGGAGAATCTTGATCGTGTCGTCCGCTTATTCGATTGGGAATTGAACTCAGATAAGCATACTCTGAGTGTCTTGATGGAGATTGGAGAGTCAGATTTAGAAAAGATTCTTACATACCGACTGAACGCCGAAGACGCAAGGTTCGACATCAACTTTACCCGATACTATTGGAAGGAGATGCTTGAGTGTGTTCAAGCTGTACACGATCACAACATTGTCCACTCTGATTTGAAACCGGCGAACTTCCTCCTGGTTCAGGGCCGATTGAAGCTGATTGATTTCGGCATCGCGAACGCCATCCAAGACAATACCGTCAATGTACATCGCGAACAACAAGTCGGAACTCCGAACTACATGTCACCGGAAGCCTTGGTCGATTCCAATGCTTCTCTTGGCCTGCCAGCAAGTGTCGGGAAGATGATGAAGCTAGGAAAGCCGAGTGACGTGTGGAGTCTGGGATGCATTCTCTATAAAATGGTGTACGGCCAGCCTCCATTTGCCAAAATCGCCAAGTACTACGAACGCATCCTAGCCATCCCCAATCCCCACGTGAAGATCGACTTCCCAGCATTCGGAGTAGGAGGCGTTCCTGTGCCTCCTGGACTGGTCCGAACGCTGAAGCGCTGTCTCCAGCGCGACCAAACTTTACGTCCAACCGTGGAGGAGCTCCTCGGCCAGCGCGATCCATTCCTTTACCCAGACGCGCAACTCGAAGGCGCCGTCCCAGTCACACAGGACATGTTGAATCGAATCCTCGTGAACGTGGTCAACCACTGCCGCGTCCGTGGCATTCCCAAAGATGAAGAACTAGCCGCTTGGCCCGCTGGATTCTTCGCCAAGATCAAAGCTGCACTGGAAGAAGGCAGCTAGTTAATCACAACCAATTTACACTGTCGACTGAACCGACCGACCTTTCCTATGTTCCTGTGTGCCTTCACGTCCTGATACCTCTCCAATGAACCCGGCGTTCCCAAGTCACAACCGTTTATATCCTCGCCCTTTCCTTTGTCCCGCACACGACACATACCTGCTTTTCACTTCTTGTTCCATCTTGGATCTATACATCCTCTCTTCCTCTTCTTCTTTACAATTATTTTGGTTTAGGGAACGACACCCGCTGGAAACATGGTGTTGTCTTTTTGTCTTGAGTCGCGCTTCAGCCTGGGTGATTGTTTAAATTATTGATTGAGTCATTGACCGATTACGTGTTGTTTATTGATTGCATTGGAAGCTGTGGGATCCAGAAACAGCATGGGTAGTTGGAGTTTTGTCTAAGAGTATAATTGGAATATACTAATTTACATACAATAAATACTTCTCAATTCCGGACTTGCTGTACTAAATGATCGGTAGTATGATGTGTGCGTAGAATATAGCTGTGAACGACTGAAGACAGATACTACTACGTGACTACTTCTAATGTAAGGCAATATTTTACCACTCGGACCAAATCAAGCTTCATTTATTGGGTAGCACTTCAATGGTACGCTCGAGCCAATGTCAAGTCATATGAGAAACAGACAAGGAAACCTTTCGGCAAATGAATATGAAAATTGGGAAACAAGACGGATACTTTGCGCGCCGCTAACGCCACACCCACTGATATAGTCTATGTGAAGACGAACACAAACCAACGCAACCAGGGCATATTTTGAGATAGGGGGGGATATGGTATGATGATATGAAGGAATAAGGCGGGATTCATAATCATGGACGAGAAGAAGTGTTTAGACAAGCAGGACGGCGCTGTGGTAATAGATTATTAGCATCATAGGAGATTATTCAAAGTGTCAGGAAGGAAAACTCACTTGACCGTGCCGTCCATGTCAGGGTTGTTGGTGATCTGCGCCCACTTACCCCAGACGACCTTGCCGCTGGTGGTGACGAGACCCAGTTCGGAAACGTTCACTTCGATGATGGTACCCTTGGTCAAGACACCCAGTTGGGTATACAGAGGGTTCTGGGGGTTCTTCTTGACGGAGAGGATGGGAAGCTGGACGGTGACACCCAATTCGGGGCTGGAAAGGGAAGAAAAATCCATTACGTCAGTTGAACGATTCCCATAACAACAGCACTGAACAGAGATAGAAGAGAAGGGGATTAACGTACTGGGTAACATTGGCCTTCTTGTAACGCAGACCCATAGGACGAATGAACCGTTCGTACTTAACAGGCCGTCTGGTGAAGTCACTACCGACAAAAGTAGGCTTGGTGATCATGCGCTTCCAAGACTTCTTGTGGGTCTTCTTTCCGGTGTTGACGACCTTGAACATCTCCTCCTCACTGATACCCTTGACCTTAGGCAGAGGCACAGCAAACTTAGCGGCCTTCTCATTCCGCTTGTCCTTGATGGCGCTGGACAGGGCCTTGGCGTTGGTAGCCTGCGACCGATCAAGCAGATACTGGGGCAGAGGAGTCTTGGACGGCTCATCGGGAGCAGAAGACTTGACGTTCTTCTCTTCCTGCTCCTTGATGCGCTTACGCATCTGGATCTTCTCCTTATGGCGCTGCTGCTGGTACAGCTTGGCCCTCAGGCCGCGCAGGTTCTGCGCATCCTTGGACTGCTTGTGCGATTCACGGGCCTGGCGCTTGCGGACACGCTCATCGTGATCGAGCCGCTTACCGTGCTGCTTCTGCCAGCGTTCGATATACCTATTCCCTTATCAGTATGCTTTGCTCGTTGCTTCGAGATATTCCAATTCCCGGCGGTGGAAAAACAGCTCGGGTCGGGGCCCAGCTTTGGGGGAGGGTGGGGGGCAGGGTGAGACGAACTCGTTCTGAGGCTGCACACGGAACAATCAGTTAGCAAACCGTAGACCATAGGTTTCAAGGAGCATCTCAATCATACCATGATGAATCAACTGCGTAAAAGCGAGCCAAAAACGAGTTGATATCAAGTAACAGCGGAGCCCGAAGTGGAAGGACAGGACAAAAAAGTTCGATGCGGCGGCAACGGGACTGGGTCTTGGCACCCCGATAAGTCACGTGGAGCACTTTATCTCTCTCCGTCCGGAATTTCATCCTCGAGATGCTTCGGAGTCCAGGCACGGCACGGTCAAGGTCAACAATCGCCTCAATTCCCTTCCTCCGTCTATCCATACTACACACAACCATGTTCTCTCGAACTACGCTCGCACGGGCGCTTGCCCTGCCCATCGAGCACACCGCCGCCCGATCCTCCATCCTCGCCGGCGCCAGCAACACCACCTTCCGTGCCTGTCTTCACCAAGCCACCACTACATCTTCAACAACAACATCATCACACCCTTCTGCTCCTCTAAGCGCCACCCCCCGGGCCCAAACCTCCAATCCCCTCGAACAACCTCACTTCCTGACGCCTAAAAACACCATCCCCGAAACCCGCGCCGATGTGCCTCTTAACAAACAGCCCGTGGCCCCGACCTTCGACGCGCCATTGAAGGTGTCTCAATCCCTCCTCGACATGCTGCCATACCTCACCTCCCAGAAGCCGCACTACATTACCGCACACCTCCACGATAGACCCTACCTGCTCACCGAGGGTGATCAGCTGCGTCTGCCCTTCCTCATGCCCAAGGTAAAATCGGGCGATATCCTTCGGTTCAACCGGGCGTCGGTGCTCGGTTCTCGTGAGTTTTCGCTTAAGGGCGGCGAGAAGTACCTTGATGAGCGGTTGTTTGAGTGCCGGCTCCGGGTGATGGGTTTCGAGTCGGAGCCTTTGCGCATCACGGAGAAGACGAAGCGGAGACGGCGTCATGTGCAGAAGGTTACGAGCAAGCATCGTTATACCATTCTGCGGGTTATGGATGTTAAGGTTAAGACGGCGGAGGAATTGTTGGAGGAAGGTGCGGTTGTGGTGCAGAGTGCTGATTCTGCGGCCAATGTTGAACTTAAGGAGTAAACTACGGATTCGAGGGGCAGGGCTGGAGATCTCACAAAACTTGACCGCGACATGGGCTGAGCATATTTAGAGGCCCGTACTAAGATGGGTATGGATTTCATGCTGTGTTATATCAATTGGTTGGAACCGCGTAGAGCGGTATACCATGTACAGATAGGACTTTCTTGTTATGCACATTGAGGAGTGCGTTTGTATTTTATTGTATAATTGGGTTTCGAATGGCTAGTTTTTCTTGTAATTCGATGTCCTCAAATTTAGCAAATCGGGCGTACTTTCTGCAATCGTTATTACTGACCGTCTAATAGGAGTATATACAAGCAGGCTATAGTACCAGTGATTTACAAGTATACACCCCAAACGCATATGCGGACCATGACCGGATGAATGTTAGGACTGCACAACTTTGTTCCGAAAGGACTAACAATGAAAGGTTCGTATAGATATAGTGTCTATCCTAATGATGGTATATTGAACAGCCACAGCATCTGCTCTAATCGTTGCCTTTGATGCAATGCCAATTACAGCCCGTAAAGGATCTCTTCGGCGATTTTCTCTGCAAAAGCATAAACTGTTGACTGAGGAGCCCCTGGAGGTAGAAACGGAAAACTGCTCGCATCAACCACCCGTAGTCTCTGGACTCCATACACCCGTGCGGAGCTATCCACGACTGCCATTGGGTCCTCTTTTCGTCCCATCTTGCAAGTTGAAGATCCATGTGAGATTGTTGTCAAGGAACTGCGGATGTAGTCAAGTATCTGCTCAAATGTCGTCACATTGTTTCCCGGTGAGAACTCAACGGGATCAGCGACACCTAGGTCGGCCAATTTTGCCCATATCTGACGACTCCGATTAAACGCGCCTACCATTATTTCCACGTCTGTGGAGTTTGCTAGCCACTGTGGGTTAATGATGGGCGGAGTTGTCATGTTTGGACCTGCTAGCGATATGTTACCGCGGGAGAAAGGTGCAACGTCGACGAAGGTAATGGTGGCATATATTTGACCAGCGCTCGCATTTTTGGGTTGTGGATAACCAAGTGGTGTATAGACGGTCTCTGGCCAGTCGTCTGGCAGAGCGGAAAGTGCCTGGATAGATTCATTCGATAGGCGCCAGCGGTAAGGCTTGGGTAGCTTCTCCCATCCAAAATATCCTGGTCCAGGTATGGACAGTGGACCTGTGGCGTTCACAATGTATTGCTTGACATTCGACTCCACTAGAGTGTCATCGTCAGCCAGCGAGGCTACAGTTGGAACATCGACTCGGTGCGTTGTTCCGGCTGTGGGATGATCCTGTAAGTTTTGGCCGACGCCCGGTAGATGGCTGATGCAGCTGATGTTGAATTGGAAAAGTTGGTCATGTGGGCCGATTCCTGACACCATCAGTAAGTGAGGGGATTGAATGGCTCCTGCCGACAGTATAACCTCTTTCTGAGCAGTGAGGGTGAAGTTAACCGGCGGAATGCCAAAAGTCCCAGCCGTTTCAACCTGGACGCCAGTTGCAACTCTATGAGTATCAAACAATATCTTCTGCGCAAGCGTCTTATGATACACTACAGGGCCTAGACCACTGTTAAGAGTCGATTGCAAGAAGCTTGTCTCCGACGAAGACCGATGAGCGTTGATAGGATTGATGGTTAGGGTCATATAGCCAGAACCCGAGAGATTGCCACTGTTGAATTCAGTTTGCTTTAAGCCCAGAGCAATAAGTGCCTTGCGAAACCAGGTTCCAAAGCCGTCGACGAAGTTCCCCGACGAGACTTCTAGAGGACCACCTGTCGAGCTGAAAGCTTCTGGGTTTTGTATGTTCGTCGAATTGATGAAAACTTTCTCATCCGGAGGAGTGAAATGCACCGATTTCTTATAGTAAGGGAGCATGTTGGGAAACTCATAGCTCTTGTCTCCTACCTCTTCCGCCCATTTATGCAAGCTGCCTATTGTAGGACGATGATAATACATGTAGTTTCTTCCTGAACTGCCCCCTAGCGTTTTTCCGCGCGGATAGTGAAGTGTGCGATTGCCCAGGTTCTCCTGGGGTTGGGTCATGAAGTCCCAATCCACTAACGGCTGGAAATCGCTAGGATCTGGCCCGGAAAAGAAGGTCGCGTATTCTGGGACCACAGAGAGGTCACCATTGTCGATTTCATAGAAACCTCCAGCCTCGACAACGGCCACACTGAGATATCCGCTCTTGACCAGCCGACTGGCAATAGTTAATCCGGCGGTACCTCCGCCTATAACGACGTAGTCGAACGTTGCATTTTGCCCGGGTATACCGAACCAAGTTCCCAAGAGAGGCCCACGCTGGTCATAGTCAAAGAGATTGAGATCAGGGCCATCGTGTGCAATGGCCAGCGCTACCAGGGTCAGCAAGATCCCAAGTATTCGCATCATGATTGCGCTAAGAGGAATCTGGATTGCCGTTAGAACAAACGGGGGCCACAAAGAGTATCATTTGCTGGATGATACTGGAGTGATCAAGGATGGACTAGAGCCGGCACTGTGATTAGCAAAATTGGAAAGATACTAAATAATGGGATGAATAGCAGATGCACGTTAGTATAGAATGTATGGGAGAGAAAAGAAGAGGAAGAAAAGGAAGAGAAGGAAGACATGATCTGGAGAAGACAAGCAGGCAGTCCAGAAAGGGAAGGAGCGAGCTTGCACACCAACAGCGTCAATTCTTCCGATAAAGATCACCTACATCATGAAAGTGCTTGCATTTACAAAGAAAATGCTATGTTTGATGATTATTCCTCGCAATAAGCTTGAAAATTAATTGCTTGTATGTTAACATGCCCCCAGGAAACCGATCTCTACTCAACAATCTCTTTCAACCCCAACTCCGCTCGGCAGTTTTCGAGGCTGTCTTTCTGCATCTGCTCATAAAGGCTGATCTCATCGACCGTCGGAGTTCCCATCATCTGTTGGAATCCATCTAGATCCGCATCCGCCTCCATAATAAGTCGTTTGGACTGCGATGTATTGCCTAGATTCGAGTTGAAGATCCCTCCGGCAGACAGGGGAAGGAAGTCCTCGTATGTGATGGGCTCGAACTCAAGAATCTCATCCTCCAACAGCTGGCTAAGACTGGCCTTTTCTGATCCAAGCCCCTCTTTACTCTTCGGTGTTGTTCGATAGCAGAAGTATGCGAGATTCTGCTTTTGCAATTCACGAAGGTCATCTGGAAACGCCTCAAAGTGTTTCTTCAAGATCTCCTCATATCTCCAAGAGTCAGCTTCTGTCTCTGCCGCTTCCCTGTTGACCTGGCTGAGGATGTCATCATATAGCTTCCGGCCTTTCCGCGTGAGAGCATAGCCGCGCTGCTCAACTTCGCCAAATCTTGCCGTATGGGAGCCCTTGACATATGTCTCATTAGAATCACGGAAGTATACCGTCTCTTCTAGGGCTTTGAAGCTAGTCTGGCGTAATAAAATGGGGCACTCGCGTCGCGGAGGTCCTTCGATTCGCTCTTTTGCCGGCATACCATTGTCCTGCATCATTTTTTGGACGAGGTCGATATCAATGGTTCGTGGAGTAAGGTGGTTTATGTGGCAGCTGGGGAAAGATACGATGTCGGCGATCAAAGGGTGCTCCTCCTTGAGGATCTTGTATTCTTCAAGCGTCACTGTTGCCTTGGAGTGCCATCGGAAGGTTTCCAGCCCTTCGGTGATGAACTCCTTGCACTCATGAGGGGTGAGGTAACCCTGTACCTCAGCGAGATTGATCAGAGCCACCAAGCGGTCGGTGAAGATGTTTCTCTGCTTCAGAGCCCTCTGCGCCAGATCTCGTGTCCTCTCCGTCAGCAGGTCCATGCGCAGGACGGTCGTAAACACTCGGAACGGATGTCTGGCCAGAGCTTCCCTGGTTCTCGGTCGAAATGCGGTAGCATGCATGGGGAACCCAGCGACACTCAGGTCATAATATCCAACAGGATACATTCCCATAACAGCGAACATACGCCGGATTGTGGCCAGCTCCTGCGCTGTTCCCAGGCGGATGGCACCATGTCTCTCCACACGGTGTCTGGAGGGCAATACCTCGTCGGGATCGATGGTGTCTGCACCCCCTAACTCTCGGCTCTTATTGATTGCCTCTGCATCTGCCTTCCATACAAGGTCCACCAGGTCCCCGTAAAGGGGAACTTCGCTCTTGTACATATCCGAGAGGGCACGGCAGAACCCGGCCCGCAGCGTATCTTGGCTCCAGTCCATAGCGGAGTATAACCGTATATTATATCGTCGGGGGGGGGGGGGGGGGGGGGGGGGGAGGGTGTATATTTGCTTCTGGAGGGAACGAGATGATGATCGCGAGAAAAATCGAAGCATAAACGATGATATATCCCGTGGTTTGATATAAGCAACAACTAGCGAGACAAACACTGGTTGAAGCAGTTCAGAATGAATGTGCCAGTTAGGATATATAGCAGTATCCAAGGAAACACAACAAGTCACACCTCAGCCTATATCCCTTACGTACAGCACTATATATCCATGCTTAGACGATCCCATTCGCTATTCATCCCGATAAGCATGCAATCGCCATATCAGGCTATCAGCTCATTAGCAGGAGCCACCGGACTGCACCTCAATCGTCATCGCCGAGAGCCGTGGTTATCCGCCCGCGCAGGGCTCGGACTTCCATCCGACGGAATCAGATGCCGTCCGTCTGACATTTCATTTGAGGGTTGCATATTGCTCTTGGATAATCGTGACCCTTAGCGTGCTGAGCGGCTATGCACTAACGAGGAGGTGCCTCGGAACAGTAGTTCTGGCCGGATCCTGATGGTGCAAGTGCAACAAACTCCCGATAACCACGCGCTGATAAGATAGTAGATAGTGTGGTATCTATACAGACAAACACACTATTCAACGCTCTTTGCTCCATCGATAAGATAGTATAGTCAATACTGCACCTGAGACTTTGAAGTTATTCGACCATATACACCACCTCCCTTCACATTTGTGATGATGCACGATCTGCATGAAACTTCTCGGTGGACATAAATCCGGGGAAGCTCCTCCCCGAACAAACCAATCGGATCAAGTTTTGGACTGGTAGAGAACTCCCGTCGGATATGGGATCTATTGCCTCTCCACAGTTGTTCTTCCAGGAAGAGTAACCCTGAAACGCGCTGTAGTAGCTTTTCATTTAATCGGCACGGTTAATATGACAGTCTGGCCGGGGGAGGGTCCCTGGTGCCTGGTGCCGAGTGCCGGCGATCTCGGATGGATGAGGACCTCTTAATCCTGAAGCATTTGTAATGCGCGGACTAGATACGGGACTGTCATATGAAGTGTCAGAATAGCCTATGTTGCATAAATGCGAGACTAGTAGCTGAGGCGTAATTCTTTTAAGTAGTGGACGAAGAATAATGTCAAGTCATGATACCATCCACGAGGTTATTCCCATTCATCCACAGCGTATTGAAAAAAAAGGAACCATATCATAAAATGTACATCCAGAACATTCATTGCGCTATCATCCTAAAAAAATGCTGACTAAAGACATCACATCCTTATTCTCAGGAAAAGTAACCCCACAATCTAATCCAAGTCCTCAGTCTTACGTGGCGGAGGAGGGCTCTTCTTCACAAGGATAAAGTCACGCTCCAAGAGCCAAAACCCCTTCGACTCGCGTCCATCAATCGTCTTGACGATGGGCTCCACATTGTGCTGCTTAGCAAGTTCCAGATCTTCGCACCAGTTGTAATCCACAATCAAGCTCTTCTTGACGCCAAACACCGTGTCGCTCTCCACGAAGTTGCTGTCACGGGAGTACAGCGCCGTGATGAGCTTGGTGTATTCGGGGTGGGCGACCATGAAGTGCTAGTATTTTACTCCTTAGCTTGTTGATATCAACGGCATAAAGTGGTTGTCGGAGACGACTTACCATGTGAGCCGGACGGAACCAATGACGCTTCAACTTCCGTAGGAGCTCTCCGACGGGACCGTCGTTGGAGATAGGGTATGCGACGGGCTTGACGCAGGAGAAGAGATAGTGGCCCCTCTCATCGGAGAAGATCTTTCCACGGCAGTTGGGGTCCTCTGATCCGTCGTATTCCAAGTCATATACGCCGTTGCCGTCGGTTTCCCAAACGTCGATCAATGCCTTGGGCACGACATTCCCTTCTGTGTCTTTGATCCAGCCCCGCACGATTGTGGGTTCTCCGGGAGTGCCCTCTGCAGTGATGGATTCCCCGTATTCGAACGAGTGGGCTTCTTCGTCGTGGAAGGGACCGAGTACTGAGGACTCGGTTGCCCCGGGCACGGTGGGGTAGGAGAGGGCGTCGACGAGAGCGGAGATACCCAGGATGTCTGAGAGGAGGACAAATTCGTGGCGGACGTCGGTTGAGATTTGACCGACCTATTAGAGATGTGTTAGTATATTGTTTCATTGGTGTTGAAGTGTGATACGTACTCTGGTCAGGAACTGCCACGCTTGCTCCCATTCGTCGAACTGAAGGCCAACCTCCCGGATATAGTCATGAGCGGCCTGGATCAACTTCAAGATAAGGTACCGCATGCGAGGATTGTCACACATGGAATTGATCTTGATGACATTTTCTGTGATGTTCTCAATGGTCAAATCGAGCATGGGAGGCAGGTTGGCCGCGATCTCCTCTGGCGTCGATGCGGACGCCCATTTGGCGCGGGTGCGCTCGCTAAGGCCAGCGACCTTGGGAGTAGACCCATTCGATTGTTGCTCAGACATTGTGATTTCTGATGAGAGAATTACGAGAACAATTGGGGAGACTGTTGCTTGAACGGTTCAGCCAGACGTGGTGGTCCGTCTCTTATACTTCGTCCGCCCCCAAAGGTTCTCGGTTATGGCCATTTTAGACACCAGGTGCTCCCACAAATGCCTCCCCCGCACTTCATAACGCGGGGCAATTGTGATTATTGTGTATAGATGTCGTTTTGGTCGTCCGGGCCGATAATCGCAGCTGGGGGTTAGGTGTAGATACATCCGTCGGAGCGGATATCCATGTGTGGCGGTTCTTCCGTCGGACGAACCCTACAATGGCTGAAGTCGTGGCAACCACGTCTTATAGGTTGCCGGTTATCTTGTATGCCTAGAGTCCTGGAAATCTTAATCCGTACACACCCTTGCTCTGTGGAATGGTCAAATAAACTGGGTATGAAATACACGGAGAGTAGATAGTCGATAGCGAACAATGCCGTTATTCCGTCGTGACAGCAACGGCTTGACTTCTATGGAGGGAATTCTGTTTCCCGGAGCCGAACCGGTGAATGATTTGCAAGGTCCATAGATTTTCAGAGTAGAGTTCTTTTGTATGGGAGTCGGGACCTACGACGTAGTGGTTGTGCAGGTCGACGCTGTGAACACTTCCCGGTGTATGCAGTCGACTTGCAACAGCAGATTCTCATGACGTCTGATAGAGTTTCGTCAATATGAACAAACTAGTTCGGACACCTAAGCCTTTTTTTTACTGAAATTGCAGGCCCGCGAGCAGGACTACAGGCCCAGGCAGATTGACTAACGCAGCTGCATAAGCTATTGTAGCCCCTACCACGGACCTTCGTAGTTGGCCTCTGATGACGGGCGAGTTGAAAATCATAATTCCGGACTAGCAGCAGGAGCATTAAGCATTGTCTAGATTGCGTAGTGCTGAATCTTTTAAGGCCGAAACTCCGAGTGTTGAGCATTGTCTTGAATGACCCCAGACCCCGCGAAAACCCCGGATAGCTCTGACGCGGTCGTTCCTGGGTCAAGGTGGTTAATTTCGGATGGCATCATCGGTTGGAGGCGATCGCAACCGGGCTTTGGTTAAAAGCCAATCCTAGCGTGCCGACCCAAGTTAGTGTGGAGACAGCTAATCAGCTGGAGGACTGACCAACAACAGCAGCAAGCAAGCGGCATGAACACCACGATAATCATACGATCGCGTTTAGATGAAGCCTTTTCTTGAGAGAGGCATGGACGGCGGCAACGACGACTCTCAGCCGGTGACGGCGAAACTCCGCGCTTCTCGTCGACGCCCGCCGCGTGCTTCACGTGCCTGCGAGACTTGTCGGGTGCGCAAGACCAAAGTGTGTCCACCTTTTGCTTCGTCGCATCTGCATTTCACTGCAAATTGTCTGGCCTGTTGTTAAGATTGCTCAATGACTTCTTACTGACGCTCTTGGTAGTGTGACCAAGCCCAGCCGTGTTCCTATTGTGCTTGTATGCAAACCCGGCCTTGCCGGCTCTCCGCCTCAGGCAAAACTGTTTCCAGCTGAATTGCATACTAACATTTCATGTTTAGACCATTCACTTGATTGCTTTTATCGCGCTGCAGGCCCAAATGAGGGTTCATCAGCGGCAAAGAGACAGGCGCAGATTCGAGAAGCTCAAAAGTATGCCTTTATGCTGGGTTGCCTCGGATTATGTGTTGGTCTATCGACATCTAACGTAAAGCAGATCGAAGACCCGGCCATCGCCATGGCCAGACGTGAGTCAGAGTAACCAAAACGGCTTCCACCAGAGCGACTCTCCGGGCCATCATAGCCCCCAGGTGGCGCGAAGTATTGGCAATATCAATGCTAGCTCACCTACGGTTTTCACTCCTAAACGTGATAATGACAGCATAGTTGGTAAGAATATTCGGTCCTGCAAGTATACCTGAATCTGAGACTTTTACAGCTGCCACACCTGAGCTATGCGACTCAGCATCCCGAGACGGTTTGAGTGGTGTCAATCTTCATACCAATGGCACGGAATTCTACGGCAATTCCTCGAACCTTGCGTTCCTTGGGAATCTATATGCTCGCGCTCGTAATCACGCAGACCACAGGCCGTTGACTATTCCCGACAACGAGCCTTCGTACCCATCTAACGGTGGAGCTCATGCGGCGCTCAGTTTGTTATCAGATAAACCAGCCACGGACCAATTGACACCCAACTCAGCGGACAAGCAGTCTGAAAGCTCACAGACGAACAAGGCACAACTTTCGATAGTGAACCTGCTGTATAATCCAAAATATCCTAGCCACTCTCCACCGCAGATCAGCGGTGGAACCGAAGATGATAGACAAGGGAGAAAAGAAGATGCTGAGGGCACAAGAGCGAATACTCAAAGCTTTGTGGGCAAGTGAAGCCTCTTCATCTCTCTCGGTGGCCGTAAGCTGACCGTATGAACGCAGATCACCGGTATGAAATGATACCTCTGATTGACAGGCTATCAGACGAGGCACAACTAGAGATAGAGAAGATGTTTATCAGCAGCTACTTCTGCAACAAGCATTATATTCACCCGATGCTGTGCAAGACCAACTTTATGCGGCGTTGCGAGAATGAAGCTTTCGTCTTGCCGAGGCGGCCTGGATTTTCACGCGGTACATCGAAGTTTTCAGGGCTCTATTTCTCCGTGGTTGCCCTAGGTGCCATCAACGCTAGTCCGCACGAGACAGCTTTGCTTGATCACTACTGCAACTATCTTCCCCCTCTGGGCAAGCCTGGTGGTATGAGCAAGCCTTCCTCATTGGACTTTGCAGACTATTACTTTGGAAAGGCGAAACAAGCGTTGGGGGACTTGTTTGAGAGCTGTAGCTTGGAGAGTGTGCAGGCTCTTCTGCTGCTGGTAAATATAGTGCTCATCCTATATTGGCATATCTGTTACTAATTACATGACTAGAGCGTTTTCTGTCAAAATGCGCTGCGACCACATAGCTGCTTCATGTACAGCGGCATGGCAGTGCGGACTGCAGTTGCTATTGGACTGGCGTCGGGAATGTCGTCTGTGTCCATTGAAACACGGAAGGAGGGCAGAAGGACTTGGTGGTGAGTACATTGCTCCTTTCTCTGTGTTCAGCAGCTAATATAATCAGGTGTATATACTCCCACGAAATGTGTGTATCCCTGAATACTTGATCTATTCGACTTCGCTGACTTGACGCAGTGAGATGTGCTGTTCCTCGGGCCGGTTAGACAGCATGAAAGACCTCCAATATTATCAGGTATCACTACCAACGCTCAAGGTGGGTACAAATCATGCTACAATGCAGGAATACATATGCTGAATCTTGTCTAGGCTACACCTGGCAATCTCCTCGACCCCGATGCAGAAGACGACCATGTCGCCATGATACCAGCCATGGTAGCTCTGGCGCAGATAATGTCCGAAGCATCTCATCTTCTCTACCACTCACCGAAGCGGTCCATGAGCGAAATGTCGCAGATCGCAATGAGTCTAGACAACAAATTGCTCGCGTGGAAAGCCACATTGCCGCATTTTTTGAACATTGATGCGGCTTCACTGAACGACACTGAATGGGCCTTTAAACAGAAGCTAGTATTGAGGTTAAGTAAGTGATAGATCCATTTCCTGACCAAAAGACAATCTACTAACTATCTATAGGGTTCTACAACACACGCATCCTAATACACCGTCCATTCCTCGCTGCCTCGACATCCAGCGCCGAGTCCTCTAATCTGTTCCAACATCTCCACACCTGCCTCGACGCCGCAAGAACGAGCATCCAAATGCAGTACGAATCCTTTTTACACAGAATCTACATCAGAACCTGGTATATATCACCCCAAACTCCCTCAAAACAACCATAGCTAAATCGCACAAGGTGGTACAACACAACCTACGCCCTCTACGGCGCCATGATTCTCCTGCATCTCGTCCTCTCCGGCTTCCCCAGCATCCGCGACGAGGACCTCCTCCTCGACGTAGAGAAAAGCCTCGATATCTTCGAATCCATGAACAATATTGTAGTCGCGCGCCGCTGTGCCGAAATGATCCGCGAGGTTCTCGAAGTCGCGCGCGCCTGCGTCGCACGCCGTCGTTCCCTCATACCTCCAGCAGCAGCGCATACATCAACTCTAGCTCCTCCCGCTACGAGCAGCTTCGGCTTAGATGCTGCTGCTGCTACTGACCCAACCGCGGTGCAAACTCGAGGAGAAAATCTTACGGGTATGGTCCCACCCGGCCCGGATAGCGATTTCTTCTTCTCGCTGTTCAATCAGGATTCGCAGCCGGATACTCGCGCCGAGATATTGGCTAATCTGGTGGATCCTACGATATTGGAGGACTTTGCGTTTGGGAATGGGGGCGGCAGCGATTTCTCGTTTTCTTGGGGTCTTGATGATGATGATGAAGATGATGAAGGATATAATGAATCGGAATCTGATATTATTACTTGCTAACTGGTATCGATATTGCCTACTATGTCAAATACTATTCACATAGTGGCATCATAGTACTAGCGGACTATCCTCCTACCCAGTATGTTGATCGTATTTTCTTCTATTCATAGAAAGAAAAAAGAAGAAAAAAAAAAAAATATAGGAAAAGTAGTATGCTACATGCACCCACCCAGTTATCCCCGTATCGAGGTAGCCACCTGAATGAGAACCAAATATCTACTAGTAAGTACTACTGACTAGCCCGCGCCACATCCATCCTTAATATAATGGTATAATATACCCACCAATATAGCCTTCATCGCATAAAGTCAGTCATACAAACAGAAATAGATAACTAACTACGTAGCATAACTATTAAGTAACTCGAATGTAACTCCACAGGATGACAAGTGGAGCGTTGAGTTACGGGGGTGACAAGTCCGCGACACGAGATGTTTCATGATTAATTAGATTGACTGCTGTATTTATTTAGTAATTGATTCTAATTGTTGTGTTTTATATATCCTACTCAGTTGTATGCAAAAAAGGAAGGCACCTAGATCTATTTAGTCTGGAATTGATGAAAGGGTTTTACTTAGTAGTTTGGGTATGAGTACTTACTATGGATTTGATTTAGTAGTAGTCTTCTGTTCAGTATGTTGTTATTAGCGTAATAGGGACGTTGACCTTGAATTGAATTGTTAGGTTTTTAAGAGTGCTGCATGAGTATGGTGATTTAGATGAGGGTAGGAATGAATTTAGTAGTAAGTTGATGGCTCTATTTTGGCCTACAGATCTAAGATATGAATGGTTTCACGCTTGCGTTTTACGATGCGAACAAATATTGATCAATGCAATGCAATTTTAGTGACCATGACCGTGACAGTCCAAAAAGTAAAATCCACGCTATCTATCCATCCCATGGCCAAAATCAGTCTATAACTATCCATCCAGTCCCGGATCCATCATGAATATAAAAGAGAAATAAAACAAGAGCAGACCCGTCAGCAAAACCCATATGTACATACAATGCCATGCCGGAAGTGCAATCATTCATCCAGTCATCCAGCCAGGTGGGGAATTAGTTCGTAAAAGAGTCAAAACAGTGATCGATCATCATCAAGCACAACGTACAACTCCCAGCGAGTGCAGCCAAACATATAACAGGTCAAGGTATCAAGAAACGGAAACAGAATTGCGCCAGGTCGGTAATCAGAGATGCGAAGGCGGTAGTTGTGGTCATCAAGGGCATCAAAAGGTTGTTTGTGTTGAGAGTAGAAGCGCGTATTATCGCGTATCGGTTGGAGGGTTTGAGAAGAAGGTATAGGAGGCTAGATCGGGGGTATCGAGGCTTCTTGTACACTGTCGTCGCTGATCGAGGTTGCAGGAGATGCTAAACCTGAGATAACGGACGAGGTGCCTCCGCCCTGTTCCAGCTCGACCATCGAGTCCTCTAGTTGGGCGTTTGCGCCCGAGCGGGAAACATTGATGGTGGGCTTGGCGGCACTGGTCATGAGTTCATCGATGCCAGGTTTCTCCGGGACGTAGTGATCGAGGTTGGTGGCGCTGTCAAGGCTCTCCAGTGCGAACTCGAGGAACTCAGCATCCTTCTTGCTCACACTCAGCGTCCACCGGTACTCGCACAGTCGAAGACGGTAGAACTCGGACTCTTCTTTGGTGGGAGCAGTGACTCGAAGCAGGACGCCAAAAGATCCAATCAGGGCAAAGTTCGTCCGCGCGGCAGCGGGCCAGAATGACCTCAGATGCATTGGACGAAGACGATTAACAAAGTCCATGGCGGAAATCAGACGAGTCTTGGCAGCGGATCGGCAGATATGGGAGAGGTAGGCATCGGCGGTGTCCTGGGAGAGGGACCGCACAATGCAGCGGTGGAGAGTGATTTCCGTGGCAAAATAGGACAGGTGCAAAGCACCATTGCGGGAGTTGTCTTCATTGACTGTCTCGAAGATATCCCCGCCCGATTCCATCTTCAGCTGAGTGGGTAGGCGACCAAACCACTCCTTCAGTCGGATCTGAGCCGGCTTGGCACGCTCCAAGATCATGCGGGTACGGTTGGCTCCTGCTGTCTTGAATTCCTCAATCGCCTGGAGAGTATAGAATCGGTCCAGAATATCGGACAATATCGTTGTCAGCGCCACCATATGGCAGAAGGACAGCGGACCATGGCCGACCGGCGCATCATCGTGGGTGGATGTGCCGGAGAAGGCATCGGTGAAATCCTGTTCCACCAGGTCCTGGACCATCCAATTGGACGACACGACATGGGACGGACGGCCATGCACTAGAGCGGACCATTTGTCCTGCATATATAGTGCCCATGCCAAGCGTTTCCGGAGACCCTTCTCCCACGTTTCCATCCGCCAGTTAGAGCAGTCCTGATGCAGGCCCAGCTCGAACCCGGCAGTCACCAATTGCGCGTTCAAAGCCGCGGTGGCGAGGTTGGATCGCTGCATGAGCAGCAATCCAGCTTGCACAGTCGACATCGACGCATAGGGCAGCGACTCGGTCAGCAGCTTGAGGGCAGTGCTCTCCAGCCGGCCGGCATCCGGCCGGCGGACGGACTGCGGGCCGACGTCGACGAACTTCAACGCCAACACATAGACGGCGGACAATAGCAACGGTGTCAGCCCGGTCCGGGCCCGGTACGACTGACGGAAGCTATCCTCCATGAGGATGGGAAAGCTTGGATGGACATGCTCGAAGAACTTCTCCACCAATGTGGAGCCATAAGGAGCGACCAGGCTTTCAATGGCATCGAGCGTAGCGCTTTGCGGGGAGTCCGCGTGAGAGTTGACCACCCGCATGAAGGTGCCGTCGTCACCGAACTTACGCACGCGAGACGAGGCCACGCACCCTTCGTTGTTCTGGTCCAAGGGCAAGAATTCTAGGAGGGCGGGCTCGAGTTCGGTGGTGAGGCCGATATGTTGCGTGGATTGGAACCAAAAGGCCGGCGTGAGGAGGTGGTGGGTGTTCAATGCAGGGCGGGAAGAGCTGTCTGGTTTGTTGGAGGCTGGGGGGAGAGTAGTAGTAGATTGCCTGGCAGCGGGTACCCAAGTTAGCGTTCCGATTTGAGATTCAGGTCAGGCATGTCCGAGATCGGCCTGAATGGGGACGCCGGACGCCCCGGTGAAATCATACCTCTTGGGGGATTCTACTTCTTCGGCCTCGGCGTCGTCCAATTTACGTTTTTTCGACGTGACATCGGCCGTGCCGGGGCGACTCGTCACGGACAAGGTGAAGGTGCAGTCCTGGCGGTGGAAGTCGCACGAATAGCATTTATTGATCATTTCGTTGATCGCACACCGGCTCTTTCTGCGCACACAGGCGTCGCAACTGGGCGCATCCCGGCCAGACGCAGTCACACGGGGAAGGGTGCCAATGGATGAAGCCGGCGACTGTGGCGTGGATATCGAACCGGGTTGGGGAGCGTGTGATGGCTGGGGTTGGGATTGGGATTGCTGCTGGACCCGGGGTCGAAGGAGCTGGTGATGGTCAGAGGCAGGCGACTGTTGAAAGGCAGCTGCAGGCCCCGTCGTCGAGGACGACTGGAGAGTGATAACGGCAGCCATTCAGAGAGGGGGGATGAATGGACAGGTCGAAAGATAACCCGGATGGAGCGATAAGGAACGACCAGACAACACAAGAGTGGCCGCCGCAGGAGCAAACCGGGGAGACAAGCCGGAGATGCGTAGATAGGCAGCGAGTCTTGCAGGCCCAAAATCTCACGAATTGTCACAGAAACAAGTACAATCAAAAATGGGCGATAGGCACAACAATCAATAGGATTCTTGTCACGTAAATGGACCGGGGCCGTCGGGGACTCCGCCGTGTGAGCTCCGCAGAGGAAGCACGGAGGACAGCCGGGAGAACAAGGCAGAGAGAGGGAGAGATAGTAGAGACACCAGACCCTTCACCAAATTAGGATTGGAAATATCTGGGGTCTGGCTGCAGCCAATTCGGACGGGGTGGTGAGTGTCGCGCGGTGATCCCGTCTATCGAACGCACCGACCAATGACTGGAGCAAGTACCAGAGAGCAGACGGGGTTGCCTGCCTGCCACGTACGAACCGCAGGGGAGAAGCTTATCAGCAGAAGGAGGATCCGTAAGCAGGATGACGATTGCTGATTGACTGATGGAATGGAATTGGATTGATAGATAGAATAGAGTAAAGTAAGTGGCAGTAGTGCGAGTAATAATAGATAGGAAGTAAGTAGTAAGTAAGGGAGGGAGGAAAACGGGATCGAATGGGGGGACGAGAAAGTCGGGGAGTACAAGCTGCCTGCCAGTGGTGGAAAGCACAGCGGAACCGGAGCCGCCTAAATTCGGGGAGATGGAGATATACTCCAGAAGATGAAAGGCACTGATAAAAAGCTGTAGGTAATAGAATGGAATGATAAAATTATGGTCACGGTAATAGGCAGATGTCGGAGAGCAGGGAAGGATCTGATTGCTCGTGAGCACTGATCATATCAGGGCCATGGATCTGCACCGGTAGTAGTAGTAGTAATACTAGTTTCTTCAGTTCCTATTAGATAGTACTGAAGGTGTAGTACTAGTAATAGTGGTAGTAGTTGTGGATAGATAGATAGATAGTAAAGTTGTTGTATAGAAGGGAAAAGGTCAGGAACATATATAATCAGATAGTAAGTAAGTAATAGTTAGAATTATGACACAAAAGTTGGTTCAGTCCCTCTCCTCTCTCCTCTTTTTCTCCTGTTCTCCGTCTCATCCAGTAGTTCCATTCAAGTTGATTATAACTAGTAATGGAATTGGCATGAGGTAAAACCAAAAATAAAGAGAGAGAGAGAGTCATCCTGACAGGAAATTGGGAGAAACAGTCATCAGGATCAATAAGAGAATCTCCGGATGAAGCGATCGATCAACACCGGCGGGTGTTTCCCACACGTAACAGAAAGGTGGCCAGGCATGCTGGATGGCCACCCGGCGACTTTTCGCCTCAAGTTCCTGCGCCCTTGCACGTCCTCGTCCAGATAAGCCTCGTTGGCCTGATTGGATCCCCGATCGGTTGGCTGCCGAGGTGGCCTTGGTATTACGTACTGGGAATTGGGTTGCTTTCTCGTCCGGGAAAGTTTGGGGTTGAGAGAATTGCCGGAGAGAAGAGCATCACAGTTAGTTACAACTACGGAGTAGACTACTCAGGAACTGAAGGACTAGTTATATAGGGACTCGCCGCTTATGCCATATGGCCTCATCGTTGGCACATATTATGCATACATACATACATACCTCCAGTTTCCCGATTTAAACATAGCTAGTATTTACTAGTGAACACTCTGTTCCCCGTTGTCCCGACCTATCATGCCGGGGAGATGATCCATCCCCTTTCACCACTGCAAGTACTGGGATTACTCAGACGCAAGCTCCCAATCACATCATCCCGATAACGCTCTCCTTGGAACCAATCACAACCCCTGCAATGGACGTGAACTCGGCATAGCGCGACACCGGCAACGGGGATCGGCCCTGCAGCTGGACGGGCTCTTTTTCCCCACAGCTTCTTCCCAGCAAGTATGAATGTCCCCCCGTCCATGTGGGCTTATACTATACGTAGTGCTCCGGACGGAGTAAGAAATCAATGAAATAATGCAAGGTCGAACGGGAAACTCCCCGGGTTACTTACTGATTGGGTGGGAAGTGGCTGCTGGTCCCTTGGGCATCTCTGCTGACCGTCTTGTTCATTACTTAATGGTTATGACTGAGCTGCAGTAGTAACTGGCAGTATACTACCTAGTTAGTTAACTGAGTAGGTAGACTACTCCGTAGTATCCATTGACTAAGGTTTCCCGGCCGCGCGATGGTTTCGTGACTCAGGTACGGAGTACACAGCGCCGGAGGATAGATTCTTCTTTGTGTTCCATTAATTCGATTGTGACATCAGCAGTAGTTACCTGGTACGAATTACTACGTAGGTGAATTCCACGTTGCTTACTATACAAGACATTGATACTGGTGTTCCTTATAGCCGTTGATCTGGAGAAAGAAGAAAAGCAACAAGCCCGAGATTTAATGTTATCTCCGGGGAGAATAAGCCCGACCGAGCGACCGACCGAGCGTCAGTCAGTCAGTACTTAGTAACTAACTAACTAACTAACTAACTAATCTTTGTCAATCTCCATTATTAGGCTCGCGTGCAGCAAACCAAAAACCAAACCAACAACTTTCCTTAGTTTGGATTCCCATTACTTAATGTAAAGGTCATCCTTCTGCATCCTTTCCCGGGGAGAAATGGATGAGATGGATTCTCATTATTCAATCCAAATTGACGGGAAGCGATCACATCATCGACCATGATCCATCAATTCTCGAAAGTTTCGACCCTTGTTAACTTGTAATAGCAGGAGGTCAACCGTGTGCCACTGACTATCTATTCTAGGGAGCGTTTTATCTAGTCCAATCCTTTTTGGACCTCTCATGAGGTTTCAATTATCCAACCGATACTGCTTTAGACTTTTTAGCAGTCTAGTCTAGGCTACGTCTACTCGGGTCGAGTCGTTCAACAGGCCCAAGGATTCATCCTTCCATTTCTCTTTCAGTTCCGTGTCATCCTAACTACTAATGAATGAATGGATGATCCGGATCTACCAGGCAAGCTTCCGGTTCTCGCATGGTCATCGGCCTCATTGTTGCTCGTGAACTTACTATCTATCCACTTTGTCCAAACTCTATCCTGCTATAACTATTATTCATCTAGAACTCTTGCATGGTGATTGATGGCTTTTTCACATGTTCAATCCTCTTCTATCTGACAAAGTACACGGTAGAGATGCTGACTGACTGACTAGCTATATCGTCCCATGTCCAGGAATAACACCCATGACGACATGATCGTCCTGCAACTGCCAATGCGATTTTCCTTTTTCTTACCCCCTTCTTGTTCTTTTTTCTTTTTCCCTATCCCCTTCTCCCTTCTTATTGCACGGATAGTAAATGAACTATGCGTCATAACTCCAAAACTCCATGCTATACCGAAAACAGACCCCAAGCTCAGAGAGAATGCCATATGGTACAAAGTACACGAACAGAAACATAAAAAGTTAAAGAGAATGAAGGAATGAAGCTACTCAGTGAAATTGCGCAACTTGGTCAACTCATCCAGCAGCTCCTGCAAATCGCCATCCGAGATCTTATGCTGCAGACTCGGAATGAGCGATTTCGCTTCCTCGGCATTATCGCAGCACAGACTCCCTGTTGCTTATTAGCCAGCTGATTCCACCTCACAATTTAACTTTCGTAATATCCTCTCGAAATAAGAGAAAGAAGAGAGGTAACATACCAAGCTGCGACCGCTCAAACATCTCCAACTCCGTATGCGAATTCAACAACCGCTCGACCGCCTTGATATTCTCCTCATCCTTGAACCGCGCAAACACTTCTAGATAGTCCAGTGTTTTTGTAAGATTCCTGAACAGTGATATCCAAATATTAGCCTATTCCTCTATACACACAACACAATACAACACAAAATAGATGATAGAAAGAAAGGATAAACTCACTCCGGCTCCTCATACTTCTTCCCACCCCTACGCTTATTCTCCAACACCTTATTAATAACCAGTCGCGCCTCCGACAGCGACAACGTATGCGTGTTCTGGTCCGCGCCGAGCTTCAATGTCGACGCGGCTTCGAGTTCGCCTTGCGGGAGGGTGCGCTTGCGGTGTGTCGCGGGGGGAAGTTGGACGCTCATTGTCACAAAAAGAAATATATACTTGGCTTGGGACGGGTGGAGGTTCAATCGAATGGTTTGGCGGGTCGGGCTGTTTGCTTGCTTGCTTGCTGGCTGGGTCGGGGGCTTGAGGTATCACGTTGCTGATGGTGCTGGTGCTGGTGGTTGATGTTGTTGGTAGTGCGGGATCGGGGTCGGGGAGGCGTTGAGTTTTGTTCCGGCAGTTACTTACTATTGTAGGGGCGGTGAAGTGCTTCACCGCCTTTCATATTGGATCAAGGATTGGGGATATTTTTTGATTCTTTGATGAAATAAGGGTATTGAAGAGGGTGTGTGTGGGATGGTAAAGTATTGTTTTTCTAAAAATGCTCAGGAGATGCAGGTTATTTACAAATGTAAGGAGAAGGGTATCAATTCGACATTTTATCGGCACTTTTTTCTATATCCATAGCCAAAACGCCTTGATGCTATGCGATAGGTATAATCGTTTCGTATATGATATATGATTCACGGAGAATTCCATAGCAAGCTTAGATCTGGCGGAAGGCCACCTCCTTCGGCAGACGGAAGCTGGCGCAGAACATCTGCTTGTTAGGGCTGACCAATCGGACATTGTGGATGGCCAGATCGATGTCCTGGTTGCCGCTGCCGCCCACACGGTCCTCGGTGGTGATGGTGTGTCCGATGCGCTCCGAAATGCGCTGGCAGATATCGACGTGGTCGTCGTGTTCATCTGCCGAGTGGCCCGAGAAGCAGTACACATGGACCTTGGGTAGCGGTTGTGAAGTATGAGGCGCAAAGAGCGACTCCTTGCCTGCGTAGACGCCGACAAAGGCGTCGAGGAACTCAATTGCGTTGCCGGGGAGGTTCATCACGTAGTGATGGAAGACGTTGGGGCGATGGAAGACTTCCGGGGCCGGGAGCGCCTCTCCCTTTTCCTCTGCGGCGGCCTTCTTGCTTCTCCGCACCTTGGGCTCGATGGTCACGGTATGGGGAGAATCCAGGAGGGCCTGGGCAGACCAGCGGATGAACTCGCGGCCGTCCTTGTTGAAGGGGGTGACGAACTTGTCGGCCTTGTTGCGCTTGACGGCGTCCAGCATCACCTCGTATCCGTGCGGGTTGAGGTCGTTGGCCCACACGAAGATCTTCTTGCGGCCTGCGGGCACCGCGAAGGGCCCGACACCCGCCATGACGTCGCAGACCATCTCTCCGGGGCGGAACTTGTCCACGAGACGGCGGTGCTCCGTCTCGAGACGGCTGTTCCAGTACACGCGCGAGTAGTCGAAGCGGAACTCGCAGTGTTGTTCGTGCTGGACAACGTTCAGGTTGTTCTCACCGGCGAGCAGCTCGAAGGGGAACGTGCGGAATTCGCTGTGGGAGCCCACATCCTCGGTCTTACGGATGACGGTGCTGATGTTGGGGTTCTTGTCCAGCAGGACCTCAGCAAGCAGGTTCTTGTAAGGCAGGTATTGCTCGCGGAGGTTGAGGTGCGCTATTTCGTCAGACGTAGCTCCAATTAACCACGATAAAGAGTACTCACAAACATGACCGACTTGCGTGAATCCCTGAGGGATCTCATCCAGCATATCCTCGGGAAGAATGCAGGACATGATATCCGCTGCTCCAATTAGCCCAGATCCACAAACAGCGAAGCACGATCCTCACGCACCATAAGTCCAGTAATCGTAATCCAACGTCAAATCATAGGGCTTAACGCCAACCATTCCCTTCTCAACAAGCTCACTGATCGTCGGCGACCACGTCGCAGTATCTAGACCCGTCAGCTCTTGCACCATACACTAGTGTCGCTAAACCAAAATTCGTGCAGCATACCATCATGTTTAATATCCTCCCTCAACAAAAGACACTTATGCACCAGATCATTGACCTTAATTTCCCTTATGGAGCCCAATCTCGGCAGCACGAGCATATCCCGACTCTTGGTCAATTCCTTGCGCACATTGGAGATATCCGAGGTCTTGAAAATTGCCGCCGCAGAGATCGGTACCGTCTTCTTGAAGAAAGACCGGTCCAGGACTCTCATGGCCCGGTTCACTGGAGGACGGAACATGGCGGGGAGGTCGCTGCGGAGCGGTTGGGTGGGTTCGGAGTCGATTTCCATGGACATGGGCAGGAAATTCAGTTGGTTTGTTGGATTCGGGGGGATGGAGAGCTGTGCTAGTAATCGTACTAGAAGTGTGAGGCTGGCATGGACTAGCTGGAGATTTAGTTGTTCGTTTGGTGGGAGGATCGCGACATTTTTTAGACTTTGGAATTGGGCTGTGACTCCGTGGCTTATCGACACGTGATTAGAGATAAGATTGATATGGGGTAGTATCACATGGTATTCCACTGGAATATATACATGGAGATGAAGTATAAGATGCTCAAATAGTAAATTGTTAAGAGGCATCTAACTACAGCTACCGAGATAATCTACCTAGGAAATCCGTCCAGCAGACCCTGGAATATCAATAAAAGCAAGAATGGAAATCATCATCAGATCATCACGCAAAGATACAAACCACACATTAATAGGGTATCAGACCATAACCAGCCCATAATTCACCTCCTCTCCAGCTTTGCGACCCGCTCATTCAATGCCTTAATCTGGTCGTCTTTCTTCTTCAACGCAATTCTCGAAATATCGCGCCCCCGGATAATCCCCTTCACCTTCAACTCATACTTATGCAAGAGATCCATCAACTTACCCTTTGCTTTCTCCGGCACCACCGCCCCGTTCTTATCTAAAACTTCAACAGCTTGCGCCGCTAGATCAGGCGAAGCCTCATCACCACCCGTAGCAGGACTAGCCTCACCAAACCTCACAGGCGTAGGTGTCTTTGACAACTCCAGCGACGACGACGGCACGGAAGACGAAAACGACACCGGCCGATCTGTAACTGATCTAGCCAATGAAGTCGGTGTAAAGACCTCTGTCTTCGAGCCATCCTGCCCACCCACATCCGTTATATCATCGAGCTTTCTCTTCCCCGGCGCAGAAGCCCCAACTGTACCCCGGGACGGCGTCTTGGGAGGTCCGAAGTCGGGCTGTCGCATTGGCGCAGTAGCAGCAGGAGCCTGTTGCTGCCGCTGTTCTTGAGAACTAAGCAGATTCTCTACCGCCACATCATCCGAATCAGTCCACTCGAACTCATCCAGGTCTTCAGCCATCATGCGGGCCTTGGCGCTCTGAGGAGGCATGTTCGCACTCCATTGTCCCCCATTCCCCCTAGCCCCACTATTGCCCAAGCCCATACCTCCGTATCTTACCGTGCGATCGGTCTGCGGCGTCAGAAGGCCCGTCTCGAATAGGCGCGGTTTCTTGGTGGGTGTCTCGGGGGTGGGAATCGTAGCAGTGGTGGTAGTAGAAGAGAAGGAATCTGCGGCTGGCTCGGTGCGAGAGTTCATCAAGACGGCGTGCTTCTCGCGGACTTCGGCGTCGCTGGCCCAGAGAAAGAAGCGGCAGCGTTTCTCTTGGGGCTTTTGGCAGATGTAGACTGTGAGGGGAGTGAGGTGCGGGGTTCCGTGGTTAGCTACAGGAATTCAAATTGTTCTTGGCTTTTGGAGTAACTATGGTAGAATCAAGGAAGATAAACTGCGTACACCATCGTCCATGGTTCACACCGTGGTTCTTGGTTTGCAATTTGACGGCTGGGGGACGCTCTGGACAGTTGCAGCGCCAGACGCCATCGAGGAAGAGACCCCGCAGAGGAACCGCCGTGCGAGGCGAGCGAGGCGATGGGCTGCTACCGAAGGATTTCATGGGAGAGAGCATGATGGAATTGTAACAATGATTAAGGATAAGCTTAGGAATAATTAGAACATGCTGAGAGGGATTTGCTAGGATTCGAGAACGCAGATGGAGGAATAGACTGGGTTGTCGCCATGGAAACTGGGGATGGCGTGGGTCTGCACGCGGGGACATGACAGCGGATGATCTACTACTTTCGACTATAAAAATGTGGTCCGCAATTCAGAGATCTCCAAAAAGCCAAGCAGTCTTGTTTCGCTCTAGACTAAGGATATTAGGTGTATACAACAGTTTGAATGCCCCGAACAGATCATGTCCCTCTCTAGCCCTGCCAGGCAATCCCCATGCAAGATCCTCCAACAACAACCGCAACAACCAGAATCAACGATGTATACAAGGCCATGTATAGACTCTAGGGTATCTTAACAACGCAACCACACTTATTCCGCAAGTACCTGTCGCAACATAACGCCAAATGACTCGGACAATTTGAGAATTTCGCTTATGTCCGGCTTCACCGGCTCGCCCGCCGTGCGCCGGAGTTGGTCTTGCTGCTTAACCCGCCGTCTGCGCTCCGCCGAGATTGGGTCCAGGTCCTCTTCGTCGTCCAGATCCTCGGAAGCTTCCGACTCGGCGTCGGAGATTGCAAGATCTTCAAGGTCGGCCTGCTCACCAGATTGTTAGCCCATAGTTGCAGTAATGAAAGTCATCTAACACATACCTCGTCGAGGCCAAAGTCGCTGCCTCGGAATGACGCGTTACCCAGATATCCGTCATGTGCTGTACCCTCCGCGGCCATCTTCTGTCGCGTCTTGTTCAAATGCCACCGCTTCCGGTCTTCATGCCACTTGATCAGGGCGTTGATCTCCTCGAGTGCCTTGTCCTTGTCGATCTGCACAAAATCCGTGGCTCCCCGGAGTAGGGCGTTCATATCGAGCGCACCTCCACGAGGCCCCTTGCGCAGAAATTCTAGGATCTCCTCAATCCATGCCATGAGAGAAGTGAACAGGCCATTATCGTGCAGGTGGACTTCGTGAACGAATTTGTAGAAGCTGCTTTGATGGCGCTCGCACAGATCGATGAAGGCTTGTACAGTCTGATTCGGATCCGCCGACACATCTTGCCGCTGGCACTTCTCGATCACTGCAATAGCATCATCGGCGAAATGTGCGAAATCGGTAATGCTGCTGTAGACATTGGCAGATTTGTAAACACGCACCAGGGGCTCGTAGAAAATGGTGAAGAGGTCACGGAACAGCTGAAGAGTAACTGGTTCTTCGACGATGCTCAGCATCATAGTCTTGTCTCGCTGACGAGTGTAAAGCTTCAGGAGCTGCTTCAGGTTCGCAAACCAGTGCGCCCCTTCGCGCAGCTCCACCTCCACATTGTCCACGGCTTGGTTCCAAGCCACATATCCATTGAAAACCTTGCCGAATTGCTCTGGAGCCAACTCGGGTTGCAGAAGCTCGGTCCGGAGGATAGCCACAATGATGTCCACATCCTCGGCAGCAGCTTCGGCGCGAATCTCATTCTTGACATCTTCGTCTGCATCGGTGAAGGCTTTCAGCTTCTGGCAAATGATGGGATCTTCGACCTTGGCAGCCAGCGCATCGATCGATTTTTGGAAGGCCTTGATGCCATCGTTGAGGGTCATCGAGAAGATCCGCTGCAGCAGGGATCGAGAGCCGAAGGGTTGGGCCAAGAAGAGGTCCAGCACTCCTGCCATGACGGCCGCGGGGTTTGCGATACGAATGACATTCTTCAACAAAGAGTACGGAACAAGCGAATGGATTCGCTTAGCCTGCGCGAACAACTCTGGGGAGTTGTCCTCTGCCAGGAACAAGTGATAAAGTGTTGCAGCAACCCTGGATTTTGGTCAGTCTGAACACATTAAACGAAAAATCGCCAGATACGTACTCTATCCGGAGCCACTCGGCAAATTTCTGATACTTGGGACTTAGATCCTGCACTGTCGGCTTTTCTTTGATTTCAGCGAACAGTTTCGTCAGACCGTCTAGATTGGATTCTCTTGTCAGCAAAATAACCATCGATCGGAGAATTGCCCAGGACTTACTGCTCTCCACAATGTCGCGGCGGAAGTTCTCCATATACACGTCCAATTCGGCCGCACGTGCCCTGGCAATTTCGTAAAACCGCTTCTGCTCCTCTATGCGCACCGAATCGACGTCTTTCCGCTTCTGCATATCCAGCACCTCCTCCTCATTCAGAATGATGGGGTCCGCGGTGAGGAACTCTTCCATGGCCTTCGTCTCCGCCACACGCTTGTTTTGCAGCAAGGTGCGCAGGAATGCCCGAAGAGAAACTCTCTGCTCTTCGCGGTAAAGTACCGTCTCCCTCGACCCCTCACTCGAAGCTCGGGGAGATCTCAATGAACGTTTGGATGACCGCGACAACGACCGCTGGTGATGGTTACCGGGGGCCAAGGTACGAGAGGAAGTGCTGTCATCGGCCACCGCGACTCCGACCGTTGAAACTGACGACACCGAGGATGCTTCATCGTCTGCTGATCCGAACCAGCTCGTTGTCGTAGAGGATTTGTTCTTGCGGGGGAGAGGCGGCAGTGGCTTCCCTGGGAATTCGGTGCGTAGCCGCTTGTGAAACTTGGCAAAATCGCCATATCGACGAGCCACGAAGAGATCGGGCTTTCCATCGCGGCGCACTCGAAGGATAAACTCCTGGTTTGTGCATTAGTGGGGCAATTTCGAAGGTACAGTCACACAGATGCTTACCGCATGTTGGTGGTATCGCACCGTCCTCCTGACAGAGGTAACGCGCACTGCAGCCACGTTGATGTCCCAGCCATGGATGGCATGACCCTCGGGCATATTGACCAACAAACCCTTTTCATTAGCTCCCCGATCTACCACCTCCATCTCCGAGAACTGGATCCGCTCCTCGTAACCCGATGCCGTGGGGATACCAGAGACCATCATTAGCTCGACCAGTTTCTCGCACTTTCGGGCCAACTTTCGGCGCTTGGTCTCTTCGAGACGATCTTCGGAGGAGGAGACATGCTTCGTCGCGAACGATTCTAGGAACTATGGGCCGTTAATTAGCTTCTGATTACGACATGCGCAAACGGGTTGAATGAGGGGCACACGTACCACTTGTAACTTATCTTGCCAGAACTCCTTCTCGCGAGCTTGATCGAGGAATGGAAAATTGCGCACATGGTGGACGAAGATATATCGCAAGATGGGAAGTTCCGAGTCGACGGGCGCGACTTCGCCGAATTCGGACTTGAAAGGGGCACCGAAGCGTCGGAGGGCGGTTGGCGAATTCAGCTCGGAGATTTCGCTCTGGACTTGGCGGGCAATGAGTTCGCGCTTGAGATCTGCATGAGTCAGAACGATTCCCTCGAATTGTTCGAAGCGATCCAGCGGAATGCGATCGGAGAGAACTGACAGTGTTCTTGCTTTCCGGTGAGAATCTGACCGGGCGCGGGGTTGGACGCGGTTGGGGAAGCCGCTGGACGGGCGCCCGCCTGGACTCCGTTGGGAACGGAGGAGAGGTCCGCAGAAGTCATGGTTTAGTCGCTCGAGCACAGTTGTATTCAACCTGCTGGTCGGGCGGTCATTGACTTTATAAACTGGAGCAGACAGGGGGTGATGGTGATAGAATCAAAATAAGATTCTAGAAAGGGAAGCAAGCGCAGAATCCGTCTGCCTAGTTACGGCCAAGGTTCGGGCTGTGGATGAGGATGACGTTTTGGTTCAAAGTGGATGCTCGGCGTGCGCCTCACCCCACGAATACCCTTGGCTTATGAAGATCAATCGGGAGAAAGGAGGGGAAAGGGAAGAGGCATATAGAAGTGCGAAGAGCAAGAGGATTGAGGAAAGATAGAGGAGAAAGCAGAAGAGGAAGAGAAAGGGCGCAAAGAGAGGGAGAAGAGGAAGAATAAAAAGAAGAGGAGGAGGAGCAAGCAAGCAAGCAGAGAGAGGGGAAAGCGGAGAGAGACAGACGATCGAAAACAGCAAACGATGAAAAGGGAGAGAGACCAGACAATCTGCAGGTCGATGACACCACCCAGTAAATTAAAATTAGAACGAATGTCAGCTGGGGATGGATTAATTAATCGATTGATTGATTGATCTTGATTAGTAGTCGTCTCGTAGATAGTTGTTTAGTCTCTTCTGCTTCTGCTTCTCTTTCTGGTGCTCAGCCCTGTGGCCCCGCCGTGACCATTCCGCGGATCCCACAGCCAGATTCTGTACTCCATAATAGTCTATTATCTTGTTAGTTGTTAGTTGTTGGATTCTATTCTTGTCCACTTCTGGTGGATCCCCGGCATTCTTCTCTCTGTCTCCCTCTCCATCTGTATCCATAGTTTATCTGCTTTCTACCTCATCCTCCAACAAATCCCACGTCCACCCCCAGATACCTCCTAGTCCCTTCTGTCACTGAACTACCGAACCGATGTTGCCTATAGTTCCTGCAAGCTGCAGGTTAGTCTTTTCTCGTCACCGACTGACAACCAATCTAATCCCCTCCGACCTCGCGTGATCTGCAACATATTTCCCTCCTTATCACCCTCAACACCACTTGACCTGCTCGGATCGTCTAGGTCCATGCTATCATGATGTTCGACTGAGCTACGATCTCTCGTACTGAAAATGTAACTGTGTTGTGCTGTCATTTAATCTATACTAGTATCCTGGACAGTTGCTTCAATCAGACATGATGAAATGTCGCTATCCTCCATGTTACATAAAATCTCGCATCCCCTAGGATTTGCGATATAGTGATGTTTGCCTCAGGCATATAATCACAACATGACCGCAAACCTGCCTTGCGACTAGCAGTGACAGTATACATCATGCGTTTGTTCATAGTTAGTTCTCCTTGACTTAAAACAGATAAATGGACGTCAAATTGACCATTATATACCCCTTTTAGGCTCAATGACAACTCTTTGGTGACAGTTCATGTCATACCTTCCATGAAGCTGTACCGTATGGAAAGGCGAAATATTGATAACCCCCCCCAGAATCGAATGCACCAAGGAGCACTGCTACACAATTAATGATCCAGCCCTCCCTGGTACCCCAAACGGGTATCATATAGAACTGCTCAGCCCTAGGCATCACAATTGCTGCTGCTAACCACTGGGCTCCTATAGCTTCTTCATTGCCCGGTGTTAGTTGCGACTACCATTACCCACATCTGAGTATGAGGTGTAGGAGGGAAGCGACATATCTAGGAGAACGCGGTCATGCCTACCTCATGTTTCGTACAAAAACAGAGTGTATCGGCTCATAACGATGAAATATAAGAGAAGGATCATTTACAAACCATGGATCCTATATCAATCCCCCACGGGGTACTGAGTCCTCCCTCGAGACTTCTCCTTGTCAACACCTCGACTGCTCACAACCAACTACTCAACTTTGTCTTTAAGCGCCTCAAATTACTCCAGCTACTTCGAAATCCAACTCTCAGCAAGCGAAAACCCCCAGCATCACGCTATCATCAAAAAGCAGCCTCACTATACCCTATCCTATCCACCAACCGTCATATCCACTGACTCGTTCTCAAAACCGAACACATGGCCACCAACACCATGCTGTCTACCTCTCCATCTATGGTCACTAGACCAAGATCACCTCGTCCTTCTGGCTCTGCCCTTACTTGGAGCGATGTCATCCGTTCTAATCGATCTCCATCTTCGGTCATCAGACGTCTTCGAAACCATCTTTCTGCGTCTACGGCCACTAGATGTGACAGTACCCTCTCTCTTACTCGCCTGATTACTAGACACGATACACTGAATCCTCCACACACCCTCGTGAGGCGTGGTGCAATCCGCCGTTCCGTCCCCAGATCCATTACGGCGGCTCCAACCTACCCTTCTACAGGTACAATCTATAGAAGTGATTCATTCTCTACTTCTCGTACGCACGATAGTGCGAGCAACTATGACGTCTCCAAACCCAGCCAATCTGACGCCTCTATCTTACCTGACACCCCCTCCACTAACAGCACCGCCACTACCCCTTCCTCTGACATCTCTTTCTTCTCGGACATTTACTCAACCTCCTCCTCTGATACCTGCTCCTCTAATACATCCTTCTCTGACATCTCTGAAAGCCCCCACTCCTCTGACGCTTCCACCGAGTGTAACTGTGGCTCCATATTGTTCGACGCCTTGGACAGCGGTCTTGGGGGTACCCCTTCATTACCAAGGCCCTTGAGACCGTCCGCCTGTACGGCGGCTACCAAGGACTAGAACGTATCATCGATCCTGTCGAACAGTTGAGCCTCTGCAAGACATGTCCTAAGGAGGAAGCCCTCCGAGAGTTCTTGTACATGGTCTGCAAAGGGATCCTTCGACAATACCGGCATTTATACTATGCACTCGAAGAACACTACGAAACAGTAGTCTACCGGCGTAGCTGCTCCAGCTACGAAAGGGAACAGCACGACTATACCTTCATGCTTTATGCTGCTCAAATTGAGCGCATAATTGCCAGCGTCGACCGAATCAACCGCGTTCTTCCCGAACAACCGGTCTACGACGGAGATACCTGGTATGCCCTAGCCAACCAGGGCGACCAACTGGCCGACGCCACCGGCCGACTCCGAGAGCAGGTGGTCTTCAGCCACGGCTGAGGGAAGGAGGTTTTTAGTCAACTCATGTTGTGAGCATTTTCATGTATCTAGAATGGCAGGTGGGAAGGCCGGGTGGGCGGTGGGAAAAGGCCTTTACCCCCAGGATGGTTATGAGCTGTCTTGTATGTCATCAACCACCATCAAAACCTACATTGATGTTACTCGTAGCAGAGTACTGAAGTTCTTTTAGTAGGAGTCTGCATAAGCTTAAACCCCGAGCCTCTTCTCCATTGGCTGCATGTCCCACTCGTAATACCAGTATGTTGAATAGTATGTTAGGGCCATCCCGAAAAGGCCGTCAATAGAAAGCCCGGCTTGAATAAGAGTGACTGCCTCAGGCAACAAACACCCCCGTAGATCTGCTGCGCCTCCCGTTTCACTTGCTGATCTCCTCAACTCTCCGACCGTCGCGCCGGAAACTCAACCTTCATGATTCCTCTTCTGCCTTGATCCTCGAGTTTAGGATTGCACTCGTTCTCTAAGGGCACAAACCGGTGCACGAACCTGTTCACTACCCTTCGCACTCCTTCGACACGATCAACGCCGATCCCCGAGCTGACGATAACGATCCCGAGGCTCTTATCAACCGGAGCTGCCAGTGACTCCCTTCCACCGCTCCCCTCGTGATCATATGTAACACAGAGCCACTCTCCAATCGTGCCTCCTATATGATCCTCTCCCATAATGGGGAAATACGAAGAGGATGACAACACCGAATTCCTCCCCATGAGCCGCCCACGGCCCTCGTCCACCGCCTCGACTTCCTCCGATTCGGGCCTCTCCGTCGATAGCACCGCCTACCCCGAAGAATCCAAGTACACTTCGAACGCCCTCGGCGGCGATGGACTGTCAGATGAGAATAGATACCGTGATGTGGAAGAGGGTGAAGTAGGGGCAGACGAGCCGTTCCTCCCTTCGGCAAAGAAGCCAGCTGCCTCCGGGAGCCGCACGTCTCGTCTGATCTGGGGCCTGCTGATACTCTGCGTCGCAGGTTGGCTTTGGGGTCTGGTGTTGTTTGTGACTCAAAACCGCTCAGCCCAGCAAACAGTCTCTGAAGCGCTGCAATCGCACGACTCGGGTGCCACCTCCGGGAGTTCGAGCTCTGGGAAACCGGTTACGCTGGAGCAGGTGCTCACGGGCCAGTGGCTTCCTCGGTCCCACGCTGTTTCCTGGATTGCGGGTCCCAATGGCGAAGATGGTCTTTTGGTGGAGCAAGGAGAGGATCAGGGCAAGGGATATCTGCGGGTTGACGACATACGCAGCCGCAGAAGCGATGCGACTAGCCAGGAAAGCAGGGTGCTGATGGAAAAGGCAGTCGTGCAAGTGGACGGACGGACGATCTTCCCGGTCTCAACGTGGCCGAGCCCGGACCTAAACAAGGTGCTGCTCTTGTCTGAACGAGAGAAGAACTGGAGGCATTCTTTCACTGGAAAATATTGGATCTTTGACGTGGCTACCCAAACCGCACAGCCGCTTGACCCAAGCAATCCTGATGGACGCGTGCAGCTCGCCATCTGGTCGCCAACTTCAGACATGGTTGCGTTTGTGAGGAACAACAACCTCTACTTGCGCAAGCTGTCCTCGAAGGAAGTCGTTCCTATTACAAAGGACGGCGGTACGGATCTTTTCTACGGCATTCCCGATTGGGTCTATGAAGAGGAAGTCTTTTCGGGCAATAGTGTAACCTGGTGGTCTGGCGACGGGAAATACGTGGCTTTCCTGCGCACCAACGAGACGGCCGTCCCTGAATTTCCCGTCCAGTACTACCTGTCACGGCCATCCGGCAAGAAACCTCCCCCGGGCCTAGAGGATTATCCAGAGGTCAGAGAAATCAAGTACCCCAAGGCTGGAGCTCCCAACCCCGTTGTCAACCTGCAATTCTACGATGTTGAGAAACAAGAGGTCTTCTCGATCGAAGCACCGGATGATTTCGAGGACGACGATCGTATCATCATCGAGATCGTGTGGGGCACCGAAGGGAAGATCCTTGTGCGCGCAACCAACCGAGAAAGTGATGTCCTGAAGGTGTTCTTGTTTGACACGAAAGCCAGAACTAGCAAACTCGTACGCACCGAGAATGTCGCTGACATCGACGGTGGCTGGGTAGAGCCTACGCAGTACACATGGTTCATCCCGGCGGATCCCAGCAATGGCCGCCCTCATGATGGATACCTCGATACCGTGATCCACGAGGGCTACGAGCACCTGGGATACTTTACCCCTCTGGACAACTCAGAACCCGTTCTGCTTACCCAGGGCGACTGGGAGGTAGTGGATGCACCCACCGCCGTGGACTTGCGCAAGGGCATCGTGTACTTCATCGCCACGAAGGAAGCCCCTACTGAGCGTCACCTCTACCAGGTGAACTTGGACGGATCAAACCTCAAGCCTCTAACGGACACTTCCAAGCCCGGTTACTACGACGTATCCTTCTCTCACGGAACTGGCTACGCCCTGCTCAGCTACCGCGGCCCCTCCATTCCATGGCAAGCGATCGTCAACACCGAGACCGACGAACTGAAGTACGAGGAGACCATTGAAGACAACGCTGGCCTCGCACGCATGGTTGAATCATACGCCCTTCCCACCGAGATCTACCAGAACGTGACAATCGACGGCTTCACCCTACAAGTTGTCGAGCGTCGCCCTCCACACTTCAACCCAGCCAAGAAGTACCCCGTCCTTTTCTACCTCTACAACGGCCCACGCTCCCAAACCGTTGACCGCAAATTCACCATCGACTTCCAATCCTATGTCGCTTCCAGCCTGGGCTACATCGTCGTGACCGTCGACGGCCGCGGCACCGGCTTCTCCGGCCGCAAAACCCGCTGCATCGTCCGCGGCAACCTAGGCTACTACGAAGCCTACGACCAAATCACCACCGCCAAGATCTGGGGCGAGAAGCCCTACGTTGACGAAACCCGCATGTCTATCTGGGGCTGGAGTTACGGCGGATTCATGACACTCAAGACATTGGAACAAGATGCCGGCCAGACCTTCCAATACGGCATGGCCGTAGCCCCTGTAACTGACTGGCGACACTACGGTAGCCCCCCTTTCTCCCAACCGTGCCTTATAAACACTTCCTGATCATATATAATAAAAACAGATTCGATATACACCGAACGCTACATGCACACCCCGGCCCACAACCCGCATGGCTACGACAACACCTCCATAACCGACATGACAGCGCTGCAACAAACCGTGCGATTCCTCGTCATCCACGGCGCCTCGGACGACAACGTCCACGTCCAAAACACCCTCGTTCTCGTAGACAAACTCGACTTGGCGGGCGTGCAGAACTATGATTTGCATTTCTATCCGGATTCAGATCATAGTATCAACTTTCATAATGCGCATAGGATGGTTTATGAGCGTGAGTCCTATCTCCTTATTTCTACTATGGATGAGTAGCTGGTACTAGGGTATGTGCTTACGGTGATTACAGGACTATCGAGCTGGCTCGTCAACGCTTTCAACGATGAATGGCATCGGATAGCGGATCCGGTGCCGGATGATTCGATGTGGGAGAAGGTGAAGAGGTCGTTGCCGATGTTGGTGAACTGATTGGACTGCATCTTGGTTGGGTTACATCGTAGCTATATTTCTTTTATCATTGTTATGTTATGTTATGGTCGATACTAGTGCATATATCATCATGGTTTCGGGTTTACATTGAATTCTAACATATTCATGATTGCATGGTATGCATATGTATGTATGGACATGTTGAAGGCGTTACTGAGTACTACCAGGCAATGCAATCAATCTATTGTGGGGAAGGGCAATGTAGAGTATTGATCAAAGCATTATAATAGTAGTAGTATTATTCATATTACCATTGCCAGGAAACAGTGAATAGAAGAAACATCCCAACATCTCTATGCATGCTATGCAAAGTTTCACGAGAAATTATAGCGATGATCCAGAAATTCAAACATTCAACATTCACCATCAACATCACCATCACCATCAACATCTGTACAACCCACAAGCAAAGAAATGAATATAAACAGACATAAATGATCCCCACGTCCATTCCCCTGAAAGGGGGTCAAACGCAGGAACTCAAAGGAACGACCCACGAGGTACTAGTATATAGTAAGTAGTAGTATATGATATATACAAAAAGAGCGACGCATACCGCCTCGTCTAAAAGTAGTAACAAGTAATATGAACAAGATGTAATATGGGTATAAAAGAAACACCATCAAGAGTGGCGCAATTTGCAGAAATCAGACATTGTTACTGCTGCCACCACCCTCGATGCCCCTGAAAATGCTCGACTGCAAGAACTCCTCTCTCATGATCATACTGACATCGGAGTTGCGGTATTGAGGCAGATCTTCACGCTGAAGGCCACGCAGTTGTTCTCGTCCTGCGGTGGAAAGTGACTGAGACCGCGAGCGACGGCCTGAGCGGCTTACCACCGGGGAGAGACGACCGAGGGAGAGATGGGTACTATCTCCTCCACCACCGCCAGACCCATTAGGGAAGGTCAGAGTCTGGCGGGGTGCAAAGACAGGGAGGGAAGCGCTGCTGGGCAGAGGCATGAAGGAGCTCGCGTCGGTGGAGGTATTACTGAGGCTCGACTGGATAGATGAGGGACGCTGGTTGCTGGGGAGCATCGGGAAGTTGGAGACGGAGCTGTAGAGGGTAGACATGCCCGACGCGGCGGATGAGCGCCAGGAGTTGACGGCGCTGCGGGGGATAGTGATGACTTCTTCGTCGATGGGGAGGGTCTGCTGCAGGGCAGTGGCGACGTCCGTGGGTTCTTGCAGGTTGACGTGCGGGCGGTTCGCCATGACCTTGGCGGATTTGCCGATCCAGAGCATCTGCTCGTGTTCGCGGAGGTAGCGGTCACCGCTGAAGGACTTTTGGACGATCTTGCGGGTCATCATGCCCAGCTTGCGACGGTGCTCGCTCTTCTCGTACATGCGACGGGTGATCTTGGCGACGTCGTCGGGCGTTGGGGAGGAGGTCAGGACGGGCGGTGCTTCGGTGTCTTCGGCGTATTTGCTCCATTCGCCGAGGAGGCCCAGCATGGTGATTTGGGCCTTGGCCAGGGCGAGGGCGTCGTTGGGGGCGACGACAGCGCTGAAGCGGGAGAAGTCGTCCGGGTCGCTGAGGACGCGGAGGGAGGCTCCGACGTCGGTGCAGACGACGGGGGCACCGGTGAGGGCGGCTTCGCCGAGGGCCAGGGGGAGACCTTCGGATAGGGAGGAGTTGAGGAAGAGCCAGGTGTTTTCGAGGACTTTCATCGGGTCTGCGGTACCGCGGAGAGTGACTTTGCCGCGGAGACCCTTGGACGCGATGATTTCTTGACATTCGGTGGAGTAGGTGGGGGCTTTGTCGATGGCGCCGTAGATGTCGAGATGGTAGTCGTCGAACTTCCACTGGTTGATGATGATGTCGGCGGCGAGGAGCGCGATCTTGATGTCCTTGGCGTACCACACGTGGGACAACATGGTGACGGTAGGGCGCTGGGATTTGATCTCCTTGACAGGGGCGAACTTCTGCATGTCGGTGATGCCGTTGACGACCGGGTCGACCTTGCGACGGAAGACGTTGCGGTGCTCGATAGTGCCCTGGCAGGTACCGATTTCCACTTCCCAACCTGGGTTGAAGAAATCGGCGCAGGGCGAGATGATATCGGCGTGGTGCAGGGTCAGGACGGATGTGACGCGCATCAATCCTAGTAGAGAGTTGCGGACAAATGGAGACAGCTTGCAAAGGGCAGATGACAGGCAGAGGTTGGTCTCACGCCAACTGATGGCATGGTCCCAGATCTGGAGTGTGCAGTTTCTCTTCATCTTGCAGACCACACCGTAAGATGCACTCACGCTGTGGTGCGAGGCCTGGAATACGTTGGGGATCTTCTCGGGGATCGGGATGGAGAAGATGAACAGGTAGCGATACCACAGTTCCAATGCAATGTCGAGAGACGCCAGCGTGGGAAGCTCCGTGCGGAACCATTCAGATGAAGGGACGGTGTTGGACATCTCTTGACTGAGCCAAAGGTCGCGCCAGCTTTCCTTGACAATCTCGCTGTCCCAGACTTGGGTCCAGTGGCGGGAATCTTGGAAGTAGGTATTGAGATTGACCAAGGCTCGAGTGGCCTGCTGGATATCCGCCTTGGACAGATGGATAGCACGAGCTCCTTTGACCAGTGCCGTCAGGATCGGGATGAAGTTCATCTTGATGTCCATCTCACTGGCGGAGGTGACATTCTCTACTTCCGAGTCCAGCTTGTTCCTGAACAGACCGTGCGTGGGCGTGAGGAAGTCGAGACCCCAGAGGGGGACTACCTTCAGCGAAAGAATGTTCTGCTCGGTCTGGTGCTTGGGAATGCCAAAGTCATTGGCGGACTCGCAAATCATATGCCACTTGATGGTCCTCAGGGAGTTGATCATATCGCGGCGGCATGCAGAAACGCCACCTCCTTCGTTTGGCCAGGTACCATTGTCCGCAGCCATGACATGCAGGCTCTTCTCCGTATCAGCGCCAAAGTCCTTGGATCGAGTGTTGACGACGGCATCACCACCAGGGCCAAAGTTGAAAAGGTCACTGATCTTCACGGCAAGCGGCGTCCAGCTCGAGATGTTGTCGTCCAGATCTGCACTGGCTGTGATGGTGTCTGCGCGAACATCCAGATATTTCTTAGCCGAAGCGAGATCACCGCGATCCCGACTACGCCAGTAGGGGGCGAGGGTCTTGTCTCGACGCAGGAGTCGTTCGTCCATCCAGCGAACGATGACACCATCGAAGTCGACACGTTCCTTCCAGGCCTTCCAGATCAACGAGCGAGCGCGCGACGTTGACACAGGGAAGCGCTTCGTGGTGAGACCGAAGAAGCGGCTGAAGATGCTTGAATTCAGGCTGTCGCAGTACAGGAGAGGATTATCATGCACGAAACTAGTGTGCTTCGGCTTGGCCAGCACTGCGAGGTAGTCGTGTTCGATCATGGGCGGCGTCTGCACCTTTTGTCCGTTGAGCGTGGTAAAGATCGTGGGATGGAACTTGTGATCATAGAGCCACCGCGCCTCGTAGACATCGGCGCCCTGAACGAAAGTCGCCTCGGTGACCTTGGAGTGAGGAATCCAGCGGTCCACCTTCTCGGGATGGCGCAGAGGAGGAGCGCACCAGGAGACCGTACATGTGATGTGCGAGAGTGCAAACTCAGCCCGAAGCAGTTCGTCACCAAAACGGGGGTTCTTGCGATAATGATACTTGAAGCGGATGAGGTTTCCATCCTTCATGTAGGAACCTGCCTCGATGAGCCCCTTGCGGTTGTACTGCACGCTCTGCAAGTGGTTGTCTCCGCGGACACAACGCCGGCCCATTGGAATTCGTGCTTGCGACGACTTGGACAAGCCGAAGGCCTTCTTCGCTGGAGCACGGTAATCATAATGGTACTCGTTGAGCAGCTTGCCGCCCTTGAATTCCTGGCGAACCATGAGCAGCACATCCTTGGAGTAAACACAGACGTAGCTGAGATTCTTGGTGCCTTCGGGCTCTGTCTTGTGCTGGCCAGAGTAGTAATAGATCTTGAAGCCTCCATCCGTTTCATCGTGTTTGAAGGCTGTGAATGTGCCGTCCAGACTTTGGATGACGAACCGGCTCTTTTGGATGCTGATGGTCATTCCCTTGGCCTCATCCCAGAGCTGCTTGACATTATCACGGCCATGGAACAAAAAGAAGGAGAGACCGATGTTTTGCATAATCCTGGAATAGGACCAGAGCAAGCTCAACGCCAGGGTGGCAGGGACACGAATAATGGCGTGGTGCTGCCCGATAACATGATCGAATTCACGTTGGAACTCGGGATCGGCGACAAGGGCAACCACAATGAATTTGACGACTGAAGCGAGGGCGTAGTAGATGGAGTTCCAGGGCTTGGCCAGCATATGAACGATAGACGGAAGCTTCTTGGGGACATACGGGATATGCTCTGGCGTCTCGGGATCATTGAAAGTGGCTGCTTCGCCGGTACCGTAGTGTGCGTAATCAAGGATGCTGACCGCACTCGCAGCTCCGAGATTGCTTCGGGCAACGTGCACATCGAGAGTGTCAGTATCAAACTGGCACAGCCTTCCTTCGAGCCATTTCCGGCTGGCCTCCGAGAGCTGGCATGGCTGGCCCAGGCACCGGTTGATCAAACCCTGTCTGACATCCTTGGGCAGCTTCTCCCAGTGAGCATCACACTCGAATCCGAGGCACAGCTGCTGGAGGAGTTCTTTCTTAGCCCAGCGAATAACGACTGGGGTATTGGACTCCGCGCGAAGTTGACGTGCCATGGTTTCCGTCACGCCCGCCGTGACGAGCGACTCGGCAAGCACTGCATGTTCATGAGGCATATGCAGGATCGACTCGGCAACCGCGTGGAGCAGCGTCTCAGCAATGACCTGGCAATTCGCACTGACATCAATGCGTTGGTCGAGTCCGCGACCAACACAGATAGCGATGTGCAGTTGGCTTGACGCACTGCAACTGAGTGCACGGATGCCAGGGCCCAGAGATCCAACGGGGACAAGCTCCAAGGAGATTTCGCCTTTGCCCCAGGCTCCTAATGCCAAATTCACAAGATCGTCAGATTTGGGAAATGCCTCTTCGATTCTTGTTTCCTTTCTGCGTGACAGTAGGATCTCTTTGACTTCGACACCGGGATGGGCTTGCGGATTCAGGCTCAGGCGTGCGTCGGATGGAACAAGGGAAAGCTTCTCGTAGAATGTTTGCAACTCTTGTTGGGACCATTCCGGATCAGACCACGGAGCCGTGTATGCGTGAAATACCCTGCCAAGCTCCACGGGAGAGGACACCTTCTTCGGCATGCCCATCTTCGCCTTGAATAGCGTGAGGATAGCGACAGTCCATGTGGCAGACCCGAGACCAATGACTTCCGAGTACAGGAAGTGTGGCAGGCGGGTCTTGAGGGCGATGCCAACCGGTAAGCCGATAACACAGCCGATGAGTAGGGTCTTGAAGGCGTGCGGACCAGAGAAAATCTTCGTGTACTGGTACCAAAGGAGACCGGTGTATGCCAAAACATAGGCACAGAAGATGATCATCGCCTCCATGGTATCTTGGAAGGTCCAAATCAGAGCAGTGGCCAGGGCCAAACTCCATACCTGCCAGCCGAGGTACTTGAAGAGAGTCCTCCAGTAGACCATTCTTTTGTACTTCACATCCCGCTTCTGCGCCAAGCGGATATCCTTGGCTTTGTGCACGGCGAGCGTGGTCTGCTTTCCAATGAGATCGTGAAGCTCCTGGGCCTTGGTGTCGATGAGGACCGCACCGATCAGGTAGTATGCCAGGCCAAATCCGACGGCCATCCGCTGCGAGCTGGTGACCGAAGGGGCAAGACCTGTGAGTTGACCGCCGGTGAGGAGCTCCACCCACTTGTCAAGCAGGGCGAGGAGGAAGTACAAGACACCGCAGCCGATTTCTCTGCTGGATTGTCGCCACTGGATGAAGGCGTTGTGCAGCCTGATGCCCTTCTGCGAGTTGCGGAGCACCTCCAGTCCGACCTTGGTTTGAATATTCCAGGAAGAACTGAAAGGGATTGGCCGGGGTACATCTGCATATCGGCAGTACCAGTCGAGGAGGAAGTTGGTCGCCTCCCAGTCTTTGGCTAGCTCTAGGACCAACTTGTCCGTGGTAGGCTTCTGGTAGAACCAGCGTTTAGTCTCCGCGAGGACATCCTTGAGCAGTGCTTCTCGGGACAACTTCAGGACGGCCGGGTCACTCAAGTTTCCAAAGACTTTCTCGTCGTTGTTACCATAAGTCGCAACGTACCACTTTCGGATTTCGGTATCATCTGTTCTCCGTATGCTCTGGTACCAAGTGACCCATTTGGAGGAAACAGATCTCAGACCAAGCAGCAGCAACCCGATGAAAACATAGATCACCGCAAGATAGATGGCCGAGTCATGACCGGTGAACGTGGTAACGATGGGAGAGATGAATAGAACTGGTACACATGCGAAGATGATCTTGCGGCCAGAGAGGAAGGTGGAGCCAGGATAGCTGAAACTCGCCAGCGAGGCGAAACACGAGAAATAGAGTGTCAGCGCAATCAGGTAGAGGTAAAAGATGATTCCGGCACGCGGGCTCTTGACGGCCGAAATGCAGATGAAACCGATGAGACCACCCGCGACTGTAAAGGCAATACCAGCAATCAGTCTGATCAAAACGAACATGTTGGCAGCTGCGAAGGCCATGGAGATGAGATAGTAGGGTCCTCCGCAGGCAATCCATGTACCAATAGCACCGGAGAGCAGGAGCGAAATCATGAGCGCAATCGTCGCACTTTGTTGCTCCTCAGCCGTCATGAAGGCAGAGAGATACAGTCCGCGACCGATGATGGTGAGAAGGATGATATCAATCAGAGCAGGGAAAGCAAAGACACTGAGGAACGTGAAGCGCTGGTATCCACGCATGGGCTTGACCTTGTGAGTGGGATCGACGTCAATCTGGGCACCGGCATAGGAGGTAGCCATGTCCGGAGCACCATGGATCCAGTCAGGAAGCTTCTCATCATTGTAGCTTTTACGGAAACGATCCGAGAGAAGCTTTCCAAAGGCACTGGGTGAAACATCGAAGTAGGCCTCGCAGCGAGATCCTAGAGCAAACGATTCGGCAAAAGCTGCGGCCTGGTCGGACTGGTTGTTGAACAACGGATTCCGGTCAGTCACCTCGGCGTAGATCTCGTCGAGCGCACCCTTTCGTGCAGCGCAGAACAACGACAGGACCATTATGTCAGTATAGGCATCAATGGGACCATCCTGAACGAGCTGGCCCAGACCATTCGAGATCTGAGCGAGGTCATCCTCTCTCCGTTCTCGCAGGACTTTCGTGAAGACCGATTCGGCCTCGTAGAACAATGCAAGCGACGAGGCAGCAGAAGGATATTGACAGCCCTGTTCCTTGTACCAATTGATCCGGGTTTCAATCAGGAGCTCTGGGGAAGCCGACCCCTCCAGATAGGCAACCGTGTTAAGCTCCTTTAGCTGAGCCAGGGTCGGCGCGTCCACAAGTTGTCGCCGGATGTACGCACACATGGTCTCGGAAAGATCGCCCTTGGCATCGGTCAATGACAGATGCTGCAATAGCAGAAGTCGTTCCTCCGGACTCAAGGCATCAATGTCCTGGATGATGCGGCGAGGTAGCCCGATATCCTCGTTGATATCTTTCGACCATCTCGCCAACGCGGTTTCCGCCTCATAACAAACATGACGGGGGTAGCCTTTCGCAGACAAGAAGGTGTGCAGGACGGTGCCAACCAGTCCCTGGGCGTTCTTCGAGGCGAAGACATCGAACCCACCATCCGCGTCCATCTGGTACACGGCCCAGAAGCGTACATCAGCGCTCTTGCGCAGTCCAGAATCTAATCCAAGGTAAACTCGTAGCATATCATTGGACGCCATGGTCGACAACTCCTTGATGGTGGCAGCCAATTGGTCCGAGGCCATCCAGCTGGAAAGGGCAAAATTCTCATAGAACTGTCGAAGGAGGAGCCCCATATTCTGCATCTTCGCGGACGGAACCGGATGAAGCAAATTGAGAGACTTCAGGCGCTGCTGGGAATGCACAATTTCTGCGAAAGCAACCGGTGTTGCCTCTGAGCCGAGCGGGAAACAGCCAAGTTCCTTGAAATCAACACCAGCCATTGAGATGGACAGCGGACTGCCCTGAGACTTGACCTGAGCGACCCATTCCGGAGGCTCGCGAAGCTTGTTGGCCGGTGGGTTTTTGATCCCTGACTGTTCCGAAGAGAAGAGCAAGTCGTCCAGAGACGGGAAGTATGCGCGCAGTATGTCCCAAGAGGCCTTGGACACATAGTTGCGTGCGATGTCTAGGTTGGTGCGCCAGCGATCGTGGGCCTTCATGGTCTCCGCATCTTTGAGCCATCCAAAGGAGGACAGCGGCTCCGGGGTCTTGACATTGATGGCAGCGTTCTCGAGAGCGGACTGGCGACCAATCCAGGGAATTGCACTGTAGAAATTACACCACTGCATGGAGCGTTGAACGACAGCATTTGAAAGCGTAGCATCGTCGTCGATGGTTTCCCAGGCTAGAACCAAGAAATCTCGCATGCATGCCTCTGACACAAACGCTTTGATGGTGGGACGCAGCTTGTCGAGCTGGAAATAGTCTCGCTTCTGACCATCGGGCAGGATGCTAGCATTTCGGACGACCAGACCAGAGATGGCCGGAGTTTGCAGTGATCGACCATCCTCCAGGAACGTGGGTGGTCCTGTCTCCAGGAACACAGCCAGACCCAGTCCATGGAGGGCTTCGGCTACTTTCGCGAGAACGGTGGCCGTGAACTTGTCCTCCCAGTTCGCCAGCACAATACCGGAGAAGGCACTTCCGTGAAAGCTTCCAGCCAGGATGCTGTCGATCAGTTCAATGGCGGCGAGCGTGGAGTCCTGCTGGGCAGCAACGAGGGCGAGATCAACTCGGCCCAAAACCTGCTTTCCGTCGGTCTGCGAAATCGCATGCACAACGCCCGACTTGGACGGGTCCACAATCAAGAGGTCGTAGCGATCGATCAGCTGGCGATGCGTCTCGTCCAGGGGAGTAGCAAAAGTGCCCAGGTAGACTCCCACAGACGTCGGTTTCCGTTTTGTGCGATGCGCCGCGGCCAGGGTCAGCTGTTGGTGGGCGAGCTTGTCCAGGCGCTGAGAGACAGCAGCCGGGACAATTTCTTTACGCGGTCTCGTCTGAGAAAGATATCAGACAAGTGGATTTCAATCAGCAGATACATGTTGGGTGGGAACCCACCTTATACCATCGTATAGCTCTGCGGGTGCCCGAGTAGGTAATATATAAAACACCACAGACGACACTGGCCAGCAAGATGGCAATCAAGACCTAGGAACAATGCCTATTAACACAACAACTTGAATTTCTCCGAGGCAGGGCACACCGTCACATACAAATTGCCACCAGAATTCTCTCATAAACACCCACCGCACGGGTGAGACGTCGAGGATTTTCGTCATCCCGAAGAGAGATTAACGGAGAAAAGATGAGGGGCGAAGGACATGTAGTAGTCGCATAACAAGATGATCGAGCGGACAGGGTAAATCTACAATTAGAGGCTCGAATCGGACATAAGGTGAGTTTGTCTGTCTCTAAGCCATGCTCCAGGTGGGGAATTGGAATCGATCCAGAGGGGAGGTGAATAGAGTAACGAGTAGTAGTAAACAATAACGAACGATAGACTTTGGGGATATAAACGAAAGGAAGGAAGTAAGTAAGGTGGTGAGAACGAGGGGCGCCACCGGAAGGATAAGAAACGGAAAAAGAAAAACAAAAATAAAGAAACGAAACGAAAGTAAATATCCAAGCCGATGGCAGATGGGATGAGATGGGATAGGATGAATGGATGGAGGGATCAAGGAGGAATGAACCAGCAGCAGCCAAAGTGCCAGCCTCAGGACTTGGACATGGATGAATTGAGCGAGAGACACTAACTACTGCAAGATGTCAGTTAGTTTAAAGGCCCATCTTTTGCTGTCCTCTCCTCCTTCTTTTTTTCCACCGATTTTTATTTTATTTTATTTTCTTTTATTTTTTAATTCTTTGGGTCGCATTAGATCGGAACCACTGGGTCTGATGCAATTGGAATGGCCGGTGGCGGACCAACCCAGCCCAGCACTGGACAACAAAAATAGCGAAGCGTCGTCTCAGCTTTTGCAGCTAACTGGGCGCTAAGGAGTTTAGGACTGTTTGACGATGAGCACTAGACTAATTCCCTACTGTCATTTTTACTACGTAGTTCGAGTCAGTCTCGGGCAGAAGCGATGCCCTGAGGAGTCTGTACTCCGTAGTGGCAATGGTAATCGGTGCCATTCCGTAGTTTTGTCGAGCTACAGTTTTGTTATTATTTTATTTTTAATTCTTTATTCCTGGCATTGAATACGCCAGGAGGCTAACAATCTGATCAAATCAGAAGACTGGGAATGGGTAGGGTTCCATTCATGGCCAGGGTGGAGGAGGGGAGACAGCAGTGCTGGCAGTATTCCATGCATCCATCGTCTTTCAGGTTGCCCATTGGACTAACAGGGGCTGCTACTTTTTTCGAAGGCGATAGAACTGGCTTCACTTGCGATGTGGTCTGCTCCTTACTTTAGCCCCAGTGGAGAGGGAGAATTGTAGACTCGACTGGACTCGACTCGACTCGTAGACGATGAACGGAGAAAAAAAAAAAGAAAAAGAAAAGGCAGAAAAGGGAAAGATGGCGGCGGTGGAGAAGAGCACCTGCAGCTATCCCGATTAGGGCAAGTCGGGTATCTTTACGGAAACATCCCGTCGTCATGTATTTGATTTCATACCGTATTATACTCCTTCCGGTTTTACAAAAAGACCACCCGTGTGACCTGAGCGAAAAGTTTGTATTACCTGGTGGTGTAACAAACACGATGGAGTCACTTTCCCATCTTCATCATCTCCTCCGGGCCCTAAACTCAAGTCCATTCCTTTTCATGCTCCTGCGGATGAAGGTTTTCGGGTGTTTCTAGTCGACTGTTCTACCCCACACCGGTACTAAAGTCGATCTTTTTGGCTTCCCAGAATCCAACATTCGCCTCAGTCCCCTAAACCCTGAGTAAAAAAAAAAGCAAAAGCCACTAAATTTGGACCCTTGGCAACCCTGGGTTGGGCCGCCCTCTGCTCGCTGGCTGGCCCGGTGCCACAAAAGTGCGGCCAAGCAACCATGTTGGTACACCTCCATGGTTAGCTTGTTTAGATTTTCCCTGATCCTGGCTAACTATGCTATGCTAAGCCCCAATGGATATTCCATGACCAGGAACTCATCCCATAATAATGGCCCCTCGGTCAGAGTTCGGGGGGGGCCAATTTCCACCAGGGCAGTCCGAGCCCCAGGAATGTGAAGACTAGTCACAATTCTTGACATCCACAGAAACCATTCCCTCAATTCCCTGGAAACTAGGCTAAAAGGCTCTTGTCTCGGCCTCGGATTTAGATCCATGAATCGGTCCATCCATGAGGGTTGTAAATCTAAGAGCGGGTCTGCAAGGACCCTCCATGAGTAGATGGAATCTATGAATCGGGGCTGGGTCGTGGAACCCTCGGAGGCAGCAGAAGGGGGGAAATTGGTCAAGCCAAGCAAGTGGAAACGATAGGTTCCCAATTCTCCGTGTGGTTGCTACGCCCCATCTGTCCGGGATAAATAGACATACATAATGTGATTGCACGCGCATATGACAGCCCGCTGGTCCTTCTCCTCCACAACCGACGGCGTTCTTCCAGGGGTCTGTTGCTGCAGGTCCACCTCAGTCATTCGTTATCATTCGCCTTCGCTTGCTTGTCCTTCGTTTCTTTTTTTTTCCTTAGCGAGAGAGGGGGTCGTGCTCAGTGCCTGAGCCGTTCGTATCGCAATGAATTCGCTAAAATCGTCGATCACCAGTCTCAACTGCTTCCTGGGCTTTATAACATGCAACACGCCCCCGGGGGTTTGGCCTCAGAAGCCGACGGTGTTGACCAGCACATCTTCTGCCCCATCTACCACTCCTGTCGCTGAAGTCACCAGGTCCACCACCGTTCCTGGTACTACTTCAGCTGTCCATTCGTTGACTACCACGACTACTTCTTCTTTCGTTTCCTCTGTGTCTGGTACTAGTTCTGGCCTGTCGACCTTTGTGACTTCGGTGGGCTCTCCTACCACAGTCTCTTCTACCACAGGATCTTCTACCACAGGATCTTCTACCACAGTCTCTCCTACCACAGTCTCTCCTACCACAGTCTCTCCTACCACAGTCTCTCCTACCACAGTCTCTCCTACCACAGTCTCTCCTACCACACTCGTTGTTACCTCTGCTAGCGGGTCAACCAGCACCCCAAGCAGCAGCACTACCACCATGTCTGTCAGTTTGAGTCTCAGCTCGAGCATCGTGGCGTCGTCTGCCGTTGCGGCAGCGACGCCCGTCAGCAGCGGCTCCATCGCCGCCAATATTCTGGTGATTGCGCGCGACACTGCGGCGGCAGGCGTGGCATCATCCGGCCTCAATGCCTATGGCATTCCCTACACGACGCTGGTCGTGCCCCAGTCCGGCGCGAGCCTGCCCGCTCTGAACGGCAGCGAAGGGGGCAACTTCGCCGGGATTGTGGTTGCCAGTGAAGTCAGCTACAACTACGGCAATGCCACCGGGTACCAGAGTGCCCTCACCACCGACCAATGGAACCAACTGTACGCCTACCAGCTTGCCTATGGCGTGCGCATGGTGCAGTACGACGTGTATCCGGGGCCGAGTTACGGCGCCAGCGCGGCCGGCGACGGCTGCTGTGCAACCGGCGTTGAACAATTGATGTCGTTCACGGATATCAGCGACTTTCCCACGTCGGGCCTGAAGACCGGGGCTGGTGTGAGCACCACCGGCCTCTGGCACTATCCGGCCACCATCACCAACACCACCACCACCAAAGAAATCGCTCGTTTTGCCGCCAACTCCAACTCGGGCAGCGAGACCACCGCGGCCGTGATCAACAACTTCAATGGCCGCGAGCAAATGGCCTTCTTCATCTCCTTTGACACCACCTGGAGTGCCACCTCCACCTACCTGCAGCACGCATGGATCACCTGGCTCACCCGCGGTTTGTACGCTGGGTACCGCCGGGTGAACCTGAACACGCAGATCGATGATATGTTCCTGGAAACCGACATCTACAAGCCCAACGGCACCACCTTCCGCATCACCCCGGCCGACCTGGACGGCATTGCTAACTGGCTGCCGGAGATCAATGGCAAGATGAACGCTGGCAGCAACTACTACGTCGAAGTCGGCCACAATGGCAATGGCAACATTGAAGCCTCCGCCGGTATCTCCGATGAGGGCTACACCACCTGCAACGAGGGCGGCATCGAGTACGACTCGCCCGCCGACACTCCTCTGGAATGGAAGAAGCCTGTCGGAACTGGCACTAATCTCTGGCCCTCCTCTCCCACTACCTATGATTGGAGCGTGTCTTGCACGCAGCTCGACCCCCTGCTCCTCTGGTGGACCAACACCACCAACCAGGACAAGTTCGGTCACATCTCGCACACCTTCACGCACGAGGAGCAGAACAACGCCACGTACTCGGACGTCTACAAGGAAATCTCCTTCAACCAGGCCTGGCTGAAACAAGTCGGCATCTCCTCCGCCAAGCACTTCACTGCCAACGGCATCATCCCCCCGGCTATCACGGGTCTGCACAACGGCGATGCCCTGCGCGCCTGGTGGGAAAACGGCATCACCAACTGCGTGGGTGACAACACGCGCTCGGCCCTCCTGAACCAGCAGAACGACATGTGGCCCTACTGGACCAATGAGGCCTCCGACGGATTCGACGGTATGCAGGTCAACCCGCGCTTCGCCACCCGCATCTACTACAACTGCGATACCCCGGACTGCACCCTGCAGGAGTGGATCGACACGTCCGCCGGCTCCGGCGACTTTGACACCTTGCTCGCCACGGAGAAGGGCGAAGTCATGCGTCACCTGTTTGGTCTGCACCATGACCCCTACATGTTCCATCAGGCCAATCTCCGTAATGCGGATGTCACTCCCATCACGGTGAACGGCGTCAGCGGCCAGTACTCCATCTTCCAGGCGTGGGTGGAGACGCAGGTGCAGGAGTTTGTTCGCTTGGTTGATTGGCCTTTGGTTACCATCAACCATGAAGCAGTACGTTATTCCTTCTGACACAAAATGTCCATTCGAAGTTTAGTATAATGCTAACATGACTAGATGTCCGCCTCCTTCTTGGCCCGCTACACTCGTGATGCCTGTGGCTACTCCCTGCGCTACACCATCTCCGACCACAAGATCACGGGCGCCACCGTCTCCGCGACGGATAATACCTGCAATGCGACCATCCCCGTCACGTTCCCCGTGGCCCCGACCAACACGCAGGGCTTCACGACGGAGCAGATCGGCAATGATCCGTTGACGGTGTGGGTGCAGCTGTCGGGGTCACCCGTCAGCTTTACGCTGTCGACGCCGATTGCGCTATAGATGAGTTCTACTTCGTCTTCTAGATGTTCAAATATGTGTCATGGATATATAGTTACTTCGTACTTGGATGGATATGAGTTATTTTGGATTGAATATATTGCTACGAAATAAGTTATTTGGGTGGGATGAATACGGGTATGACATAAATACTAAATAAACGGGTATCAAGCAAAACAGGTTTCTTTCTTTCTCCTCCACACTATCGTAGCCGTTAGTACAATAATAACAGCAACTATAGCAGGACCAATTTACCCCCAACACTAGTTAGTTAGTTACTACTCCAATTTCCAAGTCATTAACCCTGTTCTTTTCTCCCCACAATATTGAAAGTACAACTCCATCCACTTTCCAATCAAGCATGATGTATCTACTCCAGACAGGATCTGACTCGTCCTCTCCTCCATGTTTTTGGCAGACCAGCAAGGAAAACCCACATTCTTGGCGGGGTATAGGAATGTTATTGGACCGGTTTCAGCTGTTTGTTTGCTCCTACATTAGTCCTGTAGCTAGTACTATTATATCCTACCCTCCAAGTATCTCCATAGATGGATAAATCTATCTTATTATCTAATGCCATGGCAAAGCATGGCATGGCATGACGCCACAATATGTGGCAAAGTATCATTGAACTAAGTCAAGTCAATAGATTTCTGCTTTCGACTACATCTAGATTCCATGGATAGGAATAGGAATAGTAGTAAACAAATAGCCGGATTCATCCGTTAGTTAGTACACTTCAATTGTCTCATTTCATTCTGTGGCAAATCTGGATGAGGGTTAACGGGTCATGAGTCGGGTAGTAGATCTTGGCGGGACTTTCTCTAGGTGTTAGTGTTTGGGTTTTGTTTGGGTTGGAACTAGTCACTAGTCACTAGTAACTAGGCCGTAGGCGAGACGATTAGATCGGTTGGGGAAGTTAATCGGTGCTTTGTTCAATCTTTCTTTCTTTCGTCGCATGGTTGGATATCCGTGCTTTCCGATCTGAGACATATTTTGTTGTTTGTGTCATGAATATTTAGTTAGGGTCTTTTTGTGTTGGGTTGTGTATGCACTAGATCAATCTATTCATCTACACACCTCGGAATAATAACGTTACTACGAAGATGATCATACGGTATAGGTATACATCAGATCATACTAGTATCTATCTAGGATAGTACGTACTTATGCAACTTACCTCGTATTCACAAAATCAATTCCCATCTACTAACTATCCTCCGCCCCAATTAAACACAGACATACACAACACATCCTCCGTATACCAAATACTCAGTAGTAAGTAAACATCCGATCCCCCGGCCGAAAGGCATACAACAAACATGACACGACATCTAAGACATCAAGCCCAGCCAAGCCAATTCACGCCCCAATTCAACAGGGGGTGTAACTTCATCCCTCCCCTCTCCCCCTCTCCCCTCCCGCCCTCGTATTCGGTCTCGGCGAGTTCTCAATATGACCCCCTTGTTCAGTCCTGAATATGTATGTACATAGTCCCTAGTTAAATATCGGACCCGACACGGGATTAAGCCCCCATAGTCGGTGGTAATTACTCTATGTGGTGGAGATTTGCTTCTATCACTATCACCACTACCACAATATCTTCCTGAAGGGGAGAAGAAGGAGGACAGGCTTCGCTGTGGCAACCGTTACACATACATATCTACCAATCTATTTACTACCTGCACATTAAGCTTCGACAATTGACAGACGGCTAGATGCTCGGTCCAGGTCCAGGGCGATGTGTTGGCGAGGTATGACTGGTTTCTTTTTTGCCGTAGGCATTGCATTCTATTCATCTGAGGGTATCCCCGTAGACTACTTAGGTAGCTAGTTGTTAGCTAGTTGTTAGCTCCGAGGGAGGCAAATCAACTCTACGAAGTAGGTAAGTAGGTCATAAGATGCATCACACCTCGAAGAGTACTAGTAATCGGAGAAATCTTCAGTAGGTTAGATACTAGTATCTACTAATGCATCATCAACATCCCCGCCATGACAACAACGTGGTGTGAATTGGAGATAAAACTGGAGTCTGGAATTCCCCCTTGCCAGGCCAGGCCAAGCCAAGCCCGCGCGGGTTTCCTCCGCCGCAGTTCTGGCCAGTGGCCACTGGCCAGACTCTCTCTCTCTAAACGGCCGAGTCAGGCTGCGGCTCTAGCGTAGCGGCCAAGACTTATACGAGAGGACAATTGTACTCCGTAAGGTAGGTAGATTTCAGCCGAAGAATTAGAAATAGAATCAGACATAGACTAATGTTTGACCATGCTTAGCGAGCCAGACATCTTCTTCTTGGTGTATTGCCAAGCTGTATCGAAAGATACTACATACGGATACTTCAACACCGGCGGAATGATTTACAAACCGTGGTAATATACCATACCCGCGGTGACCGTATCGAAAAAAAGAAGGAAAAGATCTCACTGGATCTCGGGAGTTGCTGTTAGTGTCCGAGGGTCAGCGCTGGCTGGATCAACTCCTTGGAAGTGATTGGCAAGGTTCCGGCCCGATGGGAAGGACAAGAAAAAAAGCCAACGCACAATAATCATGGGTCAAGGGCCTAAAGAAGCAAAAAAGGGGGTAAGGTATTACGCTATTAGCCGTTCTACTCTCCGTGAAGTTTCTGCACGGCGAGAAAAGAAGGGGGTGTGAATGAATGAAACTCTAAACCGGCAACAGACATCTCGCTTAGCCAGAGTTAGAGTCGTTGTTCTTGCCTTTACTTTTGCCTCCGGCGCATCGCCTAAACTTGTCGTCTATTTTGGGGCCAGCAGCTCGCAAGAATAGATCCGCCAAGTCGGCATTGTCGACGAGCTTGTACTCTATCCCAGGATCACCCTGTTTCAGCTATCACTAGCTCCGAGGCCGGAGGTTCCATGGTTGGCGGTGGAGGTGTTTCTCTGGTATCGAACAACCGTGGAAGCTCCTGAAGAAATCTCAATCTCTGGATCCCCATTTTGTGGACTGAAGCACGGTCGCATCTCTCATCTCTCGATCTCTGTTTATTCCACTAACTCTTTTGGTAAGCGACCCAGAACTGAGTGAAAGTACTCTGAAATCAACACATCCGGCCGAACCCGGTTTGTCCACCAGTCGACGTGAAGCATCCCACGCCAAGTTGGTGAACAGACTAAACGCCGGCGCCTTGGTAGTTTCGTTCTTGGCCAGTTAGGCCCCCGAATTTCGCCTCTTTGTCTTCCGGCGTTTCCCCCTCTCGTAGAACTGCCCATCAACTTAGGGCAGGGTCGCACAGCTAATGAGGGTGGCGGGAGGATTTGCAGGGTCCAGCTGGTTCCATTCAGGGTCTGATTCTCCCATTTCACCACATTTCCTATCATCATCACCACCAATTTGACGCCTCTTCAGTCTCGCTCATTTTCGCTCATTTGGCAAGCTGTTTCAGCAGCCTGCTGCAATATGAACCGGAGATCCGTGTGACCAGTGAAGCCTTCCTTTGACTTCATTTTCAGGCAGCTTCATTTCCCTCTGCACTCGCCGTGGTTGGATAGGCAAGTCCCGGGTCTAGACTGGACTGGTGACTGTTTTGCTGCACCGCGCTCCACCTTTTATTCCCCGTAGCCCCGGATCTTCTTGCTTCCTCACGCGACGTTTGTCTTTTGCAGTTTCTGCTTTGCTCTCAATTGAAATCTGCTCTACGCGATGGAGCCTGCCAGTGAGGCAGCCCTCAAGGGCGCCCCCACGCGGGGATGGAGGACACGGACGTTTAAGAAGAAGCTCATCGTCATCGGAGGAATCATCGGGATTATCATCGCCCTGGGAATTGGTCTTGGAGTCGGACTGGGCGTTGGACTCGGCGGTAGTGGTGGAGGAGGAGAGGAAGAGGGAGGCGGCGGAGAGACGACGCCGCCGAGTTCAGGCAATTACACCTCGGCCAAATGGCAGCCCGCCGTCGGCACCAGTTGGCAGATCGAGTTGCTCTATCCTCTGAACGACACCTCCGTCGACGTGGAGGTCTACGACATTGACCTGTTCAACAACAACAAGTCCGTCATCCACGATCTGCAAAAGGCCGGTCGTAAAGTCATCTGCTACTTCTCCGCCGGCAGCTACGAGAACTGGCGCCCGGATAAGGACAAGTTCAGCTCGGACGATCTGGGCAGCGACCTGGACGGATGGCCCGGCGAGAAATGGATCAACATCAGCTCTCCGCGCATTCGAAACATCATGCTGACCCGCCTGGACCTGGCGCAGAACAAGAGCTGCGACGGGGTCGACCCGGATAACGTCGATGGCTACGACAATGATAACGGGCTGGATCTGACCGAGGCCGACTCGATCGACTACGTGAACTGGATGGCCAACGAAGCGCATGCGCGCAACATGTCCATCGGACTGAAGAATGCGGGGTCGATCATCTCGTCGGTGATTAAGAACATGCAGTGGAGCGTCAATGAGCAATGCTCGCAGTACGATGAATGCGATACCTACGCCGCGTTCACGAATCAGAGCAAGCCCGTCTTTCATATCGAATACCCCAAGGGCGATGACACCAACAATGACAACTCGGTGAGCGCGACACAAAAGTCCAAGGCGTGCAACTTCTCCGGGTCGAGCAACTTCTCCACGGTGATCAAGAACATGGACCTGGACAATTGGATCGAGATGTGTTAGCAGGGGGGGCCGTTTTCAGATGGTTGGAATGTCGAAGGGAATGAACACAAGCAAGGGCGCTGGGAGTTGGTTTTTGATAGCGATATCTATTGTATTGTAGTGCTACTTTTATCTACTATGATGTAATCCAGCATTCATCTACAAAGTTTATGATTGATCGTCGCTTGTCATATGCTGACATCCTCTGGAATCCTGCCTGCTTTTTTGACAACCTGCTTAACAGCATGCACGAGACATGCCATGCCATACCGTATCCTCCATCAGCCCATCTCACTCTAGTGCAACAATGATCGTATCATCTGGAAACAAGTCATCCGCTCAAAGCCACTTAATCTAACCAGCAAGCCAGCAAGCCAGCACGGACACATTCCAGGCAATGGAATGAATGACACCATTTAAACCTAGTCCCAGTCGGAGTCAAGACTCCAGACCATTGGCCATCGCATCACATCACCCAAAAACCAGAGCAAAGACCCCCTACTCGTTTTCTTGTCTGTCTCACAGTCAAACCACGGCGCCACGCCGAGGTAAACGAAGCGTCTAAGTAACTAGTAGTCTAGTAGTCTAGGTGACCAATCACCTACGGTAATGGAGTAAAATGAAACCAAATAGACTAACTGAATAGGTACAACATGCACTATCCAGCAATACTGATCTCTGAGAAATAGATACCTAGTCTAGAGAAAAATGACATAATAAAAAATTGGGTCATCAGCCCCATATTTCTTCTCCCCTGGTGCCTGTGCCTGAATATCCGAACGAACTCGTGGACCCGACCAAACTTGTGTACTGACTAGTAGTTACTGTGTGAGGGCCGAAAACAGAGACTTGACCAGCTGCTAGCATAGTACCCACTAACCTTTACTAGAAGGAAGATAGTGGGATCACGCTAACAATTTAGCATCAGGATATATCTATATCCAGATTAAGATTATTAATGTACTAAGCGCTACCGCTAGGCGATTTAGCTTCCTCGCTAGAATCTCACACAGGTGGAGAAGGAGTCGCTAAGACTAAACACCTAGTCGAGGAACTAACTGGATTGTGTCCGAGTGTCCCGAGACTAACTACTAGTAACTAGTAAGTGGTGTGTATTGGTTGGTATCAGTTGTATCAATGATACATGATACTCCGACGCGGTAATTTTAAAACTCGTCGGTAATGAATAGTGGGATCATTCAGTGCTCGGATGTCGTCAGGATGAATTGACTTCTACCCCTCTCGTCATCCTTAACGTTAGTTGTAATCATTAATGATCTAACTCTGGGGTCAGACTTATCAAGTCTATTATAGCACAACCCCAACCAGACCACCTCCGTAAGTAGTATACGGAGTAAACTCAGGTTAATGGTTACACGGAAGGGAACCCGATTAATACACAAGGTCATACAAGGTATACGGGATTACCTCCGAAACAAACCAGAGAGAAAATCAGATCCGAGCAAAGATAAACTTCCTCTTCCTCCCTCCACTTAGCGCCAGGAAAAAAACAAAAGAAAAAGGAATCCCTCCGACGGCATTGCTTTTTCCGACCAGCACCACCGCCACCCGTTCATGTTCCTGAGAAAAGAAAGAAAGAAAGAAAGAAAAGTGGGAGGATGATAGTAGTGGCTTGTTCCTGAACCGGACTTTTTCCCACTCTTCTTCGCTCTGCTCTCCACTTTGAATCCCCATTCGGGTCAAAGATCGCCGGGTGGGCGGTGTGTTGTGGGGCCCGAGCAGGAAAAATCTCAGGAACCAAACCAGTTCACACTCAACTAGTTAACTACTGGTTAGTTAGTTAGTTAACTTTGTTAGTGGCTTCACCATTCAACCTAGTCTACGGAGTAGACTAGACTGAATCTTCCATGTTTTTGACGGCCCTTTTCCCGTTAGTTAGTTAGGTAGGTAGTTAGTTCGCGCCGGAGGTAATTCCCTCCTTTGCATAGTTCATCCCACGACTTCATACCAACTAGGATATTCGTCGGTGAAGGACCTTTTCCTGGCTAGTTAGTTAGTCAATCTACTCCGTAGGTAGTTGACTATGAAGGAAAATGAAACGAACGAAAAGTCAATGCGCTCGGCAGCGCATCATTGTCTAGTCTAGACCGAGATCTACCTCCGTGCTACGGAGTAGTCTTCTACGGTAAGGCGTTGAAGCGAGGGCTGATTTCAAATCTTGACCTTACTTAGAGAGTATTGGGCTGGATGAGTGTGAATTTGAAAGTGTGTGGTGTGTCTTGGCATTCGAATTACCACTGCTCTCTGATTGGCATTGTTTCTACGAACAGCTGCAGGCTGGCTGCATGCATGCATGTGTTGGTACTAGATTACTAACCAGCAACTAGTAATTACATAGTAGTTAATTGGTTGGAAAATGGACTGCTCTGGAGTGTCATGTTAGGAGGTAGGTAATAATAGAGTCATTGTGGTCTGATGATACCTACATTGTAGCATGTTAACCTAGTTGACAAGCCATCAACTCATATTAATTGCATTAACTCGTGCTGCTCTACTATATGCTTATTCGTGACAGTGTATTGGATAGATTAACTACTCCGTACATGGCAGAGTAGATAGTCAGGTGGATAGTAAGTAGAACCTACTATACTTAGTACAGATAGTAATATCTCAAACACCCGCAGTTCCGCTTTCCTGATTCATCTTCAAATAGACCATCCTTAATCTCGGGAAACCTGACAGCTGAAGCAATTATAGTAGTATCAATTCTCCTTTGGGCGGTTCATGCCTCTGATAGTACCCACTATTTTCTAACTATACTAGAGTGCTAGCCTGACTAGTATTGGTACTAAGCTGATATATATTTCTCCGCACGGGATGAGGAATGTCAATCATGAACTTATGACCTGGTCATTCATGCCGTGAATCAACATTCTAGATACACTGCATTCAATCCTAGTAAATAGTGATTGTATCTGCCGCTTGTAGAAACTATCTCCGATCATCATTAAATCAAATTGCTGCCGTGGCAGTTTGTATTACCTTGTAGAATATGAAAGGTAGAGAACAGTACTAGGGGTTAGTGAGGTACCCACTAAATCAAACTCAATGCTCATCGATCGACATGGCTGACAGACGATCGTCGAGCTTAGCCGAGATGGCATTATTTCTATCATGTTGACCTTCCATTTGATGTTTGGTGTAGTGTTTAGGTTTAATTAGAGGGATGAAACGTGGTAGTAGCTGGTTATAGTATCGGTTCGATATATACAGGGGAGTAGTACTACGGAGTAGATAGAGGACTATGATGACTTATCGGACAGTGCGACAGTGTATGTAGCAGGTATAGGTGCTATAATGGGAAGAAACTTAACTCCGGATGCGATGGAACAAGAGGCATCCTTGATTACCATTGATTGACCAATAGTAACTAGCTCAACTGATAATTACTGGTAGTGGATAGCGTTGTGAGATGGGTGAGTACCTAACTACCTACCGATGCACTCAACCATCCCGCCTATGTCAGTCATCAATAAACAAAACATCTACACCGTACTCAGTAGTAATAAAAATACTCACTTCCTACCCAACCCCCCTTCATCAACCCAACTGATCTGATCAATCCAAAAATAAACCTACCCTTAAACATGATATGTATGTCTGACAAGGGGGAAACAGGGATGGGAGCAGGGGACAGGGGACAGGTTTCCAAGTACGGAGTAACCCGCGGACGGAACATTTCTGGCCCCTCCCAGCGCGAGGAGATTCCGCCACAATATGCAGGGCACTTGATAAGTAGATGTATGTTATATGCAGTGCACCCATGGCTACCACTTACAAAGCATACTACATTACGGAAATACATACATCGCATAGTTGACTAAACCTATGTATCTATCCTATCCCAACAAAAACAAGATAATAGAGACGGTGTAGTCCGACAACATACATACCTTACTTTCTGACAAGGTGTGACAGCATGGACCTATTTTTATTCGGTAGGTTTACGTGAAACAACACTACCACTATGACTCCGTAGATACCAACTAGAAGCGGGACATACATACATCCATCCTACTTCCTACGGAATCCGAAGTCCCGAAGGATGATGGATCAGACGCCTGTCTGTCTGTGAGCAAGATGCAAGTCTCGGAAAAAGAAAAACTCAATGCATCCATTCCATTCTTATTCTATCTCCTGATACTGATCACATACAGTAACCTCCTAACTAGGTAACCCCAAATGATAGGTACGAATATACCCCATGATCATCAAATTTAACTACCGAATACGAAGGATGTAAGTAGGGTCCTTCATGCCATGCCATGCCATGCCACTAGCCTCGAGGAGAAACCAAATCTGATTAGTTAACTGATCTAAGACATGCAGCCAGATAGCCTGGGGTCTGATCGTTGTTATCAACTAGGATTTCTTTTTACTGTGCGCGTGAAGAAAACACTTCTCATCTCATGCCATGCCATGCTACTCTTCGTATCGAATGATCATAATGATATACGAGAGGAAGAGGAATTACCTAATAGTTCTGGATGAACCTTACCTATCTACCTATCTAATTATTTACACATCTTTTATGCAGCATGCATCATGCACTGTACCTACCTACTTACCACCACTATCCATCCGATTACATCCATAAATACTCTACCACCACAACTAAATAATAATTAAAAAAGAGATACAGATCTAACCGATGAGATCATCTATATCCACATACCTCTGACTCGTGGCTCGCCCTGTTTGACCATACTATCTACTAAGTTAGGTAGATAGTGTAGGAAGTGGGAACCAGGCAGACTTTTCTGGATGGGTTTGGTTGGTTCAGTGGGGCTGGGAACTCGGTAGTGGCACTGGAATCGAATCGGGGATCGGTTGGCCCGCGGATGGAATGAAAATTTACGGTGGGTAAAAAAGCCCCACTATGGATGTGTTGTAAGAACTAAGGAAACTAAGGAAACTAACTAAACCATGTACCTTGTTTAGTTCTTTGGAGGATGGATGTATCCTGCCTTGGAAGAAACCAAGATACCTAGTCTACCTCTTAGCCTTAGGAGTGGAAGTCTCCGGGCTAAATAGCTAGCTTCTTTGTTTTGGTCTGAGCTAACCTTCTGGAGGAATGCCTTGGAATGGTGCAACCGTGCAACAGATCCTGAAATCAGCTAGAATGGTGTCATTGGTTTCACAGACTGAGAGTGAAAGGTCTCGTCGAGTTCATGAATGATCAATTTTTGATCGGATACGTCATAAATACTGTATACTGTATATGTATATGTATATACTAAGAATATATGCACCAGGCATTCACCTCATGATCGAGCCATGAGTTGCACAAATTCCTCCCATTGGCCCCCAAAACTCGCATAATAATCAGTATCCAGGTGCGTGATGAAAATCTCATCCGCGACCTTGCGCACTTGCTTCACCAGGTCTCGGAACTTGTGCCCTTCCACGCTGTCCGGCACCGAGTGGACCACGGCGCACAGCTGACTGCGAGTACTGTTCGGAATTGCCTCGAAGAGCTTAGCCCCTTGACGCTCCAAGAACGTCTCGTAGGTTGCCTCAAAGACCACAGTCGAATCAGCTGTCGGCAGGTAGCGGGCATCAGGAATCGTGCCGGGATTATGGACGACCTGTTGGGGGCAGTCTCGTTAGCCTTGCAACTCGGGCCAATGACGGGCATCCATCCAGGAGATCTATCCGGGCGATCCAAACGACGGCTCTGGACCAAACTTTGTCGGCAGGAACAAGGAGCCAGAGAACAGAAGCATCCCAAAAAAGGAAAAAAAAAAGGACCATGCATGGAGAGGGAGGGGGGGAAGTAAAAGGCAATGGGCGAGTGGGCGGAAATGCCAGCTGCCGAAATTTGGTAATGGTGTAAATTACCCGGCGTCACCCCTAGTAATGAAAATAATGAAAATACGGGAGACATTTCTGCACGTACAAAATGGTCCGGACCCAGGCCGGTGGTTGTCTTCACAACAGTTGTCAGATCTTGGAGGTAGCCTAAGGTATCGCGGTCGTATTGCTGAGGGGTTTCGTCGAAAAATATACCCCGAACCGCTAGATTGGGGTTCGAACTGTTGGTCGGCCATGCCGCATAGGTCTCGATGTCCCGCCGCACCAACGAGAAGTTGCGCTGGGCGTACGTGGTAGCAACATAGCCCAGGAGGCGGACATTGGCATAAGACGCCAGCTTGGGTACCTCTCGTGTGTAGTTGCCATCGGGCAAGGCGTTGGGCCCTGGACCACTACCAGGATTGACCACGACGGTGAAGTTGACGTCGGGATGAGAAGAGATCCTGTGGCGTTCAGCTGCGTCCTTCGTACATCAGGGTTACTGGTATCGTGCGCCGCGGGACATCCGGTGGCTGACAGATAGCGTGGGCATGGACTGGGAGTACAATGTGGTTGGCGGGGAGAAGGGGAAGGGGGAGGGGGGAAACAGGTGGTGAGGGCTTGTTGAGATATGGGGAAGGGGAAAACAAATGGGAACATTGAAACCTACACCTTCTCTAAGGGATCCCATGCCCCCGGGGCAGGATAGATGTAGAGCGGTACGAAGACTGATGCTTTAGGACCCATGGTGAATTTGTGTAGGGTCAACACCACTGCTGGGGGTATGACGACGGCGAGAAGGGCAATGAATACAAGGGTTGCCAGAATCAGTCGCGAGCGCCGGCTTTGCAGGCAGCGCCGGTCTCTCACGTGTTCCCCTTGCCCCATTCTGCTGGCTTTAGAAGCTAACGATGTAATTCGAAACCGTGCGCGCCAAAGATCGGGGGTCGAAACGAGCTAGCAGAGTGGGCTCCCTTTGGCCATAGTGGATTTGGGCCAGAGTCGGCCGGGAGACTAACAATTAAGTAGTCACCAGCGTTTCCACGCCTGTCCACTGTTGGATAAAGCGAGGTTGAACAATTGTAAGGAGGCCAGTGAGAAATAAAAAGTTAGAAAAAAAAAAGTATGGATGAGGCGCGCCCAAAATAGAGCGGGGCAGGGTTTCGACCATGCATCAGGTCTCGGATTAGCTGGAGGAACAATTTCTCTTTTCCCTGGTCGAGAGCGCCTTTTCGTACCAATTGTACATCCTGCAGCTCCAGTGGAGGCGACCAGAGTTCGTTCGATGCCTCCCCCCCCCCCCCCCCCCCCCCAGCGGAGGCAAAATCCGTTTTCGATGACCCAGTAAGCCTTCTAGGCCCGTTCTCATACCGAAGCAACAACCGCTGACAACATCGACCACTCTCTTTATATTTACTTTTTCTCCTAGTTTCGAGCTTTTCTTTTTCCATTCTCTCTTTTTCCCTCTACCTTTTCGTCTTTTTCATAAGCCAGCCTGCCATATATTTCTTTTTGTCGCCGGGTTTGCATTTACTGCGTCCATTCGCTTATTCTGGTTATGATCCGTTGTAAATAAGCAAGTCACGGATCACGATATCTTCGCCTGACCTAGCGGGCCAGAGACAGCGGTTACATCGGCGCGCAAGTGGGAGGGCCTGTTGCTCGTTTTGAGGAAATTATAAGATTTGGGAAACTCCTGTCTTTGAGTCACCTGCGGTCGTTGAATCCTCGTTGGAGAATAAAATCTTTCTTTCGCTTTTCTTGTTTCTGTTTGTCCAAGTGTTTCTTGTCCGCATCGCCCCCCAACGGTGCCTCATTCTTTTATCCTATCAGTTATGGAGAGCCCTCGACAGTCCGATGCAAGCACTCCGGTGGAGCCTTGCTCCCCTGGTTGTGTGGACACACCGGCGACGCAATCTTCCGTGTTGTTTGATGGCAACCTTGAGGAATTGCTGCGCAACTTTCCCCTCGATCAGTACATCCTCGTCACAGGGGGTCTCGGGTTCATCGGCAGTCACACAACATTGGAGCTACTCAAAGCCGGCTATAATGTAATTGTGATCGACAATCTCAGCAACTCCTTCCAGAGTGTCTTCGACCGCATCAGGCAACTGGCGGCAAAGTACCATGACGAGCAGGGAACATGCATGCCGTCGTTGCAGCTCCACGCCCACGATTTCCGGGATGTTGCTGCTCTCAGAGTCCTTCTTGAGCAGTATCAGATCCAATCCAGATGGGGAACTCCCAAGTCCAGGATTGGCGGCGTCATCCACTTTGCTGCTTATAAGGCTGTGGAGGAGAGTATCAAGAACCCCTTGAAATATTACGCAAACAACGTTAGCGGTCTTATCGATTTTGCCACGACTCTGGGAGAATTTGGCATCAAAACATTCATCTTCTCCTCCTCCGCCACGGTGTACGGAACCTTGGCAACTTCGGGCCTTCCCCTGAAGGAAGAACTCTGTGTCCATAAGGAAGAGGTCTACAGTGATCAGAATGGCCTCGAACAGACCGTCAAACCTGGCTGCACGGGTATTACAAACCCGTATGGACGCACCAAATGGATCTGTGAAGCGATATTAGCGGACCTTGCGGCCTCGGATCCAGAATGGACCATTGTAGCTCTACGCTATTTCAACCCTATCGGATGTGACGAATCCGGCCTCCTGGGAGAGGATCCCAGGCAGACGCCCACGAACCTTCTCCCGGTTGTCGTAAAGGTCATGACCGGGCAGTATAAGGAGCTGCAGATGTTTGGCACGGACTGGGACACCGAGGATGGTACTGCAGTCCGCGATTTCATCCATGTCACCGATCTTGCCAGGGGACATATTGCTGCGCTCAACGCCGCCAACGGTGGAAAACTGGTTGAAAACTTCCGTACCTTCAACTTGGGAACCGGGCGGGGGCACTCCGTGATGGAAGTGGTCAACACAATGGAAGCAGTGTCTTCCAAGCCTATCCCAAGAAAGGCTGCAGGTCGTCGCGCTGGCGATGTTGGCTCTTGTGTCGCTGTGGCCACACGATCGCAGGACGAGCTTGAGTGGAAGACCGAAAAGTCTCTGAAGGATGCTTGCGTGAGCCTATGCAATTTCCTCAATGTCAGCGGCCTGTCCTCATAGGCCGGGTTGCTTTTTTCCTTTCTGTTCATCATTTGGCGCTTGGCGTGAATATATCATCTTCCTGTCTTTGTTATTTTTTTTCTTCGGAGGAACCGAAATCAGGCTTCCATCCCCGACTTATTCTTCTCTTATATCCATTTTGTTCAGTTGCATGGGGGATTGCAGCAGGTTCATAGTACCCTGTGGTTTTGCATGATAGAGTCGGACCCCCCACTTATGTCCATCCTCATAATGCATAGTGTGTCTTTGTACAATTTCATTCTTGTCTCATGACGAGGCATCATTGTTTTCCTGATGAAGCCAGCGATGTAACTCACGTTAGTCAATTTTTGTAAAGCATCTGAGTCAAGTAGTCTCACCCAGCATAGTTTAATCGGAAACTGTCATCTGTGTGAACGGGTTCCACAGAGGCCTGAATAGCATGAATAAGTGTTCTCATTCAGAGTGTAAATACGATGGTCTTTCGAGATGCGCAAGATGTGGATGAGCCCAAGAGTGCTGTAGTATGTCATGCGAACTGAGATGAAGGTGGGGAGTGTCAAAGGCGAAAGCAAGAAAGAAGGCGATCCGGAGGATGCTTAGTCACTTGATTATTTTACCTCTCTCAAACCCAACAGCAAATCAGTTATTCGTCTATGAGTGTATCATCTATCTGTGTAGTATTTAGGAACAAAAAGGTATGTCAGGTCAACCCAAAATCGCCGGTGCTCACAAGCTAAATATCCTGCGTGGAGGGTCATATGGGCAGAGGGACCGGCAACTAGCGCTGATAAGAAGGTCGAACCAGTCGCGAACACCCTGTAAGACGAGCGATATACCGGAAACTTGGGGGATTGCGCAGCTTGCCTTAGCCTATCCTGCAGCTGCCAGTAGCATGCCTTGTTTGATGTGTGCACAGACGTTGACTCAGCGCCACTGTTTGAAGGACAGTCTGCATGCGTGAACTTGTGGAATGGCACAAGCTTTCAAGTAGTAACCAGATAATGTACCTACTACTGCGGTGCTCGGTGAGCCTGGGCCTCTTTGCATCTCAAGCAACCGGGGTATACTTCTGCCTACGGTGGCAGGCAGCGGGGTTGAGGTCAATATCCCACGTGTGTCTGATCAACCAGTGCAGGGCAGGGTTATCTGATGTTTCTGCTACAACATATATTCCGATGGTCAAACTGTATTATGCAACAGGCCTCCACGCGCTTGGCCTTTGATTCAGCTTGTGGGAGCTTGACCAAACTGCCAATTCGATGCTGATATGACTGGATATGTGACTCGCAACGAGGAATAACGTACGTAACAAGTAGGACGCTACCAGAGTCCAGAATAGATGCATGAAGATTTACTTGGGGGGGTGGTGTTAGTGTTACTAAAGGACAAGCATCATGCTCGATAGTTGAGTGCGAACTGTTCAGCCGGGTTGTTAGGTTTATATATCTGTGCCGATGCAAGCATGGACACTAAATCTTGGAACAATCTTGGTAGTATCCCCATGGCCCACAAGACCAGAGAAAGGCCAATCTGTAGAAACATATTTTTAATTTGATAATGGGGTCAAAAGGTCCAGGTAGGATGCATCGGAGGTATAGAGATATCGGAAGCTGAGAAATATATTCCTGCCTTACCAAAGGCGGTGCGCAGAGTATGTCATTCAACACTGTGAGAAGGCTCTAGAGTTGCCAATCAGGCCATAGTCGGACCAGGAGGCAAGACAGAGCCTCTTGAAAAGTCCCAAGGAGGCACTGCTGGATTTGTAACTGGAAGCTGAGCTTGTTTCCCGAACGGGTAATCCTGGGCTATCCCCATTAAAGCCTTGAGCCCTCAGGCACCAACTGCTGAGTTATATATCACGTGACTGTGGCCATTGTGAACAGGTGCAATAGCGAAAACTATGGAAGGCATCGACGATGGGCCGAAACAAAGCTGGTAATGCTTTCCATTCTAAAAAGCTTGTAACACTTTTTCTTTCCGGACCGTGCTCGAGTGCGTCTTCCGGTACACCTCGAAGCCACATGATGCTTTGTTCTTCTTGTGACTCGTAGTATCATCATGCGAGCAATATGATGTTAAGGGAACTCGAAGTACAACACACTCTCAAATAGACCATGTGAGTTTTACTTGAGGCCAGACAATTTCTGAATTGGAAGTTCGAAGACAGTCTCAATCTGGTTGTCTCTCACCATGTACGTTGGATATCACATGACCTTGCACTCGTGACCGAAGCCTGTGCAGTTGCATCTGTGATACCCTTTCATTCAGGTGTCCGCCTCAATAATATTGTTAATCGTATGCCCTGTACCTATCTCTTATAGGCATTCCTAGTGAACGACAGGGACAGAAGAGAGTATAGACATGACTAATCTGGGGAATGCGGTTGCACAACGAAACCACGTGACTTCACCTCCGGCTTGGCATCAAATTCCCGCCGCAGTTTTCTCGACAATTGCTCCGCGTCGGCCATCATATCCTAATCACCAGCACCACGCTGATTGCAAAGCTAGCTGGAACTTGAGCGCGGTAGTCATTTAATTCTTCTCAATTATACCCTTGTTTTTGTATACGCCAAACAAGCCACGCCATAATGATCTGCCAACGGTGCCGAACCGGTATCTTGTCCCGGCTACAGCAGCCCCAGGCCGTTACGCTGTCTATTCCGTCACGCGCACGCCAGTTCCCTATTCAGCGAAGCCAATTCCGCTACTACAGTGATGGAAAGCCTTCCGTATCGGCCACACCCCCTCCGCCCAACCCTCGTCAGCCTGCCGGTGCCGATATCACGATCCCGTCGGCCGTGTCGTCCGCCACCCCTGGCGTGTCCCAACCATTGAGCACCCCGGAGGGCGTTCACGCCGATGTCAACCCCGAGAAGCCCAAGAAGCCCGCTGTGGAACGTCCCCCGAGCTCCTGCGCTGCTGGCCAGAAGATGAACGGACTCAACTACTTCAAGAACAAGCCCGACGTTGTGGCCTTGGAGGATGCGGAATACCCCGAATGGCTGTGGTCGTTGTTGGACGACTCCAAGAAGAACAAGACCGCACAGGGCGGTGTTGACCCCAGCAGTATGGAACCCGTATTTGATAGAGTAGTGTCACTTTCGCGTGATGGCCCGCTAATACTGGTTTCCTCTAGCTTTGAACAAGAAGCAGCGCAAGCGCTACGAGAAGAAGATGGCTGCCCGTGCCGCGACTCTTCCCCCCCAGATCCCGATCCACCACCACGCGACCGATATTACCCCTGCTGCATACAACGCCGACGCTGTGCCCGCGGATCTGCTCGAAGCTGCTGCCGAGAGTCTCGACAAGCGTACCGAAATCAGACGGAGTGCCAGAGAGGCGCGGAGAAAGGGTATCCGCGAGGACAACTTCTTGCGCGGTCTTTAAATGTTATACGGCAATTTGTGAGCCGCTTGTGGGGAGGTCTTTGCTGGATGGGTTGCGACATGCTAGCTGTGTACAGTGGTGGTTGACGGGTGTAGAAATTCTTTTGTGGGATATGTTCAATGTATTCTATGCGACTTGTACTCATATTGATTCACCAGATCAGGCGCTGAATGGACTCTTACTTCGACATTGAGACTTACTTTTAGGCCGTCTATCAAATCGGTTCCGCCATTTTCAGCTTCCGCGAAGCCTAGCTTGTCAGCAGAGTCGCGTACGAATTCATCGCCTTATATGTCTCCACACCTGACCACAAGTAAGATCACAATGACGGTCCCTGAAGCATGCCCCCAAATCCGTTACAGAGTTGTAGAACGAGCTTTGTAAGAAGCTACCGAAAGCGAACAGAACAAAGTCTATCTGGTGCTAGGATCGAGTCTCGATCGAAGATGTACCTCCATTGCTGTCCAACTAGACGCCATATATCATTTGTGGTCTACTGTTAGCGCTCTGACATGAACCAAAGGTGGTTGCCGGCAATCGAGAGAGAGCCCGGGAAACTCAACGGCGGTTGAGCCACATAGCAGCCAGCCGGAGTAGTGTGTAACAGACAGATTCAGAAGTTAGGGACTGACCGGAGAAGGCAATCTAGTTGTAAGGGTCAGATGGTGGATGAAATTGTATGTGCTATCTGTGTCTGTATCCGTGGAGTGAATCGGTCGCGTATGTTGCAGTTGCAGCTTATTCGGAAGCGGGGTGGGGGAATTGATCTCAGCCTTATGGACTGTGGAGATCTCAAGATGCGCCCGTTGTTTAGATCCGATCTTGTCAAGACCCCTTTTCAATCGATCCTCTCATCATGTTGATTGTTTGGACAAACGGTGAAGTCGAAGATATTTGTTACTCAGCCCGGACGGAATAGAAACCTCTGGTACCTGAGGCAAGATGCTGATGACATCACCGACCCATGGATTGGAGATCGCATGGCTGTGTCTTCCGGCGTGACGCAGCTTAGCTTTCTTCGCTGCCCAGCTCGAGTTGCGCTCGGCTAAGGTTGCCTTGATTCCTTCTGACAGATGTCCACAGCAATGGCGAGGATAGAATGATCTGGTGTCTTGCATTGCGTTCATTCCTCATTGACAAGAAGACCTGTCCCGCAGTGGACTCACTCACCTTTCTAGCAACTCGTCACTAGGGACTAGCTATCCAGTGTGGCTGAGAACCACTGAATCTGCAAAAGCCAGGATCGATCTCAGCTTCCCACTCTCCTCCACCAGCGCAGCAGCCTATGAAGTGTTGCAGATGATACAGTCACCGCCAAAGACCCCGTCAAAGTGTCCACGCGGATGTGGAGCAGGTAAAACTCAGCGGATAACGAGACAACACGTTTGTTCCACTTGTCCTTCTTTCCTTCCACTTCGTTACTCTTCATCATCATCACTGCTATCTACTTAGACTGTGTCTAACTCTTGATATTTGCTCCTACTTAGACTCCCTCCCCACCAATTATCGGCCTATCCCGAGGACAACTGGAATTGTTCTCCGAACCCCCTGAGCCCGTGTCCAGCCGGTGTCGATCATCAGGCCCCTCCATAATCATCAGCCCCCCACCACGTGTAACTTGGCTAGTCAACACATCTTTGCTGTCCTCTGCCCAAATAGACTGTTATTGTCACTCGATTTTGTCTCTGAAGCACATACCTTGTTATCATGGCAACTATGGACGAACTCACTGCCCAGACGAGTCGCATCACCATGGACTCTTCACTGTCCAATGCGCAGAAGATAACCCTTCCGTTTGCGCCCTCGATGCTCGGCTACATAGACAAGATCTATAGCTCGTTGACCTCGATGAACCAGCCGAACTTCTTGACTGATATCCAACGTGAACCAAAGGGCCAGGGGTCTATTACCAGAGAGCACCCAGCTCCACTGGCTACCATAGCTGCTTTTTACGACTACTTGGCAAGTCCAGAGGCTTCTGCAATGCGCGCTGCTACTCAGATGGACCTCACAGCGCCCATTACGGACTATTTCATCTCCACCAGTCACAATACCTACTTGACTGGGAACCAGCTGTACAGTGAATCGAAAGCAAGTGCTTATACAAATGTATGTTCCTAATGAAATTGGCCACTATCCACTTGGGAAGCGTTAGTGTTGCTGGGGTGTGGTGCAGTATGACTGTCATTGCTTGTCTACCCGAATAGATCTTGCAACAAGCTTGCTCAGGTCTCGTGCACTGTTGTAATCAACGCACCCGTTGATGCACTTCTACGTTCAAAGGTTAATGGTAACAGCGCTGATGTATCTCAGGTCCTACTTAGTGGGTGCAGATCTGTTGAGATTGATGTTTGGGATGGAAAAGCGGAGGGTGAGAGCTCTCAAGAAACTGGCGAGAGCAGTGCCACTAGCAACAGCAACCCGAGCTCAGATGATGAGAAGATTAGCTCCTGTAAACCCCGTCGCGGATCCAAGAGGGAAAAGTTGAAAAAGATGACTGAGAACCATCGTCATCTACGCGCCCTCTCTCAGGAGGTGGGCAAACTGGAAGGCTTCCTAGGGCATCACAAGCCATCAACAAGCAGCGGAAGCTCTAACGAAAGTAAGACGGCCGGTAGCACGATTCCGGTGCCTGGTAAACCAGAGCCGCGCGTGTTGCATGGCCACACGCTTACTAGGGAGACAAGCTTTCGCGAAGTCTGCTATGCCATTCGAGACAGTGCGTTCGTTGCAAACGATCTCCCCGTCATTGTGAGTCTGGAGGTCCATGCCTGCCTGGAACAGCAGCAGACGATGGTTGAGATCATGGAAGAAGCATGGAAGGGAATGCTGGTCGAGGTCACACCTGAACTTGAAGCCGGGACGGTTCCGCCGCCACCTCTAGCGGATCTGAAGAGAAAGATCCTGATCAAGGTGAAGCATGTCGAATCCGTAGATGAAGGTGGGGACCGCGAGGCAAAGGAGAAGGCGGTTTATACCCAGCACATGGAAGCCTTGAAGCAACAGAAGAGTCCATCGAGTTCGGACGATGCTTCCAAGGTTCCCGAGACTCCGGAGACTTCTAGCCCAGCCCAACACAAACCGTCCAAGATCTTGCAGGCGCTCAGTAAACTGGCCGTGTTCACAAAGGGGTTTCACTTTAACAATTTTGCACAGCCAGGTATGTTGTAGAGCGCAAGCAATATTTCCATATCCGAATGGACTGCATCGCTGACTGTACAACAGAGGCCAAAGTTCCGAGCCATGTGTTCTCGTTATCCGAGAAGGCCGTGCGTGAAGCACATGCCACCGACGGAGAGGCCTTGTTCGAGCACAACCGGCACTTCTTCATGCGAGTCTATCCCAATGGCCTGCGCGTCGACTCCTCCAACATGGACCCGACCTTCTTCTGGCGGCGTGGTGCTCAGATGGTCGCTTTGAACTGGCAATACTTTGACAAAGCGATGATGCTCAATGCAGGAATGTTCGCAGGGGAACAAGGCTGGGTGCTCAAGCCCCGAGGATATCGCAGCTCTGATGCACAGCCCGGAATTATTGAGCCTCGCCGACTGGATCTGACGATTGAGATTCTTGCCGGCCAGAACATTCCACTGCCCGCCGGCCACACCAACGAGAACAAATTCTATCCCTTTGTGACATGTATCCTACATGTGGAAACGCCGGACGACAACTTCGCAGCAGCAGCGGCCGACGACTCGGATTCCGAAAAGACCGGATATAAGCATACCACGCAGAGCGTCACCGGAGTGAACCCCGATTTTGGCGGGCAGAAGATGGAATTTGCGACCGTGTCGGGCTTCCTTGATGAATTGACATTTGTTCGGTGAGTCACATCCCCTACATCAAGCCAGCTGCATTGCTAAACGCACACAGATTCAAAGTAAAGGACAACGAATGGATGCGCAACGCGCTGGCCGCATGGGCGTGCATTCGACTAGATCGACTCCAAGAGGGTTATCGGATCATTCACCTGAATGATGCTACTGGAGCGCCAACAGACGGCGCTCTCCTCGTCCATATCACCAAGAAATACAGCTGAGACGACTACTTTGAGTGATCCAATCTCGTTCATATTTGAGCGTGTTTCATTGTGCGTTAGCAGTGTCTACGCGGTATATAGCCAGAGTTAGAGGCAGGATTGCAGTTCTTTCTTCCGTGTATTTAGATTTTCAAGATGAGACAAGATTTCTAGACTGAAATATATCCCATTTGAGATGGTGATTTGACACTTATATTTCAAAATAAACCATCAAGGCTAGAGAAGAGTAACTCATTGTAACCAAGAGCAATCAACAACACGGAAAAATAAATTAATCCCTCCTTACAGTACAAAATAACCCTCAGACCCCTAACACTCAGACATTCAGACACTCAGACACTAACCTTAAATTCCTCCCTCAGGCTGAAATCTCCCCCGCCAAGACCAAATTCTCCCAAGAAAATCCGGGGTAAAAAGGAGAAAGAAAATCTACTAATCTGAAATAGGCAACTCTACGCGCTTCCCATCCGAGAGACTAGAGAGTAAGTATTTACCCCGCGCTTGCGGTTCCCGTTCCCGGATTCGGGCGGTAGCCATCATTATCATCATCATCGTCGTCGTGGTCTGTGTTTCTAACAAACAAACAAACATATCATTATTGTCACGGATACGTGGCGGGAGGTTATCTTATCTCTACACAACCTTTCTTTATTATTCTATTTATTGTTGTATCATGTTATGATGGCTGGATCTTCTTCTTCTTCTTCAATTGATGGGAATGATAGGAGGAACAGCAATAACAACACCAATGACAACGAGGAAACACTAGCAGAAAGGCGACCTCACGATGAAAAACCTACAAAGTTCACTCGTTGTCGGACGGGGTGTTTGCGGTGTAGGACTCGGAGGAGGAAATGTATGCCTCTTTCTTCCCTACATATATTCATTGTGGTGAATGGTGGATGGGATTGTGTTAACATGGATTATAGGCGACGAAACGAAACCCCGATGTCGGAATTGTATCGAGAAGAACCTTGTTTGTCGGTACGGAGTGCAGGTAACGTTTCTGCCAAAGAATACGTTCACGGTTGCGGAGGGGGAGTTGTGTACGAGTACGAATACAAATACAAATACGAAGTCGGTTGAGGATGGGAATGGAAATGAGGAGAGGGTTGCGAAGAGACAGGAACGGTCGAGGAAGGGGAGGTGGAAGTGGGTCAAGGTTTGTGGGATAGATGGTTGTTTTCATGTTTGTTATTGCTGACGAGTTACTATCAGTTTGTGAATGAGGATCCTACTCTTGGTGGGGATGATATTGTAGACGAGGATAGTATAAGCGATGGTGGCAGGGCCTCTGGAGATGAGACTGTTATGGCTCCATCTAGGATAGGTTCTGAGGCTGAGACTGGTGACGGTGGCCTGGACCCTTCATTGGTTGGCAATGGTGCCTTTAGCGATAGGGACAAATCTGCGGTACACGGGCTTCTTGCATTAGGGACAGGCGATGGTGTCGATATCTATAGGGCGGCAAATACAGGAGGTGAGAAGAATACTGAGGTTTTCTCGCAAGAGTTGATGGCTAGGACTCCTGCCGTGCTGAAGCACACTCCTGGGTTTGTGGGTTCTCCTGAGGGGCTTTCAAGCATAAATGCCAATTCTATGACAGATACGGCAAAGGTGAAGCTGTTATGCCATTATAGGTACCATGTAGCACCATGGGTAAGTACATAGTACCTCGGTTTAGTGGCGTTGAGGCTAACGTTGCTTGCAGCTTGATATATGCGATCTCACTCATCCATTCGGAATTACTGCTGTTCAGATGGCTCTCAGCTCCGAGCCGCTCATGAACGCTCTGCTGGAGCTCTCCAGTGCTAGCATTATCCAGGATATGGGACATCAGCAAATGTCTCGCTTTAGCAGTATAAACCAGTGGAACAGTCGGCCGTGGTCGGACTCCAGCTCCACGTTCACTATTGAGGATGCCCTGACAGCGGTGCTTGAAGAGACAAGATGTCTTGTTGCCGATATTGCTCATACTTGGAAGAACATGCAAAATCTCAGGACACGGAAGCTTGAGATATTGGCTCACGAAGCACTGGATCCAGGGATTGCATCATCTATCTACTGGATGTTCTTCCGCTTAGGTTCGTCAAGTAGCCCACGCATTGGATGTTCCGTTCTGACTAGACAGACTTGAGTGCGGCGCTCGCAAACGACAGGCCAATTCAGATACAACTTCCGATGTCGCCGTTACCTAGCTTACCGATCTTGTCGAGCATAGAGGAAGTCCGAGAAAGGACTCGAGCGTATACTCATGTCCTCCTCTGGCTGTTGGGTAAAGCTTTGATGGTATATCACCAGCAGACCAGCCCCGACCGATATGCAGCACCACCGCAGCTACTGGATAGCTGGCTGGACGTATTCGAGGGGATTGAGCAGTGGTACCATCTGCGCCCACACGAATTCCAACCAATGGTGGACTTGGGTGTTGACGATCAACTCCTCCAGGCCGAAAGTGGCTTTCCGCTGCTGCTCTTCGCAAACGGGATGGGTGCCTTCTGCAATCAGTTGTACCATACTGCCATGCTACTGTTGCTGCAATGTAAACCACGCACGGCACTGTTGGGCTTGCAATCGATAACTCTGTCGCCCCTGTGGCATTCGCAGCGTATCTGTGGCATCGCACTGAATAATGACCGCCGGGAATCCTGGGACCCCTGTCTGCTAGCCTCATTCCTTGTGGCTGCCAGAAGAATGACACATGAATCTCAGCAACAGGAGATCTTGGGAGGCTTTGAGCGGGTGCGCTCGATCACCGGTTGGGATGTGGATGGGTATTTGACGCAGCTTCAAGACGATTGGTCTTTCCTGGATGGTTTCTAGCAACTCATGTTCCTCGCATTCCAGAACAACCCCAGGCAACCTCCAGATCCCGAATCCGCCAACACGTTCCCCAGCCGGTCTCGGCCTCGATACTTTGGATCAGCCTGATGATCTCTTCATGCTCCGAGGGGTGACTGAAAAGCTGTCCGGCAATCCACAGTGGTTGGATGGAGTTGTTTAAGCATCCCTGGTGTGGGTTCGCCAGAGAAATTCCACATATTCGGCGGGCATGCCATAGAGGAAACAAAGTCGGCGATCGGGGAAGCCGGATATCCTTGGGCATCATCTTCAGCAACAGTATGCATGCAGTATGATACAGTTGGTTTGACGAAATAGCCGCCCAGTGGACGAACAGAATATGCGGAAAAGGCTTGCGGTTGACGGTCTGCACCGGAAGAAGCTCGCTAGGACGCTCGGAAAACCAGCATTGTAGGTCATTCCAGAGGCTGAGCCATCGCGTGCGGAACCTGCCCGGAGTGCATCCATTATCTTCACCAAGTTCCACAAACTTTGTACGGTCTGACACGAGCTCGGTTGCTTTCACGCACAAGTACACGGCATAATTTGCATGCATATCTGGCGACTTGACACTCTGGAAAAGCTGATGGGCATCTTCTGTCTGATAGCCTTCTGGAAGCCATTTCGAGGGATGTAGAAGAGTGGTCTGTGTGCCATCTGAGATCAGCGCACCGCATAGATCTGCTCAGTCAGCAGATTGGCACATGCAGGAAAAGGAGATTTGAATTGAAAAAAGGGATAGAACGCAGCCTAGACTCACCCATTCTAGCATAGCACCAAAACACTGCCTGTAGAATACCCTGACTGAAGCCATGGATACCAAATGCATCGAACAACGCCGCGCAACCTTCGAGGTGGCGACGCCAATCTTGAGCACGAGCAGACATCATTTCCAAGCAACAGAGGAGCACACATGCCGCTACAATTTTCGGGTCACGCAGTTGAAGAAGCGGACTCAGTCGTCTGATGGCCTCTTGGTACAATTCGAGGCTGTCAAACCAATTCCGAACTCCATTCTTGCGTTCGATTTGACGAGCAGAAATGGCAAGCATGGCGTATGAGAGAGCTGGAAATGAGCGAGCCAGCACGGGAACTTGTTGGCGAAAGGTGCACTGAGAGTCGAACATGTCCAGCTAGCATTATTTAGTCACTATTCCATCATAATATAGATATGAGAAACATACCCAAGGCGCGACCTCCGCCACATAATTTTTCAGATATTCAATCCGCCTCCTACTCGACAGAGAAGACTGCAAGAGCTCCCCTCTCCGTTCCGGCTGGTGTGTTTTCGAGTGTGAAAATTGTTCGGGCACTTCAAACCTCCCCACGGCATCTGGGCTAGATACTCGTGTCGGAGCAGTCGAGTTGGCGAGAGAAAAGAGGATGCATCGGAGCTCTTCCTGCGACGCTAGGTAACCTGGATCCTGCGAGAAGCCATCTTGGGTCCAGCTAGCGGCTGCTGGGGACTGGAAGGGGTCACTGTTGATCGCCAATGTCGGGGAGTTATGCTGATCTGTATAGTAATCTGCTAGACGATAAGGACTCTGCAGTTGGTCCCATGTCGGCGATTCGGTACTGCTGTCTGCAGTTACTGGCTCGGGTTGCTCAAGTAGGGAACTGATGCGCGCACGTTTTCGGGGTGGTTCACCGAACGTGGACTCATCCATGCCGATGGTGGCTGAACTGAATGCAATATTCGAGACAATCAATACTAGAGTGTAAATAGCGTGAGCAAGCGGTGTTTACAGAGCGATGGAAGGTTTATGATGTTTCACTTACTGAGATGGATGGTCGCGTCAACCAGTCAGTCAGATGCTTTTGATGAGGTCCAACCTCCATCGGGTCACCAAAGCTAACACTCAAGGTGATCTGAGCAATAAAGCCCCTCTGATCCTTTCAAAGCGTGTCAAAGTGGCAATCAGGCCAGGAGAAAGAAAGTATCGGCAGAAGCAAAGAGCGACAGCCGAAGCGCAGCTCCACATGGTGTCCAAAAGGGGTTTAGCGGGATGCGGGGTAGCATCTGAAGATGAAGGTGAGAAGACTTCTGGATAGACAAGACTAACATTCTTACATTCAAGTATATGAAATAGAGATCTGGGGTAGAATGTCTGAATACACATAGTATCGGACGCAGTCAATTGCATGACACTTGCACTGAAACATGACGGATTAGTGACCGAGCAGACAGAGCAGGTTTAATGCCATAACCTATACATAACAATTGTAGTAAGCACTCGTAAAGTGAAAGCTAATAGCCTGGAGTACCAGCATAATATAGAAACAAGCCTTGAGCACGTGCAGATATCCATATTCCAACATTGCGGACGGTGGCTCAACCTACCAAATATAAACCAAGACTAAATAAAGGCTTCAGTACTATGAAAATATGCTTAACTCATGCTTCTTTCACATCCTGCTAGTTCTAGTAGTAGCAGCCACTTCGACCCAATGCCTTGTATATCTCTGCCACATATAGCCCATTAGTATACCACAGACCACCCCCAATGACGTCTACAAGTCTACGGAGTACAATCCTCCCCCAATTCCAGTAGTTTCATCCTCGGCAACCCCCAAAACCTTCACCTTCAGACGGCACGGCAGCACCCGACCTCCGCATACAGTCTAGCGTCCCCAACAATCCGGGGTAATCATTGGCACGACCTTCCGTTCTGGGTAACTTGACCCAAGGATAGGAGGATCCAACAACATGATCGATGACGAGGGTGTCTTTTCCCGGGGTGACGATCTTACAAGCCATCTCGGGGTGGTAGGAGTACCGAAAGTCTACCTTTGGGATCTAGATGGTTGATTTTATCCCGTAGATTGGGGTGGTCAGTTACGGGGTTTATCCGATGTCACACACATCCTAGTTACCACCTCGATTGGCATACATATATAGTGATGCATCGTCCCAGATATTGAACTCTATCTCAAGAAAATTATACTACTACTAAACCAACTTCTATAGAATACTAGTGGAATAAAATGCCAAAATTCAACCTCTTCGGCACCGGCTTCGTTCTCCAAGCTGCAATATGGGCTGCTTGTGGGATGGCATTTATTCTCTTCGGTATATACCCATCCCATCCATTACCCTCTCTAACCCCCAGATAAACTAATAAACTAATTCTAATATGATGTAGGCTACGACCAAGGCGTCTTCTCCGGAATCGTCGAAAACGACGACTTTCTCGAAACCATGAACCACCCGAACGACAGTCTCGAAGGGATCATCGTGTCCATCTACAATCTGGGGTGTTTTGCCGGCTGTATCGTCAATTTCCTCTTGGGGGATTGGTTGGGACGACGGAGGGCTATGTGGTTTGCTATGGTTTGGGTTATTGTATGTACCCCTTTTTTACCATCCTCTTCTGTTTTGTAAACAGGAGTTGTATGCTGATATGGATATCTGCTCAGATCGGAGCAACTCTTCAATGCTCCGCATTCTCCGTCCCTCATCTCATGGTCGGACGATTCGTCACGGGCATCGGGACGGGCGTGGAGACGTCCACGGTACCCATGTATCAGGCGGAATTGTGTGAGGCGAGTAAACGGGGGAAATTGGTGTGTAGTGAGCCGTTGTTGGTGGGGGTGGGGATTGTTATTAGGTATGTTTCTTCCTTTCTTCTTTATTTCATCTTATTGTTATCTGTTGGTATGCTGACTATGTAGCTACTTTTTTGACTATGGGATGAGCTATGTGGGTGGTCAGATCGCTTGGAGATTGCCGATTGCGTGTCAGATGATTTTCGCCTTCGTAAGTATATTTCCATTTATATTATCAGAGCTCTGGCTAATACAGGTATCTATCTAGGTGGTCATTGTTTTGGTGTTTGGGTTGCCCGAATCACCCAGGTACTGCTACAAGGAAGGTCGCAATGAGGAAGCACTGCAGATCTTGAGCGATGTGTATGGACGTCCAAAGGATGACCCGAAGATTCTGGCAGAGCAGGAGGAGATCCTCGAGGCGATTTCGGTGGAGACGAAATATGGAGAGTACAAGTGGAGGTATGTGCCGTCATCCGCTATTTTTCTTGCAAGCTGACGAGATCAGGAATGTCTTCAAGCGGGATGAGGTTTCCACGGGCCACAGAGTGTAAGTTAGCATCTTAACTGTCACGCGAATCATCTCTGATAATTGTGCAGTCTTCTCGCATACGGCATGCAATTTATGAACCAGATGGGTGGTATCAACATGGTCGTGTATGTTGCCTAGACTCACCTTGAGCCAGCCGTTGCTAATGAATTAGATACTACATCCCCACCGTGCTCAACACCAACGTCGGCCTAGACAAGAACCTCTCCAACCTTCTCGGCGGTTGCGTCCAGATCATGTTCGTTGTCGGCAGCATCTTCCCCACCTTCTTCGTGGATCGCGTCGGTCGCAGAGCGCCCATGATCTGGGGATCCTTCGGCTTGGGCATCTGCATGATGATGGTGTCCATCCTGCTCAGTTTCAAGGGTCACGCCAACGAGCATGCCACCTCATCCGCTGCCGTCGCCTTCTTCTTCGTATACATGCTCATCTTTGGCGCATCAGTCAACTGTATCCCCTGGTGCTACGTCCCGGAGATCTTACCCCTCCATGCGCGCGCCAAAGGAACGGCCGTGGGTATCTCGTCGAACTGGATCTGGGTAAGTTTGCGACTAATCCCAACGTCTTCTTCACTACTAACAAGCATGGCAGAACTTCTTCGTCGTAATGATCACGCCCATCATCATCAATCGCCTCCAATGGAAAGCCTACCTCATCTTCATGTGCTTGAACTTCGCCTTCGTCCCACTCATCTATTTCTGCTACCCCGAAACCGCCAAGTTGACGCTCGAGGAGATCGACTACCTGTTCACCACCCCGGGAAAGAACCCCGTGCAAATGTCCAAAGAGCTTGTGAAAGAGCGCAAGCAACACGGCCGAGTACCCGGCCAGCGACTAACAAGGCACATGGACGAGACTGGTTCAGAGAAACTAGAGAAAAAGCAGGACAGTGTTGTCGCTGGGGTATCAGACGAGCAAGTCGAGCAGGTCTAGGGAAGGAAGAGGAAGTCAGGAGCGAAGAGGCAGGGAGTATGAGAAAATAATTCGCGCGTCCGGTTGTATGATCAATGTACATGAATGAATGTATGTATGTATGTATGGCGCCTGCATACATAAGGTGGTGGGAAGCTACAGGAGAATCAGAATCATAGCGCTGTGCTGGCCACGGCTGTTTTCAAGGGGTACCCAGTATGAGGCAATTTCTAGCAGGGAGCAAGTAAGCAGCACTTCATGTGGTGGTTGGAAAAAGAAAAAAAAAAAAAAAACAATGGTTCGCAATGCAATGCGCCCGCGCGGTAAACAGCAGACGCGAACCCTCCAATGAAGTAAGTGGGATTTAGATCAACTTCCAAGACCGCTGCAAAAGGCTTGTTGTACACCGAAGTCCAATGGCATCGCGTAAGCAATGACCGTATCACCTTGCGCGCCGGGAAAGATTCAAGATTTCACTCTGATTGTCTTCCAGACCAACCCGGTCAGTCAGCGAGGACCCTGGGACTCCGTGCAGGGTATCACCAGTATCCAGTCGGAGAATGCAAAACGTTGAGCAGATTTCCGACCATCCTGGACCTTGTGGCGAGCTGGCGAAGGTTCTGAGACCGCCCGAACCCCCATGCAAGCCGAAAGGAGCTTACATATGCACATACCTGGGCCCCACGCTTTTTTTCTTCTCATTGAAAAGTAAATGCGGTTCTGAGTGATATGTATGTACATACCCAGGACGCGCCGTATGCAAGATGCATTGGCTGGAGAGTTTATCAATCTGAACAATTATACTACGGAGTATATACATGAGGGATATCGGGGACCATCATCGCCTAGAGTGGATACACGCGCAGTGCAGACTTTTTGCTGAAGCCCAGAATGCGTCAATTTTCTTTTACCTGCGTTATCGGTGTGGGAAGGAGATACGGTGAGAACTATGCGAGGCCAACGATGGCAGCCTAACTGTACAATCTCTGGCATGATGGCGCGGCCGGGACAGAATTAGTTTGACAAATCTGACTCCTGCTTGATGGATGGATAGAAACTGGGAATGGGACAAGCAAACAAAGCGGAGGGGAGGAGGAAAAAAGAAGATGGTGAGATTGAGAAAATGGTTGGTGGGGATGCAGATGGAGAGAGAGAACCGAACAGAGTTCACTCGTAAAGCCCGTAAATAGCATCCATATCCAGACAGATACGGAGTAGATAGTTACTACTATTATCTTCCTTAGATTAGCCGTCGTTGTTTGACAGGAGCGGGTCTCTCCCTCCCCCATATCTACTGGGTGTGACATGTCACATTCGATGAATATCACACTGCTGGTTTAGTGTCCATTTACGATGTTCGGGGAAGACTACCGGTCTAGCGTGACCGGCAGTTTGGCGCTAGACTGGTAGTCTTTGTCCGGGCCACTTCGAAGCCCCGAAAGAAGGCAAAGGAGTGGGATGAACTGGCCCGGAGGTGAAAGGATTAGTGTGACTGTACTCCGTACCAGGTGCATGGCTGCCGTGGCTGCTTCAAAGAATAATAAAAAATAAAAAAATAAAAATAAAAAACAGGGTCGACGAGGAGGACAAACAGCGGAGAATAATCTCACCCAATCAGCCCTCCTCATCCGCTTATTCGGCCCATCAAGCGAGGTCAGGGGCTCCACAGCTTATATGTATCCAATTTCTGCCTGCGAATCACCGGCCATATGTCGGTCTGAGCTTCCTGGCCAAGACATGAGTGATAGACTGATCAACGTCTGGAGATGGATGGGAAATCCACCGAACTGTGATAGAGTTGCTGCGTTTACCTGTTCCCCCCCGGTCGACTTGAAACCGACCAGCTGTGTCGGGATGTGGCCACAACCCCGATGTAGATTGGAATAGAACCATTGCGAAAATCAGGCAAAAAGAAACATATCAAAAATAAAAATAGAATAAAATAATCTATACATAACATGCATGCAAATGAAAAACGACTCATAGAGAGTTGAAGCAAAGGCGAGTACCCAGGGTAGCCCTTGCACGTTGCATTCGCAGCGCTGGTACGGAGGTCTCCGTACATTTAAATGAATAATGAATAAACCACCCCAATCACCGGTATAGATCTGTGCAGAAGACAGGGAAATGACTGATCGGGCTTGATCATTGGCGCATCGGCGGTCCATCCCTCCCGTAAGTAGCGTGCATACTCCGATAGCAGATGAAAGGTGGACAGGCAGACAGAAAGCAGTGAACAAATGGCTTCATATGCAGCTATAGGTTGGAATTGCACTTGCTACACCATGTGTTTCCATTTTATCAAGCGGACTGCCCGAAAATGGCATGTAGAACAGCCTCTGACTCGCAGGGGAGGGTGGGCGACTCGTACAGCCGCACTCTCCAAGTGGACTAGAGTGTCACTGATCAGATCTTAGTCGGACAGCCTCCTTGGGCTATTCGGGGTTCTAGTCACGTCATTGGTTGGGCCATGAGTGAACGATAAATTTCCAATCTCTGCGCCAACAACCTGCGGCTGATTTGAGTACGACACCATGCACCAAGACGAAATTCTTGCATGGGTAATTAGCAGACGCCCGTTTGAGAGCTGGCCGCACATAGCACATAAGATTAGAATATGCATAGTAAGAAGACAATGTGGCTGTTGGGAACGCCGTGGTTTGTGCAGATCGAAGATTGCGTCCTGAAGCCCGCCATATGCGCGAGACGGGCTGCAGCCGGCGCTAACTCGGTAGCGTACTCCCATCGAGCATCAATTTAGATTGAGTGTGACCTATACATTGTTAGCATCAGATGGTCAAATTTCAAGTTGACCTTTGCGCTGCGAGTCCCCCCTACGAATGCTCTAACTCAAGGGGGATGGTGACAATTGCGATGGATGGAGATTGATCCTCCCGCCCTCTCCAACACCAGTCATATCCATTTGCTCTTTTGGCCATAGGACATCCAGCAAGGGCCCGGTTACCGAGAACCCCGTCGTAGCTTGCATAAAACGGTCTGTTGTATGCATCTCCAATGCTGAGTGGTAGTTTCGGGGATTTGTGGGAATTTCTCTGTCACCTTTTTTTTTCCCTGTCCCACTCCCCTTTCCCACCCCCCTGCTCTGCTGCTATAGTTCACGTCTCTCTTTCCTTTTTCCTTTATCGCTCACATCTCAGCCCTTGTGGCATGCATCATTCACCTTCCCACAAGACCTAGACGATTTTCGGTATAGCCCAACACGTATCTATCACACAAAGGCAAGGAGGAGCTGAAACCCTCCCTGGTTGAGGTTCCCCTTAGCTGGGACCCCCAGATGCAAGTCATCGACGGGAAGATCCGAGTCATCCGAATAATTGTTACGCCGGACATGACATGTTGCCTAAACCAGGGTCCATGTATGATTGATCTTTGGATGCATTGAGTCCGGGCCAGGTCGTGTCTCCAATCAATCGGTCCAGGCTAAGGTGAAGATCTCCCGATGGCAACATAGGTCGCCTGCCCCAAGAGGCGTAATGGGGGTGGAGGGGGGAGGGGGGGACACAAACAAGTCCAGTTTGGCTATATATAGGTGGGATGCTCGGGACCGACGAGATTAAGTTCATAGAGTGGGAAAAAAAAGTGTGCCCCATAGCAGGTGAACTCTGTCGAAGTCCGAATTCTATTAATCCTCTGAATATCCGTCAATTGATTGTTCTACTTCACATCACAATCGAACGTCTGGCCGAGAGCTTCATACACTCTAGTATTCACATTGTTGTGTTGATCTTATTGTGAAGCCGTCACCATGCCTGTGAGTTCCTTCATGTTTTCGCTTAGCCATTGCGACCGATATTAATGATGTTTCAGATGCCTGGAATCAAGTGTCCCCAATGTCTCAACGAAGGGACTGATGTTTGGGTTATCCCCGGCAAGAATTGCCACAAGTGTGGTACCGCAGTTGGTTGATTGGGCGGCCAGGTGAGATGGATTCGATAGATATACTCTTGGGCGCCATACTAACTTAACACCGATGGTGGCAGTGTGCTAGAAACCGCTTCAACTCTGCTCAGGAGCAGGACACAATCCGACTCCTGAGGATGGTGAAAAAAAGGACCGGAAACTCTTCGCATCCTTCCAGAAATTATTCGAATTACCTCCGACTGTTATTCATGTCCTGCGATTACCTGTTGTGATTTCCATACTGAAGCGAGGCAGACGGCAGGATCGGCTAGAAGGGAAGTGGAAAGTGGAAAGTGACAGGTACAATATCCCAAGCCTGGAGGTGAGAGAGGGCTCCCTGCCGTGGGATCGCGATTTCGATTTTGTTGGGAAACGAGAGGAAAAAATTACCTTCCTGTATAATATTTACGATAGACTTACCTTTAGACACGAAATAATTCTGACGCATTGAACGTTCATCAAAGAGCAGACAGAAACAATCGCTTGAATCGAAAGTAGATCCAGCGGATAACTAACTAATCTTGGCCTCGGTCCAAGTTGCAGCTCTCCCCGCAGATCACAGCAACTTCTCCAACTCCATCCTGTCACACACACACACATCTCACTTTCCACCAAACACCAGTTACACGATACGAAACAGCTACAATGCTCATAATAGGCCTCACCGGCTCCATCGCGACCGGCAAATCCACCGTCTCCTCCATCCTCTCCTCCGCGCCCTACTCCCTCCCCATCGTCGATACCGACCTGATCGCCCGCAAAGTCGTCGAGCCCGGCACCCCAGGCTACAAAGCCATCGTGAACTACTTTGGTCCAACCACCCCAGATCTCCTCCTCCCAGCATCCAATCCCAATGATACAACCAATCGCCCCCTCAACCGCCCCGCACTAGGCCGTCGCGTCTTCGGCACCACCGAAGCCCGCAAGCGTGACCGCGCCATCCTCAACAAGATCGTGCACCCGGCGGTACGGCGCGAGGTGTACAAAGCACTGCTATACTACTATGTGCGCGGTCACTGGGCGGTGGTCCTAGATGTGCCGCTGCTGTTTGAGAGCGGGATGGATCTGCTGTGCGGGACGGTGATGGTGGTGGGGGTTTCGGATCCGACGGTGCAGATGGAGAGGTTGCGGAAGAGGGATGCGCATCTTTCGGCGGAGGATGCGGAGAATCGAGTGAGGAGTCAGGGGGATGTCAAGGGGAAGGTGGAGAGGGCGGAGTATCGCGGAGTGAAGTCGGCGAGGGGCGTGGTGGTGTGGAATGATGGTGACAAGGGGGAGTTGGAGGCAGAGGTGCAGAGGGCTATGAGGGTGGTGAGGAAGAGTACGCCGCAGTGGTGGGCTTGGATGTTGTGGTTGGTGCCCCCGGTGGGTGCTGCGGTTGCAATGTGGAATTTGGGGGTGAATTTCTGGCTAAAGAGAGGGTGGGAGAAGAGGGAGAGGGAGGTGAAGGCGAAGCTGTAGATAGCTGTGTCTATGGCTGTAGGGGTTAGTGGGTGTGAAATGGTGTGCAGGTGCTGGCTGTAAGCCGTATTGTTCGTCTTAATGAGATTACATGCTGGATTGATTAGTCGTCTGGAACAGCTGCTGGTGACTGCCCATCGAGGTATAGCTGGTTCTCGGCGTCCAGTCCCACGCTCACATCATGAACAATTTCACCGGGGCGAATTCTCCTTCACATCTACTCAATGCACAGACGGCTTCATCTGAATGAACATCTGTCTTTGTGAATCCTGATACAGATCTTTACGTGATAGCGCATATTGTGTGAAGAGGGTATGTATGAGTGTGTTGAAGTATCTGGAAGTGAATACTGACAAGTAGTAACTCGATCAGGTACCTATCTAAAGAACACGGGCATAGCATGTGCTTCTGGATGGACGAAATGGAATACTGGGTGGAAGTGACCGAGCGAGGCCCTATGCTATACCGCAAGCGAGAGCAGCGTGCAGATAGCTCAACGCTTCCTCCCAACGTTCACCACCAAGGACATGTGCCAATCCACTCGGATGAACAGTATACCACCCATCAGACCCGTCATCAGGGATACAACACTGGGGACAGCCCACAGAAGCGTGGTATGTAATGCAGTTATTAGAGGTGACCGGGCTGACCGAAGCAGTTTTCCTAGTTCCAAAAAGTGAGCTCTTAGAGCTGGGCAAAGAAGCGTGGCTCGAGCGCCGCAGAAAACACGAGCAGCTCAAGGAATCTTGCAGACAACTGAAGGAGCGCCAAGAAAGAGATGAAGAGTATCGTCGAGCTCAGTGTCAGCCAAGAGAGACTACCTCATACCACCACACGGACGAGCCTGCTCTCCGTAGGTCAGCGCATTCTGCCAGACTGTACGGTCCTACTGTCGACAGAGTAGAACCCAGAATGGAAGCGGTCAACGACTATAGATCACAAGACAGATATCCTGGCAGAAGTCAATGGTATGGCTCAGCGCCGAACAATGGTATCAACGCCCATCCGTCTTCAACTTCACCCATGGGCTACCACGCTCAAGCGAGGTCTGGCGGGGGCTATTGGTAAGGCAATAGTCGTGTCATCTTCTGGCGAGCGAGGCGCGGAGAAATACTTCCTCCGTTCCTGGAGGTACGTCGGCTATCAAGTGTATTATCTTATTTATGTTTGCGCTTCTTCTGTTTCTTGTCATCGCCCATTGTGGCATGTCTTCCGCCAGAGATGCTTGTAAGTTGTGACAGTTTCACGCGATGCGGCTTGTTGCTTTCCTTTTTGATCATCGCATCAACATCATCGTCATCTTCAGACTCGGCTTCGGTCCCGGCCTACAGAACGTCAGTAAACTGTCAACATGTATACGTATTGTGAGACATTGCCCGAGTAGACCAAAAGAGAGTTCTCTCTTGACTACTGGTGTAGCTCTAATGTGCGTTCCAACATGTACCAGGTGAGGAAACGTACCGCAGTCTTCTTCTTTCGCTTAAAGTTTCCATATGCCTGCCGGCCACCCACAGCGATGTCATCGTCGTCCGCATCCAGCGATCCGTCCGCGACGATGAACGGCGGCGGCGCATACTGAGCGACTGGCTCCGTCCCATAGTCAAGCACCCACTCTGTGTCACCCGAATCTTGAGCCTGACGGGCAAGAGCTTCTTTGCGCTTCTCCTCCTCCTCAGCAAGGGCCGCTGTAATCGCCTCGAGATCCGACTTGGGTGTGCTGACGGGGCTTTCGGGGCCGGTGGACAGTCTCTGTCGTTTCGGAGGAGTAGAGACCTTGGAGTCGTCGGTAGATGCGGGCTGAGAGGTCTCACGGGCAGCGTTTGTGGCAGCAGCACGTTGCATAAACTACGACATTAGTTCATTATGCTCGAAACGGAAAAAGAAAATAAAATTGTTGTGATGGTGCAAGACAAACCTTCATCGTCAGAAGTCGCGAAGACATGGTCTTCTCTGGCTTGGAGCCAGAGCTAGGTGAGCCCCGCATGATGAATACAGTAAAAGAGTATGCAAGTCTAAACACGTCAAAAACAAGCGAAAATTGAGGTCATACAGAAATGAAGAACGACAGCCAGCAGAATCGCCGTGATTGCAAAGCCGAAATTCCCAAGCGGCAGAATCCCACCGCATCGGCCTCAGGAGCGCCGCCGATTGGCCGGCCGCTCAAGCGCAGCAGCTCCCGCAAACTGGAAACCTCATCCAACTCTCCAACCCGAGTGTTTTCGACCTCACCTCCGCTTCATCCGCCAGTCACTCTCGCGTCCCATTTCGGACACCAATTGCCCAGCATGTTGCCCTGCTTCCGCAGCCGGGTTGCGACCCTCTCTTCCACCTTCGCTCCCCGATTCGCCGCCCGGGCCAGCTACTCGACCACCGTTCCTCGTCTCTCCGAGAACTTCATCCCTGCCAACGATCCGACCCCGGCTGCCGCTAAGCCGAATGTCTCTGGCACCAATGCTACTCCTGTTGACGCCATGGGCGGCCGCGATGCTCCTCTTCAGGAGGAACCCGAGGCGGGCGAGCGCCTCCGTCACCTCCAGGCTCCCAACCGGGCTACCACCTGGGCTGCCAGCCAGCAGCCGAAGGAGAAGGCCATGGTTGGTCCTCGCTTCGAGCAGACGATAATGGAGATGCAGGTGCGTGCCAATTCTTTCCCGCTCGGTTCCGGGTCAATTGGTTTCTTGGAAGCGGGAATACACTTGATCGGGACTATATCGACATAGGACACACGTGCTGACATATTCTAGCCCCAACCCTTGGCTGCCATTGAGCTCATCCACAGACAGCCCGTTCGCTGGACGAAAAAGCGCGTCGTCAGCTGTGACGGTGGTGGCGGTCCCCTGGGCCACCCCAAGGTCTTCATCAACACTGACAAGCCCGAGATTGCTACCTGCGGCTACTGCGGTCTTCCCTTTGTATGTTTGTCTTGGAGTGGTTGCCAACGATGCGTGCTAATGATATACAGGCCCACGAACAGCACCGTGCCTACCTCAAGTCCCTCCCCGCCACCAGCTACCCCCTCGAGCCTACCGGTGATGCGGCCGAGGTGAACGAGAGCCAGCGTGTGACCGAGGGCGGGTTCGAGCAGCGGTAAAGATTGATTTTCTAGGCGTTGACGATGTTTTGTTTTTATCCTTTAGCCATACGGCTGTTGTACAGATGTACCAGATCAATGAAGTCGTTAGATCGAATCCCCAGTTTCTAGGATATACTCTGATACTCCACACGTACGCCATCCACTCTACACCACACAGACATATCTACTCTACAATCACAACCTCACGCCCTCAACTCCACCACCATGACTACCACAAAGTCAAGCCTTCTCACCCTGAATCGTAGCAACCACCTTCCGAGAATGTCTCATGGCCCTAAACTCCAAGTACCAAATACCCTGCCACGTACCCGTAGCCAAGCGACCATTCGAGATGGGAATCGTAACCGAAGCGCCAATCAACGCGGACTTGATATGAGCCTGAAACCATTATCAGTTGACTCCCAGCCTCTCCATGAAATATTATCAATTGAAAGAGGGGTTAACGAACCGGCATATCATCCTCCCCCTCCGCGGAATGTCTATAAAGGTTCCCCTTCTTATCGTACGGAGCAATCCGATCCAGCGCATCGCTCATATCGGCGCGCACATCATCGTCCCAGTTCTCGTTCAGGGACAGCGCACAGCTGGTGTGCTGCACGAACAGGTTCAGCATCCCGACCTTGTAGTTCTTGATCTCGGGGAGTTGCTCTAGCACGTGGTCCGTGATGAGGTAGCTGCCGCGGGAGCGTGCCGGGAGGGTGAAGGATTTTTGGTACCAGGACATTTTGTCGATGAATATTTCTGTGCTTTGGGTGTGGTTGTTTGGAGAGGGGTGGTTCTGGGGGTGAAGGTGTTAGCTAGCTATCTTTGTGTGTGCGCGTGTGGTTTTGGTTGCGGGGTTTGCAAAGGTAGTGGGTGGTGGTGGGGTTGTTTGGGGGAGGTGAGAGGGAGGTGGTGTAGATGGGAGGATTGTCTCAGGTATATTGTATAATATTGGGGACGACGTACAGTTATTTTGTGGGAGGCAGAATAAATTGTTGGATGAAGTTGTGTTGTTGTTGGAGTAAGGATTGAATTTCTGGTGGGGAATCACATCGACGTCATTTTCAGGTTCCCGATGCGATGTTGATTATTTATCGCTGCAACACTACAGGCTCATTCAGCACAACTATTATTCCATCAATTGATTTGGCTACGATATATATCTAATCGCTAAATTTATACAGCTGGATGACTACGGCGCAGAGCATACACTCTCCTGCACATATGGCGGGTTACTCGTCGCTGACCCCCAATCCGTACTGTTGAAGGCTTTTCCAGCCGCGGTCGAGTTATCCGATCGGATCTGCTGGAGTCAGCTACTATACGTGATGACTGGGGCTGCTAAACGTACATAGTACTTTGGTTCGACAAAGTGCCACCAGTCGTTGCTGCGGAATGCATTATCCAGTGACTGGCTGAGCGGATCGAGCCAGGTAGTATCGACGGTGTCGAAATGTGCATGCTTGGACCAAGACACATACACCTTTGGATGGTCATTGTTCTTGACACCATCGGGCTGTCGTGCGTCTCCGGCGGCAATTTGATCTGTGGTCAGCGTGCTGTGGATGCTGCCCCAGGCGAGATTATGGTAGCCGCTGTGGGCTGAAAGGAGCGCACGAGAAGGTTGCCAGGTGTTGTTTGCATTTCTCGAATGGATGATGATGACTCGTTCCCAGTCGCTGGTCGAGAAAGTCAGACTGACTGTTCAGAGAAGCTGAGCTATTTACACAGTGATCTTACTAGTCATGGCCTGTGTCAATCAGATCCAGTACCTCGGCTCCATCCTTCTCATAGAACAGGTTATACACCACCCGGACATCGGTCTCGTTGCACCGCTTGAACGTGTAGTAAATGGGAAATGCAGGTCCTGGGTTCCCTGTTGCTACGCCGGGCTTGCGACACCCACAACCCACATCGGGATACTCGCACTGTGGTGCAGCGGGTGTCTTGTGAGCCGCGTCGTATATATCCGACGATGTCGGTGAGCCTCCGAAAGCCCAGGTCGGATAACAGGGAGGCTGGTCTACAGCCTCGCCGAAGAACCAGAGAGGCGCATAGCGGGTAGCGAGCTCGACAGCGTCCTGGTTGAGGAAGTTGTTCATCTCATCGTCGGATATCTGTGTGACGGCTGCCGCCGGTGCGGCGAGCAGAGCCAGGACGGTATATTTGCTTTTTAGCCACATCGTGCTGTTTGCCTGACAGGCAGGCTTACTCTGGGGAGTATCTATCCAGCTATCGCGACATCTTATACTTCATGTTCGCATGCTATGTGGCTACGGCTGGCTGACCCCGCCCTGCATTCCAGGTCTCGCGGATGATCTGTGCCTACCTGACAGCCCGGAGTGACCGATGAGACGGCATCGTGCCGGAGTTCAGGGATCTGAACTGGATTAGTGTGGTAACTGTCAGCTGCTGGCCAGCCAAAAGGTGTAGGCGCACCTCGTGGTCACTGCAGCTGGATGGTGCCAGTTCCCCGGCTCTCACATGCTCGCGATGACTGCTTGGGAATTAGCCCTGTCGATCACTCTGATTTAGAGCCGGACGGGGACTTGAAGAACATGTTCTTGATTTAATGAACTTTATTGGCTCGTAGGGAGTCAGCTGCTCGGAGACTTATGGCAAGGCTGAAATATAATCATTGCTCATACTTCGTGACTACTAATACAAATCGCGTGTACAGAGTACTATATCTACATCCGGCTTCGGGAACTACAATGCATCCCCCTTAGTCACTCCTTCTTCCGGCCTTGATCATCCAAAAGATCGCTTTGCTCATCAATTCCCGACCACTTGGGCTTTCCATCCGGGATATCCAAGACTCTCTTGCCGTAGAAGATATGGCAACTACACGACTTCATCAGCATCCTGCAATCCAGGTCGACAGACTCTCCAAGGACTAGGTACTCACTCTATTTTAAAAGCATCGCGCCAGTGCTCTCGACCCTCATCGTGATCCGCACTTTCGATAGCCTGCGGAAACAGCAAGCAGACATTCCGTCCCTCATCCATAATCGGAGTCCGACAGAAGGAACAATACACCTTCGTCGGAAGCGTATAGTCCTGAGTGCCGTTCGTAGAGGAATAGAACGACAGGCCTTCCGCCCCCTTCGTAAAAGACAGATCGGTTTTATGAAAGATGGCCGCCCATTGGAACGGCGCGCCTATACAGTCAGCATGTTTCAGCCCCTCTTGTAGACTACTACCTGGTAAGTTCACAGACGTACCATGTGTCACTTGACAGCCCCGACAGTGGCAGAATTTAGCCTTCAATGGTCGGTCCCGGCTCAATTGATAAGTCACCTGGCCGCATTGGCATTTCCCACGCCATTTGACGGGCCCGAATTCCTCAGGGGAGCGGATGCTGTACGGCGGACGCTTTGTCCAGTCTTCTTCGCCGGACTTGGAATGGTTGCTCTGAGGGGGATTGGTGGCGCCCACTTCGGGGAGAGGATCGCCTCCGTATTGAGTCTTGTTTGCCATTCTAGCTGCTGTGGGCTGGAAATGAATGAAATTGAGGCTGTTGATGAGCGAGGGGGGCGTTTGGAGTGGCAGGGGTCTGGAGTGGCAGAGAAAGGGTCTAATCAGTCGCATAGCCCGGTGCAGGTATACACGGTAAATCTGGTTTGACCTGGCAGTAATACCAGGTAACGCTGCTGGTGTCTGCATGATGTCTATTTATTCTTGTGAGGGCTGGTTGGTGGACATGATGTCATGGCGATGTAGTTGACGGGCCCTGTTTTCGTGAGTGGCCAGAAGACGATGGATCAGACATTACTCTGGATAAGCTTAATTTGGATTATGTGCATTCTCATCGACATTATGCAGCAGTGGTAGTAAGTTGTTATAGTCTATAGTTAGTCTGGAGACAATTGAGTGGGAACTGAGTACTTCTCAAGACCCATCGGGTTAGTGGCACATTGGAGTCACGCGTCGAGGACCCCGAGAGAATCGCTTTCAATCAATGAGTCTGGAGTCTAACTACGCTGTACCTTCAACAGAAGACCTTCCAGCTATTCCAGTTCCACAAGTCCAGCCATATGTGATACTTTCAGCCCTGCTGCAGCCACTGGTAGCCTGGCTATCGGTGGTTGACGGGTTCAATTTCCGCCGAGACCCTCCTGAGGCCGATCTGCCAACCACCAGGCAATCCCTGAGGCCAACATGAAACACCCGCCTGCCCCCTTATCTGGACCAACTGGGGGACATGCCTCCCCTCATCTCGCTTGCTGGTGTGATGAGACCGGCGCCAATTGCCAATCAAGCGTTTCAGAACGGTGCTCGGCCCCGGCTTTGACCAGCGACGCGCTGGAATGGGGAACGAACTGCGGGTTCATGCAGCGACTTCACATCACACAGCTTTCCCGACACCAATCACCAGCGCGCTAACTGATTATTCACTCTTCGCATCCTCCCCACGCTGCCTTCTCCTAACGGTCTCTTTGTTCCACCGCTCCCTCTCCCTCTTAAGTTCGCTTCTCGTTCCCTTCCTCCGTTGCAACCGTCCATGCCGGTTGTCTGCTGCTCACCATGGGTTTACTGAGCCGGCTTCGCAGGCGGTCCAAGAGCCATAGCCGCGCGGAGAATGTGGCCACCTACGACCACCTCTGCGTGGACTCCCACCACACCTCCGGCCTCGACATCACCAAGAAGCTTCCCCGACCGCTGCTCGCGCGCATCTTCACCTATGTGTGTCCACACACCGTCGATAGCACCTATGATACGTCCGAAGAATCGATGACCGAGGATGGCTGCATGCTCTGTGATATGCGCGACCTGGCACATTGTGCCGTGGTCTGTAAACGGTGGTACTTGGACGCCCGGGCATTGCTGTAAGTCTTCTTTTCCATTGATTTCGTCCTCTGCTGACGGTATAGGTACGCCCACGTCCGCATCGATGCCGTCCACTACTGCGAGCTCGAGGTCCAACTGGCCGCCAAACGAAAACGCCATTCCTTCTTCGACCGCAACGGCGAAGCGATCGATGCCCCACAAGTACGCTTGCAGCTGTTCATGCAGACGGTCCGAGATTCGCGAGACCTGGGACGCATGGTGCTCTCTCTACGGATGCCATACATGACACGCGAGGCCAGCAAGGCGGAGATCGCGCGCACCATCTCCGTCACGCCCAATATACGCTACGTTGACCTGCCGGCGGGAATATACAGCGATGATGCGTCGTGTCTGGCCTTGAAGCAGGAGCTGATCGGACGGTGTCCAGATCTGCGTCGCATGACCTACCGGCACGGCGCCGAGGGTAGCTTCTCGCAGCTGCCGGAAGTCCGTCTGTGGCAGAATCTGGAGGTGCTGGAACTCTCTGGACTGCACATTGAGCCGCGGCTGCTTCGCATGGGGCTGGCCTCGTTTCCCAAACTCCGCGACCTGACCCTCGACGATCTGCCGTGGCTGGACGACTCGGCATTTGCCTTCGACACCCTGCCTCCTTTCCCAGCCGTCCAGCGGCTGACCCTTCGCGATACCCCAAACGTCACGGCAAGCGGGCTTGCCGGCGTTCTCTCTTTGCCTCTGAACCGCAGGGCGCTACAACATTTGACACTGTCTGCGACGGGAGTGCTCCCATCCACTCTGCACCAGATCCTATCGACTGCACCGGAGCTACACGCCCTATCCGTCATTCAGGACGTGTCGCGGTCCTTCCCGGCTGACCGGGTGCCGCCGCTGTCCTCGCGGTCGCTGCAACTACTTCACTACGAGATCACCTCGCCGGCGGGGTCGTACGGTCTGCCGCCAGTCGCTGCATCCTACTACACGTACCTGATCTCGTCGCTCATGTCGAACAGTCTGCCCGGACTGCGTGACCTGTACGTGCGCGACGCCAGCTTCCCGGAGACATTGCTGCTCGCACCGCCCCCGCGACTGTTCGGCGGCGAGAGCGGACCGCAGTTCTTCAGCGGAGGCATCTCGCAGCCGCTGAACGTGTACAGCAAGGGCCTGGACGAGCTCGAGTGGAACTTTACGCCGTACGAGCCGCCATCCACGCGAGGCCGGCGCGATAGCACGACCCGGCCGGTGAGCTTCCACGACGCGCAGCTCAGTCGGTCCTGGGGTGGGGATGCACGCAAGAGCGTGCTGGTGGGCAACGGATTCGGCGGGTTCCTGGCGGTGCCAGTAGACGAGGGACGACCGAAGAGCAGCGGGGGATGGCGACGAGAGAGCCGACAAGACTTGTGGAGGTAGGGAGCAGTGTAGGGAACAGTATAATGATAATGACATCCACATTCATCCCGTCACACTACCTACCTAGTAATTACTATCCCCCAACGGTAGAGTAGAAGAGCTAACATTCCTCCCCGACAACCAAAACCGCGACATCATGCGCCTGCAACTGAACCTCATACTGATCCTTCACACAGCCAAGCTCCTTGCCCGTCCATGCATCACTTACCTTGAACCCATCCTTCTTCCCCTTCGCCTTAGAACCACCCCTGGCTTTTAATTCAGGAACCTCCCCCCACACAGCCGTCCGATTCTGTACCCCATCCTCCGAATTCAACATAAGCACAAACACCTCCCCAGACGAAGTCGGACCCGACCAATACTCCGCCGGATGTTCCGGATCAAACGTCCAATCGGGATTATACCCCCATTTATAAGGATACGCGGGCCGACCGATCCCCGTATCTTGATGGAAGGTTAAGAGGGGTTTATTAGAGAGGATGGAGAGGTGGGAGGCGTTGATTGAGGCCAACTAGATACACCTTAAATCAGCACGAACCTAGGGTATAAAAAGGGAAAGGGATAGGGGGCATACAGGCGTCCCAATAATCAACGGCGCCTTCATGATCGCCCACAGGGCAAAATGCGCCCGATTCTCAGGTAAGGTTAAATCCCCATTCCCCACTTCTAACATGTCCGGGTCAGGGTAGCCCCAGAAGTTGGCGTAGTTCATGTAGAAGCTGTTTTCGTTGGCGATTTCGGCGATGCGGGTCCATTTTGCTATTCCATTCATCAATCTTTATTAGTATATATCCTCATTGAGGGAATTCATCATGAGTAAAGGGGTAGGTAGGGAGGGATAGGGATACCTGTGATATCTCCCGACATGCGCCAACTATTCCCCGTTTCATTCCCCCAAGCATTCACATCTGCTTGACCCCAATCACATAGTGAATACAGAATCGTCCGATTAACGCTGAGCAGGGCGTCACGCATTCGCTGGTATCGCTTTGCGGTGGTGGAATCGGCCCAGTTGTATCCCTCCGGGGCGGCGTCGGTCAGGTCCACGCAGGTGCCGTTGGGGAAGTTGGAGCCGTCGGTACTGTCGGGGACGCAGTAGGTGTATTGGTCGGTGAGGTTGCTGGGGACGCCGCAGTTGTCGTATTTTAGATCTATCAATCTTTGTTAGTACCTTTTCTTGGAGGTAGGGTATATTGGGGGCATACAGTCAATCCCCCATTCGGCAAAGGATTGCGCGTCGATTTCTTCGTAGCCCAGACTGGCTGGGTAGCCGGCGCAGGTGGTTAGGCCGGCGCCTTAGGATATTACTTTTTAGTATGCTGATTGCTTAGAGGTAAAAGGGGGGGTGGTATATACTGCTGTAAATCCCCAGCTTCAATCCCAAAGCATGCACTTCATCTGCAACGCCCGAGATGCCATTGGGGAATTTGTCCGGGTCGGGGATGATGCGTTTGGTGGTGGCATTGCGGCCGGATTTGACGGACCAGCAGTCGTCGACTGATTCAATTAGCTAGGAGCTTTGAAGAAAAGAGAAGGGGATAGGGGGGTAGGGAATACTATTGATATATTCATATCCGAGGTCCTTCAACCCCAGATTAACCACCTCATTAGCGGCAGTTAAGATCTTATCGGCGTCAATATCACAGCTATACGCGTTCCATGAGTTCCAGCCAAGTGCAGGAGTGCGGCCCTACATTAATCACTTTGTTAGTGATGAGGTGTCATAGGAATGCAAGTACATACCACACCATCAGGCCGAACCAGGGCTGTAGCCGGCACTAACAATACAGACGAGGCGAGAAGCCACCGCATTTTCTCAATTCACTCAATGGGTAGATAAAGAACTAGACACGGTGGGAACAGATTGGTGAAGGAAAGAGAGGAGCATAGCTTATGTAGCTGAGCTGCTCGTGCGGGGAACCGTCAATAATGCACCTGCACCTGCAGGTCCGGTTAAGATCTGCACGCGAGGCCAATAGTGTCCTGTCTGGATTTGGCTCGTCTGATTTAGGCTATTCGGATAGGTGTAAGCTTTGCGGGACATTATCGTTGATTCGGTGTTTGAATGTTGGCAGTTACTCGATGTGCCGTGTCGGATTGGGGATAGTGTTGCTGCAGGTTGATGCATGTTATATTGGTGATGATATGACTTGTAGCTGCGGGGTTGGCAGATTGCTACTCTCATTTATGAAATAGAAAAAAAGATGTCTAGTAATAGTTGAGGGAGGGTATATGTTCTTAGTCTAATGTTAGAGAATACTACAGCTTGGGTTGAATGATTCTCGGTTGCCCTGCCAAGTATTTCTAAGCGATGGCTACAAAGCTTCAACGGCTGATCGTACGATGGCACTGAAACAGGCAAAGATGGACATGACAGGCAGTCAATAAATGCACCAATCGGTATTATGCGGGGCTAGTCAACATCCCTGATAGCATGCAGAACACTCCGCCGTCAACAACTGCATATTCCACCCTTCTACACTCCGTATCAAACATCATACTCCCCCCCAAGCAACCCCCTCAAATACCAATCAAACGTCCTCCCCTCCACCCCAAACTCCCCATTATGCACCTCCCCGGGGGGTCTCCAAAACCTCCCAGCCCCTTGCATCCCTTTCACCAAGATCCAGAAATCATCCGGAAACGCCCCCTCCCCTTTCACCTCTGCCGGCACCTTCTCCTTATCCTTCCACACCTCATCCATCAGACTCATCGGATACACCGTCTTCTTCACCTTCTTCCCAGAATACTTCTCCAGTAGTTTGGCAATCTGATTATACGAGATCCGATCACTCACGAAATTCAACGTTCGGTTCTCGGACCTTTCCGGATAGTTAATCGTCTCGACGACGAACTCCCCTAGATCGTCAATATGCGTGAAGTCAATGCTCGCATCGGCATCACCCAGGATATACAAAGTATATTCAGATGCTTTGGGATTCGTCCACGGACACCAGATCTTTTCTCGAGATTGGTTGTAGAAGTCCCCGCAGCCGATGAGAGTATATGTCATAGAGCCGGATTTGACTGCCGGGTGGTGTAGACATGCTTCATTTGCAGCAGACTTAGTATTCCACATCTGTAGTATTCATAAGCATTTAGTGTACACATGTATAGATGTAGTTGGAATTACCGGATGAAGATACCCAACCTCATCACCCCCCGGTCGATACACATGATGCATGCCATATTCACTCGGATAGAATCTCCTCACCCCGGCCTTGGCCCCTGCATCTTGCACCTTGGATTGCGCTTGTAGCGCTTTACCATTCAAAGCGCTGATGATGATCTCGACATCTGCGAGGTACGGGACGAGGTCGTCTGCGGTACAGGAGAGGAGGTCTACTGATTGAGTGGTGAGTCGGCTCTGCTGTTCATCTGTGAAATGCTTGTTGATGGAGGCAGCAATCGATTCAGATTGCGGAGATATCAGTTGGACGACCTGGTGGGTGGACTTGGTGAGCAGCGCGCGTAGGATGGATTGGCCGATTTGGCCGGTTGAGCCGAGGAGGACGATTTTCATGCTGATCTGAGGATACGTGGAGTTAATTGTCTCGATATCTGGGTAATGATTGATTGTCTCTGGTTCTGCTGCATGTTTATATGCACCTGGCGATTACGTCATGGGTAGGTATGGTCTCCAGTGGGTTCCGCATCTTGGAAGGGAATTCATGCCGTGGCGATGATTAACAGGCTTGATGATAATATAAGCATCGTAGGAAGTTTAACCTTGTAGTGCTTTCTTGGTTGTGTGCGTTCTGGCTCGAGATGATGGTTGTCTCTTCCCGGGATTTCCGGGACATCGTCTATAGACTAATTTCTTCACATTTTACCGCTCTTGAGTGCAAGTTGCTCATTTATGAATTGGGCCAAGAGGGCTTCAATCTAGTGCAGTAGTCTGCCTGGCCCTGGCTTTACTCAAAAATAGACATGGTGAGTTCATTGAGTATCCTCGGCAGTGTTGAGGCAGGTGGAATGGTGTAATTGTGCAGTGCTCTATACATTGCTCTCCACTAAACATACGACGACTAGAGGGTTTGTGTATATACAAGGAAGGGACATAATTCATGGGAAGTGGGAACAGAATTGTCACGCAGCAATAACAGAATCATAGGTGTAGACCCGCACATATAAGCAAAATCATCATCATACCAACAAGACATGACAGACTTGACACAGATCAGTTCAGTGCATATGGAGGCAAATCAGCTGGAGGGAAGCACCGATCCGTCGCATTAGGATCATTACCCCACCACGAGGGAAACGACAAATTGGGCAGATTGACCACGAAGATGCAGATCTGCAGAAATTAGCAAAGCACGATGAATGTAGGGAAGACAACTTACCAAAGTCATCAGCTGCGTGCCACAATCCAGACCAACACCGGTCAGATAGTTGTACTTCCTCCACCAGACGGGGAAGTACCGAGGAAGGATGCCCATGAATAGAATGCAAGCCAGGAACGACATGAAGAAGTTGGTAGTCGGATATTTCGGAAACAGCATGCCTCCATAAAACATCAACGTCGGGTTAAACCAGTGCTCCAGGTTCCACCGGGGCTTCCACTTCTGCACGAGCCAGGTAGCAAAGACGGTTCCTGCACCCACGATGAAAGAGTAGTACACCCACGGATAGCGTTCACCAAAGAACTCCTTGGGACCCAGGATGCCCCAGATGATGGAGTTAGAGTAGTACGGACGCGAGTTCACGGCATCCCACGCCTCTGAGGTCTCCTGGCCAGTCAGGTATGGCCGCTCTCGGTCAATGATCAGTTGCATGAAGCCGTAATTGATGAATGGACCGAGCAGGGTGCCCCAGACCTGGCCCCAGAACATCTCTCGCTCAGGGATCTTCATGTAGAATCCGAATTTATAGTCCGAGATGAGGTTGAGGTTCTGCTCCAGCACACAGTATCCGTAGGTATATGCGGAAAGCACGGCCGTTGGCTTGCCAGGGAACATGGCACCCGCGAGTAAATCACTGAACGAGCCCATGCCGACCTGAGTGTTGGCCACAGCCCAGAGAATGCCGTTGGGCCAGGTGAAGACGAACGAGAACAGGCAGATGACAATGAATCCCCATGCAGACAGCTTCATGTTACCCTCGTAGCCCTGAGCAATGGCGATCACTGCGCATATCCCAAGCAAAGTGAGATACCACCAGTGGGGTACCCGCTTTTGGAAGGACATCAGCTTGAGATAGGGATCATCATAGTCGCTGCGCTTGTTGTTCCAGGCATTCTTGAAATCCTCCCACCCCGACTTGCCATACCATAGGACCGCGTAGGTCATCGAGGCTGTGAGCGCGGCAAAGGTCCAGAACCAGTAGAACACATATGAGGGGGCCCAGTACGGGGATCCATATTCAGCCAATGCAGTACGATTGACCTGCAGGTCGGAGCCGACAATGGCCGACACATCGTACGTGCTGCCATTGGCAGTATAGGTTCCTGTATCCATTGGGGCAAAGTTCTGCGCGTTCATGGTGTTGGTAAAGTAGAGGGCGGGATACAGGATCCAGACACAGAACATGGCGAAGAGACATTGGTTCATACTCGACCAAAGCGGGGTATAGTATGGATACATGAAGCTGACATAGTTCCAGTCCAGCGAGAGGTCCAGAATACCCTATGCGAATTAGCAGGCCAGTTGACATTGCAGGTATAGTGATGGAACGCACAAATCCGTAGGTACCCGAGCCCAGGACGAAGGCTTTCCAGTTGCCATGGCCAAACCAACACACCAACGGAAGAGAAGCCAGCAAAGGAAAGATAAGCTCTGGGAGCCACTCATACACAAAGGTGATAGATGCGACGATGGCAAAGTACTTGAGGGCTTTCTTCGTGACGGATGGGTTCCGATGCATCGCATTGAACAGGGCCACGTTGGGCAACACGCCGGGATAATACATGGCCGGGGGTCGAACCAGGATATCACGGAAGAGACCCGCGAAGCCATACCCGATCATTTGGGAGGCCAGCAAGAAGAACATGGACCACCCAGCGTTGAGCTTTTCGCCATAGTAAAGTTCGATGGCAGATAAGGGTCCCATTCCGACCGCCGTGTAGCACTGTTCACATTAGTTGAGCTTTATATTACCGTCAATGAGGCCACTCACACTACCCCAGTAGGCTACAACGATCAGTGCATGCTCCTTAGCATTCCACGGAGCTGGGTTCATCGACCACTTCCATCCGAAAAAGCTGAACTGTTTCTTGGGTAGATACCGCGCCATGGCATCCCCCATGCCCCAGGATAACAACTGGATGGCATAACTGGTAATGGTATTGGAGTATGGCTTGAAGTAGTAGAAGGTGGAAAGGGCGCAGCCGACAAGGACCCAAAAGGTAGATAGAACCCAGAATCGGAAGGTTAGAATAGGCTCACTGCGAAACAGTCAGCTATGCATCAGCAGTAGTATGAGAAGGAAGAATCTTACGTCGGATCATTGCGAAGATCTACCGTCTTCGCCACCAACGGAATGGGATAGTCCTTGAGGCGAGGATCAATGAACTCGTCGTTATCATCAGGGACAATACCCTCTCCGATGGGAACATCGTTGTAATTCCCTTTGAGGTCCGCCTCAGCGACATACCCCGGGGCGACTTCCACATCGTGGATCACTGTAGTCTCCTTGACCAGCAGGTCATCTTTCTTTTCATTCACCTCCACCGTGGGGGTGGAGACAGGACTGTCGGTGACCTCGTCCGCCATGCTGGTTTGGGCTCAGAATGAATGATCCCCTTGCCTCAATGGATCTGTACACGGCGTGGCCTCATATATAGTATCGTCCGCTGGTGTGTAAGCGCCATGAGCACCTTGTATACACCGTTATCTTTCGAGGAAAAACGGTAAGAAACCGAAATACCAGACAGGACCAGTGTGCTTGAAAGAGAACGATAATAACTCGCTAGCCATTGGTTCCAGTGATAGCAATCCTGCCCAGTTCTACTGGTGAGGGCTGGCTAGACTCTACTAGACGGGACGGCAATGCCATTCCCCGCTTCGCGATCATAAATTAAATTGACCGGCGCTTCTCATAACTAGTCTTATCGCGTGATTTGCTAATACAGATGGCTAATATCATGAAATGGAGGTTTAGTTCGTCATCGTCCAAGCACATTGCGAACAGATGTGCCGGAAATCCGGTCTTCAGATATACTGTAATCGCGACAGATGCATTGTGGTAGATTAGGATAGAAACCTGTCCTGATTCCTATGCGCCGAGCAGATATGGAGACACTGTCGGCTGCTCGCGGTTCTGACCTCAATGATTACCCAAATCGACCTGGTGCGATACAACCAGGATGGGGATGAGATATGGGGATAATGTTATTGGCGGTGGCACACGTGGCCAAGCAATTGAATAATTAATGTTCCCGAAGCGAGTCTGATAACCATCTGCGGGGGGATAAGTCCAGAATGGCTTTCCATGCCACGGAAAGGCACTATTGTGACAAGTAGCCAATTACTTCACGGAGGCACACACCACTAACGGGTATCTTATCGCGGCCATCATTAAAACAGAGACGCTTCGGTCAATTATTCGTGCAATTCAGAATCTGCGACTCGTAAGTGGTCGTATTCGATTTCGCCTTTATCACGACGACGAAGAGGTGGCGCAGGAGGTTCAACTTGGACCGGAACTCCAACGCATCTCCGAAGCATTGAACCGGGCGAGCACCATGCCCTTCATGCACAGCATATCTTTGTGGACAGCACGGGCCCGGATGCTCGAGGAGGTTGGTAACATAACACCAAAGATTAAATCATCATGAGCAGGTATCACGACGGGTTCTAGACTCGAAAGGGGTGGGATCCAAGACGCATGACCACCGCATCCAATGCACGACCTCGGATGATTCTAGTGAGGTACGCACCTTCAGATAAGCATCCAGTGCGGTGCATCGGCTGTCCACGGCCTGTGTGGTCTTGTTCACCATCTGATACGAGCCATGCCTGTGCGCAGGTATCCATAGAATGGCATACTCACTTCATAAACGACGACTTTCCGCAAAGGGTAAGAAGAGGAGGGATAAAACAGGTTGTCGTTAGTAGCAAATGGAATGGTCCGATTAGCCAGTGTATTGCCAGTATTAACCGATAGGATGGAGTCTCCCATCACATCGCGAAACGCTATCAGCGAGTCAACATCAGTCGATTGTGAACAAGCTTTCCAGTATGGTGTGAAGCCGACCCATCGTAGGAACTTCGTCTTTAATTGGTGTGGTTTCCTCAGAACCCCCTTTCATGCATTAGGATACCCACTACCGGTGGACAATATGTAGACAGTCTAGCAGGGTATATGAGCGTGTAGTACCTATGAGACTGCTTCTTTCCTTGCATGGGCTCATATTGGGTTCAAACTGGGCGTGCTCGCAGATTCGCTCGCCAGAATGGACCTGCATAGAATCGGTCCATGCATAGCCAGAATTTGGATGCCTACTGACGTGCATGCATCTTTGTGATACTAGTTCCGAAGTATTCATTTTCACAAAATGCCTGGAATGCCATACTTGTGGATGAGCGATTTTTTGGTAGGTTTCCGAATGGTTGGAAAGGTGTAACTTGAAACATCTGGACACTCCTTGCTGCTTGTGTGTACCACATCATCCTTTGTCTGCATGGAAACTTTCCTTATCCATCTCTCGAATTAAACATGTACACCTACATCAGAACTACCTCCCCGTCATCAAGACTAATGAGCTCAACCGGAGATGAGTGCACTTCCAACAGGGATATCGAGAGAGCCAGTACCATCACAACCTCCTAGACAACACCGTACCAATGAGACACTCACGTCATAGGCTGCATTGCCCCCGCCGGTGGAGAATTAATCTATACTTCACATAAAGAAGAAGGGAAAGAAAAGCTTGGTATCCGCTGGATTCCGTCGGTATCCTATCTCGCCATATTCGCTGTCCCTTGCATCAGCCCTATTTCGAACCCCTGGAGAGAGGCGTGATCGTTCGTACTATTCCGGCTGATATTTCGACCAATCCTGCAGTACTTTAGTGACTCCATATAATGAATGTAACACGGGGGAAGGGATGGACGTGTAATAGGCCTAATTGCAACCATAGCCTACGCAAGATCAATCCCAATACTAAGGGTACGAGGGAAGTAAATTGATTACTTCCAGCCATGGCCAGTTTTGGTGTCTTTGAATAGCCAGTCATCCTCCATCAATCTCGCTACCAGATCACTTGCGATTAACAAGCTCTTTAACCGTATCACCAAATCCTACCATACAGATCGTAGCCCAAACCGCAACTCCAACACGAGGAACCACACCGCGAAACAGACCCTTCACTCCGGTTGTCGCAAGGATATACTTGAAAGTGGACAGAATTGTGGGAGATGCTGGCCGGGCAGGGTCATTCTTCATAGATTGCATTTCTACACGCAAGACCTGTAGAGTCAGCATCTTTCAAGTCCTCACCTACAGATCCCAAGTGCACCTACTTCGAATGGCTGGTTCCAGCAGCTCAATGCACCACCAATGGTAGATGCCAAAATCTTCTCTCTCATTTTCAGCTTTTCGTCCTTCGGCTTCCCATTGATCTTTCGGATGCTTTCTTCTGTAAATCGAGAGATACCAATCCGAGAAGACCAGCCGGTGACCTGTCGTAGCGCCACTGCATTAACGCCTTTATTCACTCCCCGAATTCCCTTTTCGCGAATCATTTGAAAGAACATTTCTAGCGCGCCCGGGACTCGAGCACCTCCAACACTCATTTTTGAGCGGGTCACTTCCACGGTTTTCATGCATGTCGTCATACCCATGGTGAGATACGACTGAGCAATGCCGCCGCCAATGCCACCAAGGGCACCGCACACGGTTGGTGTCGCATTGAGCTTTGCTCTGGCATAGTACTCAATCTCACTTGATGTTACTATCAGAATAGCGCCTTTGGTGGAGGCTTCCAGCCAAGCCTGCGACCATTAGTACGACCATTGCCGGGGAGGTGAACTCGATAAGTGGACCACGCACCCAGGGTATCAGTCCTTGGTAAAAGGCTAAGACTCGCCCGCGGGACCATGTCTTCTGGAATGCTACCCGTAATGTGTCTTGCCGATTTGCTGCCAACTGGGAGGGTGAGTAGTCAAAACTTATATGGGAACCAATGGCTGGGAACCGAACATACATGGGTCTTGACCACTTCTAAGGGCTGACCAAGAGTAGTGACTGTATAACGTTAGAGAGGTACTTGGCAGTCCAGGTTCATCACGACCTTGGAAGATGTTCATCAAAGCGCCCACCCCCAAGTTCCGGTAGGGAATGGGCCGCTTTTGTTCGGCAGCGCCTTGCACAGTCGGTGTGGTTGTAGCTATTACTTGTGACATATTCCAGATATTCTGCTTCCTAGAAAAAAAAAGAGGACATCCTGTCGAATCAATTGCTGAAATCCATGCTTTGATAATTGACCGACCATCGTGATGCTCGTCGGATGCATCCGATACAAAACTTCGGACTGATCGGCGTTTCCGAAAGAGGGGTGCCGGCGGCTCGACCACATACCACCGATGCCAAGAGGATATGTGCAAGAAGTGAGTTTCAAGGAGCAGTGACTGGCGATGTTAATATCCAAGCTAAGTCAGCTGCGTAGACGTCTACCACCTTTTATAGTTTATCGTCAGGCTTTCTACACAATGCTCTCACAAACTCTAGCTACCCATGAAAGACACACTACACAGTAGGTACATCCAGCTTATACAGCTGCTAAGGCTAACCCGTCTAGATTCCTTCTCCCAAAGGAAGCATTTGATACACATGTACACGTCTTCTATCCCAAGCTGGGCCCGTATGCCGCGGGGCGAGCATACACCCCTGAGGACGCGCCGCTGCGGAAGTTACTGGAGTTAAATCGGAGCCTTTCAAGGGATGCCAACAACACTACCCTAGTATTAGTCCAACCATCACCTTACAAGACCGACTGCTCAGTGATGATGCATTGCCTGCGAGAATTGAGGGATCGAGGCATGAGCGCGTTTGGAATCGCAGTGTTAGATCTCGACATCACTGCCGATGCAGAATTGAACGAAATGCATGCCCTTGGAGTGCGCGGTATTCGACTGAACTTCCAAGCAGATGGCAAAGAAGTCGATATCGCGCATCTAATAGCTGTCTTGAAGCGTACTGTGGAACGTATACGCCATCTTCCTGGCTGGGTGATACAGTTGTTCGTTCCAGGATGGACATGGGACCGTAAGTTTTCATCCAAATGACTACGCTTCGCAAGCATTATCGCTAACTTGATGCAGTACTTCATGATGATCTTCGTGAACTCCCTGTAAGGATCATTGCAGACCATTTGGGTGGCATGCGCGGTGCATCCAAGCTCCCTTCAGATTTACAGTCGACGCCAACGTCGCAACCGGGATTTCGCTCCCTCTTGTCCCTAGCAAAGCAATCAATCGTCTATGTCAAGGTTTCCGGGCTATATCGTACGTCGACTTGCTCTGCGTCGACCTTTGATGACCTGCAGCCCGTCGTTCAGGCATTGGCCCAAGAGATTCCTGATCAGCTTATCTGGGGGAGCGACTGGCCGCATACAGGAGATGCACATAACCGGGTAGGAGGGTCAATAGAAAGGAAGGAGCCATTTAGAGTGATTGATAATCGTTCAATTCTCCACAGGTTGCATGATTGGATGGGAGATGACGCCTATTGGAAGATGATGGTGGATAACCCGGGCCGGCTGTATTTAAATTAAGCATTTAATATCTCCACCAAAGCGTGTCACTGACAGAGATCAACAGACTCACGCAGATAGAAGTCTTCTTGCGAGAATACTATATATTCAGTTTACGCTCTATTCAAGCAAAAGCCAGTATATGAAGTTCTGTCGTAGGGAAGTAAATGGATTAGTAATGATAATGCCAAGCCCGAGGCTTTTTGCTGTAGAAGCAGAGACGGACTGCAATTTCCATCCTGCCGTGAGACTCATTGTATCTTCAACAGCTACGCTACCATACATTGAAGAGTAGGAAAAGCTATGGCTTCAATGAGTGAGAGCCCATCGGGCTCAACACCTCGTCGTCATCGTCGAGGTTTACATCGAAGTGTGGCGGCATGCCAGCGATGTCGACGACGCAAGCAGAAGGTGAGCGACACACCATGGTCCATTAAATACTTACTAACGAAGTCAGTGTGATGGTGTAGTGCCAACGTGTGGACCATGTGCTGCTGCCAAAACCACCTGCATCATGTCAGAGAGGTTGGTGGTCCAGCACCCGTCTGTGAATTGTGACTGTGATTCACTTCGAGCCCAACTCGCTGTTGCTGAGCGACGTTGTAATGAATTGTCTAAAAAGTGTCAACAGCTAGAGTCCCGGTTGCTGGAGACTCCCAGCTCCGTTCGATACACCGTCTCTGAGAACTCAAGTCCTGGTCCTCCATTACCAGTACATACAGCTACGGAGACTATATCTCGGTCTGGCCGACTGAGACGGAATCCAGATGCTCGCTTCCTTAATCGGATCCTAAGGCCGACCTTCAGCACCAGGCGGGAGAACCGCAGTGCTATGAGCAGCGCTTGGGAGCTATGGGGTGATATCGCAGAGAACGAAGTCCTTGAAACTGATGGCTTGAGTCTTGACAATGACACGTACATCAATTTGGCCGGCGCGTTTTTTGATAGGCGATGGCCATATTTACCGATATTACATCGGCATACCTTCATCAACCAGCACTTGACGCCCTTCTTGGCGAAGTCGGAGATGGGACCATTAAGTAATTTTATGGTCAATATCGTCTGCGCCATTGCATTGACCGAAAAACCATCACCTCAAAGTCGCGACAAGACCCATCGAGTACTCTTTAAAGAAGCCATCAAAGACCTGGACATGGTTCTAAGTGATGAAACTATTGAATGTGTCCAGTGTCTGCTCTTGCTGTGCATGTATGGTCATAATGAGCCCCAGTCAGTCAATATGTGGTTTACGACCGCCATGGCCCTGAATCTAGCCATCGGGCTTGACCTACACCGCAAAGAGAGTCTTTCTGGGAAAGACATGATGAGTGCAGAGATGCCTAAACGCGTGTTCTGGTGCGCGTACGTGATAAACTGCAGCGTGGCTATCAACATGGGCCGACCCTTGGGAATCCAGGAGTCAGATATCAGCATGCCCTTGCCTATGCAGCTGACGGATGCCCAGCTCATCGAATCCATCCAGAGCCCCAATATCGAAGAGTCAGTAATACCTCATGTGGATGATACGTCAACGTTTGTCCACATTATCAAGCTCCGCCGGATAAATGCAGGAGTTTACAAAACATTTCACTCTATCGGTTTTGTTCCAACGGACCCTGCCGAGCTGGACCGGCTTCGCAGTGGATATTTTCTGGAGTTGAATCAGTGGATCATCACAGCACCGCGCTATATGCAGACTCTATCTACCTTCCAGTCCACTGAGTGGTTCCAGATTGCCTTCCATCACGCCGTTCTTTCACTTTATCGCCCATCAAGGGCAGTTCCCATGCCATCGCCCGATGATCTGCGAACCTGCACCGAGTCTGCGATTGGCCTAATAAGCTCATACAGCGCCTTGTACGCGCGGAACCGCATTAAGTATACATTCATCGCGATTCACTCGTTATTCTTGGCAGCCGTGACGATGCTCTACTCTCTACGAGCATTTGCACCCCTGCGGCAGGAATTGACCAAGCCAGTAATTCAAACGAACATATCTACATTCCTGACTCTCTTCCGCGGCATTTGCGATGGGCGTGCGGTTGGTGAGAAATGCTGCAGGATTGTTGAGCGGCTTGGCCAGTCGATCATGTCACTATTCGACCATGAAGATCCGGGAGATTTGAATATTGACACCGAATTCCAGACCTGGTTCGGACTTCAAGCACATACATTTCCCCCCAAGGCTAGCAACCAAGCCTCAGATGCTTATTCTCATGGCTCACCGTCACGTCTTCCTGACGTTCCCATGGATCTACCATGGGCTGACCTGTTCATGGAAGGAATCGATATGAGCACGGCAGATGTTTGGAGCGTCCTGTTTTGATGTTCTACCGAGAAGAAGAATTGAGAACGGGAAAAGTAAGGCTGGGATGGTTTCTATCCACGGTTTCCATTCAGAACTTCCTCTGCCGATACAATTTGCCCAATTTCACTAAAGATAGCTGTTTCTGCCATGTGTATCGGGAATCAGGTTGACAAATGGATGCATGCCTCGCGCTCAGATGCTAGGTATACGTTCCCATGGTTTCAGTAAGAGTGAGACTGCAGAAACCTGCAGCCATTTGTCGGTAGGGATCGGATGAGCCGATAAGCCCGGTTATGAACCCACTAATTGACATCGGATACATCCGATGGCAACTTCAACGTCTTCCTGAGGAACAATATTTGAAACCACCCAATCATTTGCACAAACCGTAGTTAAGCAAACAAGCTGTTATCATGTTCAGATACACCTATCGACATCGGGTTGCTTTCAGTGCTCGGCGCCACTTGTCGAAGCAACGTTCCCTCCCTGCGGCCTATTACCGCGGAGGCACCTCGCGCGCCGTTATGTTCAATCAGGCTCATCTCCCTCCTCGCTCGGAGTGGGACGCCATTTTTCGCTCCGTCATTGGCAGCCCTGATCCATACGGACGGCAGCTGGATGGTCTAGGAGGGGGTATCTCCAGCCTTTCCAAAGTATGCGTGGTGGGGGAATCCACTCACCCCGATGCCGATGTTGATTACACTTTCGTGTCGTTGGGGGTCAAGAATTCCGATGTCGACTACTCTAGCAACTGTGGCAATATGATCAGTGCCATTGGTCCCTTTGCTGTTGACCAGAAGCTGGTAGCTCCCCAGACGCCCGACTCAGCCACTGTACGCATCCACAACACCAACACGGGTAAAATAATCACTGCCTCGTTTCCCGTGGTGGATGGTGAGGCGGCCTCTAGCGGCGACTTTGCCATTGATGGCGTTGCCGGCACCGCTGCTCGAATTCAGTTGGATTTTGTCAACCCGGCTGGCTCGGTGACCGGGAAGATGCTGCCAACTGGGCAGACAAGGGATGAATTCGACGGTGTCCCAGCTACATGCATTGACGTGGCCAATCCGTGCGTTTTTGTTCCGGCTAGTAGTTTGGGGGTCCGTGGCGACTTGACACCAGATGAGATTGCCGCTCACCCAGGCCTTCTACAACGACTTGACTCTATCCGGCGCCAGGCGGGGGTCAAGATGCGAATAGCAACAACTACTGATGCCGTCCCAGGAAGTATCCCCAAGGTTTGCATGGTGTCGCCGCCACTTGAGTTGTCTAAGGGCCAGAACTCTGTCGATCTGCTTGTGCGGTCGATTTCAGTGGGACAGCCACACAAGGCAGTTCCTATCACGGTAGCATTGGCCGTTTCCGCGGCTGCTCGCGTGGTAGGTAGTACTGTTGCGGATGCAACTAACAAAGATCGCGTTAGTGACGCTGGGCTTACAATTGGTCATGCGAGTGGAAATTTGCTCGTTGGGGCTCGGTTCGAGAAGAATCAGCTTACAGCGGCAACTGTTTTTCGTACTGCGCGTCGGCTGTTTGAGGGCCAAATATATTGGAAGAGTTAGATACTTACAAGTCTGAAGCGAATGATCGCGCCAAAACGTTTCGCATCTTTAAGCGGGAGTAAGTCTTTTGTATCATCAAAATTGTACTATGCCGTCAATGTAAGACTAGTGATATAAGTACTCATGCCGGAACATACAGCGTAGCCAGACACCCACCAAGACTTGCACCACCTCTGCTGCCTACGTAGCCTCTCTTTCCGATAGGATATTCCTTGAGATCCAAGATCCTAGACACATCAGTTCCCCCCAGTCCTGTCTCTCCATACCACGAGCTTCACTGGCTTCAGATATATTGCGCCTACCAGCTTCTCAAAATTCATTGAGCATTATAATGACATGACTGCGCACTAGCCAGGCACCTTCATAGTACACCATATACACACTCTTTCTATAGGTCCATTCGCCATTGGTGAGTGGCGTGGTAAAGTTTGTCGGAGCATCCGATGGGGAATGAAACCAGTGATACTCATGCCCACTTGGGATGTCAAACTCACACTTGACAATTGGACTGTCTGAAAGAGGGACAGGAAGAATCACGCCATACATGTAGGAGACATCTACCAACTGATAAATAGTATACATAATGTGTTAAACTAATCATGTCATGAGATATCTGCACCCCGCATTTCCTTCCTTGACTCCACATCCTCATCCCCACGGGGAATCAGCAGAAAGTACTTAAGCCGCGGAGCAAGTCTCTGAATCAAAGAACAAGCAGAGAGCAAGAAGACAATGGCCGCCATTACTCTCCATTTTATCGGCACCCAGCTCCAGATCGCTCTGGTAGTTCTTATCGTTGCCCCTTCTTTCATTCTCTTCGGATACAACCAAGCAGTCTTGGGTGGTCTCCTCAGCCTCCAAAGCTGGGTGGCAGTGTTTCCAGCCATCGACACCATCAACACCACGGGGACGCAAAAGTCCCATAACTCGACATCACAGGGAGCATGCAATGCCTCGTTTCAAGTGGGATGTTTGATCGGTGCCCTGTCCCTCTCGCTTTATGGTGACAAGCTCGGACGCCGAAAGACAGTCTTCATGGGAGCCGCCATCACGGTCATTGGCCAGGCCCTACAGGTCTCCGCAACCACTTTGGTCCAGTTAGTCATTGGACGAGTGATTCTCGGCTTCGCTATCGGTCAAATCAGCGGCACAGTGCCTGTCTGGCTTTCAGAGTGTGCATCTCCCAGGTACCGCGGACAGTTGGGTATCTGTACAGGCATCTTCATCAGCACGGGCTACACACTGTGCAACTGGATTGATTTGGGATTCAGCTATCTACCGCCAGCTACTGGGCAATGGAGAGCCCCGCTCGCTATACCCTTTCTCTTCTCAGCTATGATTCTGATTTCCGCTTTCATGTTTCCGGAGTCGCCTCGTTGGCTGGCTTCTAGGGGGAAGATCGAGGAAGCCACTGCTAGTCTCTGCCGTTACAGAGGCAGGAATACCCCAGATGCGATGATTCTGGGGGAGATTGCCCATATTCAGCTTGCTTTGGAAGGCGGCCGGACCATGTCTGTCCTGGATATATTCGATCGCAAGGACAAGACGCGTCTCTTGTTGCGTTTCTGGCTGTGCATGGGTCTGAACTTTTTCCAGCAGGTGAGTTGACCAACCCTTGCAACATGTCGGTGTCTTAATATGGCACAATCGCTAATTCATCAGGCTTGCGGAGGCAACCTCATATCCGTCTACAGTTCCACCATCTTCGAAAACTACCTACACATGACACCAACCATGTCAAAAGTCCTATCGTCGTGTGTACTATCCTGGAAAACGCTCTGCTGTTTAACTACCTTTTGGACTATCGACAACTGGGGCCGTCGACTATCCTTCATGGTCAGCGGAGCAGGGATGTCCGTTAGCATGGCCGCGCTGGCCGTCACCACCGGCTTGGGAAAAATCACGCATTCTATGGCAATAGCATACGTTGCCTTTATGTTTGTCTTTAACTTCTTCTACCCAATCGGCTTCATGGGTGGCAATTTCCTCTACACAGCCGAGGTTGCCCCCGTGCGTCTGCGAGCGGCCATGTCCTCGCTCGCAACTGCTAACCACTGGCTATGGAACTTAGTGGTCGTTCTGGTGACGCCAGTTGCTATTGATACTATTGGGTGCTGGTACTATGTGATCTATGCGCTGATATCGGCGACGATCCCGGTCTGGGTGTACCTCTTCTATCCGGAGACGATGCACCGTAGTCTGGAGATGCTTGACAGGGTATTTGTGGATGCGCCCTCGATCTGGAAGATTGTTCCCATGGCGAGGGCGTTACCGCCGGGCGAAGTCGGCACGGGAAATGGTGAAGCTAAACGGCCCGAGGAAGAGAAGGCAGATAATGTGGAGGGCAATGTTGAGATGCGCGAGTATGTCTAGTTGCATTACCTGAGCAGAGGTGCGATTTTGATGAGTTGTTCCTGGGGATGCTACCAGCCCATCGGCCCAGCCGACGGAACTATCCGAATGCCATCTGGATCACCAAGTAAAGCAACCAGTTTGAGATGTTACATAAAGCTTTCCTATCATTAGTGTCTTATCCAATCGAGCACTACTGTTTACCAATGCATTATAATGATTAGAACACGACTGAGTTATCCAAAGTTATCCAGAGGCTATGCCTCGCATACCCGAGTGCCAATGAGCCGACTTGAACAACACACAGTTAACATATCCCAGTTTCCTTCCGCCATCCAATCACTCAGAAAGCGGTAATCACTTAGCCACATAACATAACACTATACCACTAGACCCTTGGTTACTGATATCCTTCACAGATACAACCGTCCCCTCACATATGCCGAAAAAGTCCTCTACAGCCACCTCGACACCACCTTCGACGAGCGCATCGAGCGCGGCAAAACCCAACTCAAACTACGTCCACAACGCATAGCATGCCAAGATGCCACAGCTCAAATGGCGCTTATCCAATTCATGTCCGCAGGACTAGACACAGCAGCTGTGCCCACGACCGTTCACTGCGATCATCTAATCGTCAGTCGGGACGGCGAAACGCAGGATCTCGCTCGTGCCCTCGGTACCCATCAAGAAGTATATGAGTTCCTGGAAACCGCTTGTCAGAAGTACAACATGGGGTTTTGGAAGCCCGGTGCGGGCATCATCCACCAGATCGTGCTCGAGAACTACGCCTTCCCGGGTGGCATGATGATCGGGACGGATTCGCATACTCCTAATGCTGGAGGACTAGGTATGATCGCCATAGGAGTCGGTGGTGCCGACGCGGTGGATGTGATGGCTGGCTTACCGCTGGAGCTCCAAGCGCCGAAGGTACTGGGTGTTCACCTGACGGGCCGATTATCCGGGTGGGCATCCCCGAAGGACATTATCAACGCTGTGGCTGGGACGTTGTCAGTCAAGGGAGGTACCGGATCCATCATTGAGTATTTTGGACCTGGGACGCAGACTCTGTCAGCTACCGGCATGGCAACCGTTTGCAATATGGGTGCGGAAACAGGTGCCACGACGTCCATCTTCCCTTACGCGCCGCAGATGGCAGACTATCTTCGTGCCAATCACCGCCATGAGATGGCTGATGCGGTTCAAAGCATCGCGCCGGAGCTGCAGGCTGATCAGGGAGCCGAGTATGATCAGGTTATTGAGCTCGATTTATCAACCCTCGAGCCCCGGATCAATGGACCCTTCACACCGGATCTTTCTGCGCCGGTGTCGCGGTTCGGTGAAGCCGTGGCAGAGCATCAGTGGCCGGGTGACTTGACAGCAGCGTTGATCGGTTCGTGCACTAATTCTTCCTTTGAAGATATGGGACGGGCAGCTAGCCTTGCTCAGCAGGCATTGGATGCAGGACTGGAGTTGAAGATGCCGCTTTTAGTGTCTCCGGGCAGTGTTCAGACCCGCGAGACATTGCAAGATGCAGGCATTCTGCCCGTTTTTGAGAGGCTCGGGGCGACGATGCTCCCGAATGCCTGTGGACCCTGCTGTGGGTCGTGGGATCGAGTTGGTATGCCAAAGGTATAGCCATCTCACCCACTAGTATTCTCCATCTTACCTACGGAAATCTCCATCTCTAATGATACCTACTAGGGCACCCCCAACTCCATCATAACCTCCTACAACCGGAACTTCTCCGGCCGGTTGGACTCCAACCCAGCAACCAACGTCTTCCTCGCATCCCCCGAGCTCGTCATAGCAAAGGCCTTCTCCCGCGAGCTATCCTTCAACCCAACCACCGACACGCTCGCAACTCCATCAGGCAAACCATTCCAATTCCTCCCACCAGCCAGTGCCTCACTTCCCTCAAAGGGCTACTACTACCTATCCTCCGACTCAGCGTACTCCCCACCACCAGCAAACCGAGACAACATCTCCGTCAAAATCCACCCATCATCCACCCGCCTCCAGAAACTATCGCCATTCCCACCCTGGCCCGGCCACGACTTCCACAACTGTCTCATCCTCATCAAAACCGCCGGAAAATGCACAACCGACCACATCACCCCGGCTGGCCCATGGTTCCGCTATAGAGGCCACCTGGAGAACATCTCCAACAACACGCTTATCGGCGCCACGAACGCCGAGAACGGCAAAGTGAACAGTATCCGAAACCAGCTCACGAAGCAAGACGGACAGGAGGTCCCCGCTACAGCCCGTCATTACAAGCAACATGGCGTGCCGTGGGTCGTCATCGCGGACCATAACTACGGGGAGGGCAGTTCGCGGGAACATGCGGCGCTGCAGCCCAGGTATCTAGGTGGGGTGGCGATCATCGCGAAGTCATTTGCGCGCATCCACGAAGCGAATCTGAAGAAACAGGGGTTGTTGGCGTTGACGTTTGAGAATGAGGCCGATTATGATCGGATTAGGGCGGAGGATCGGGTGAGGATTTTGGGGCTTGGGGAGGGGGAGTTTGTCCCGGGGGGTCCTTTGAGGTTGGTGGTAAACGGGGGAGAGTGGGAGGCTGTGCTGAGACATAGTTTCACGGAGGAGCAGATTGAGTATTTTAGAAAGGGGAGTGCGTTGAACGTTATGGCGGGGAAGTAGTTAGATGCTGTCTGTAGCCAAGATGTATGTACATGCTATGTGATGCCTTAACTAAATTATAAATCGCCCAACGCCAGCACTATCCTCCTCAATGCCTCCACAAGATACTCCCGAGGATGCGTGAACACAATCCTGTACCACCCACTGTGTTCCGACCCAAACAACACCCCGCTCGCCAGGAAGACCTTCCTCTGCAGCAGAAGCTGCATGACCTTGTCGCTGATCCCATCACCCAAATCCGCAGTCTCCTGCGGATGTAGCTCGCGATACCTCTTACCCAGGTTGACCCAGAGGAAGAACGCGGCGTTGACTCCCGGAGCATATTCAATTCCATTCTCCCGTAGTCTTTGTACAGCGAACGCATACGACGCGGACATCCTTTGCCGGTTAAGCTGGATATACCGCGTAGTAAACTCCGTGTCTTCGAGAACCGTAGCAGCAACGTGCTCCGAAACAGACGAGGAGTAACTATATAACGAAACGCCCTGCAACGCTTTATGAAGAGTGGGGTTATTCTGGGAGATGATCACTCCTAGTCTGATACCATTGGCTCCGAAATCCTTGCTCATTCCCCAAAGCGCATGGACTAAACTGGGGTCGATAATGCCGGTTGTGTCGATGGACAAGGCGGATCCGAATGGTACGGGAGTGTGCTCGTCAACGGTGTTCTCCCACACAGACAGAGCGTATATTTCATCGCTGACCAGATGGATCTGGTATTTCTGACACAGCCGCATCAGACGGATGATAGTTTCCCGGGGGTAGCAGCGGCCCAGCGGGTTATGAGGATGGCAGAGCATCAGGGCGCGGACTTTCTGGCCGCTGTTTTGCTGGAACGTGAGTAGTGCGCGCTCGTAGCAGTCCACGGCTTCAAGACTGAATGGATCGCAGTCTTGGAAATCTACAGGGACCACTGTCGCCCCGGGACGGAGGGACATGTCGGGGATGAAGGTGCCGTAGTAAGGCCGGCCCAGGAGGATACCCTCGCCGGGGTCTGTGAAAGCCCATGAGATGTGTTCGATGGCGGAGGAGACGCCGTTCGTGACGAGCAGGTTGTCGATGGTCAGTGGTCTGAATGGTTGAAGGTGTTTGTTCAGGAAAGATGCCATGGCGCGTCGGAGGCGCGAGGCGCCAACGGCACCGTCATTGTAGGTGAGGTATTTGGCTGGGAGTGTGAGCGTTGTGTTGATGTATTCCAGGAGGTAGTCATGCATCAGTGCATTTTCGGCAACTCCCACGTTCACGTAACCGTCCGGTTTCGTGGTAGGACACCATGGGTTCTTGAAGATGTCCCACATGAGATTGTTGGAGGATGAGACGACCGTGCGGGCTCGTTGGGAGAGGGGTGAGGTCTCCATCTTGTCTGATGTAGGGCTGTACAACCACTATGGGGTGGTTCTTGCGGTTGAGTTTGGGGTTGGGGTGCCAGAGCAGATGTAAAGATTCAACACACGTGAGGAGCTTGACTCCACTGAACGAAGCGGATATCCGCGGATCCTTGGCAGTTCCAAGTAATAACCCTAGAAGAGTTGGGGAGGGTAGTTCTGGTGTCGGGTTATGCAGGGGATGGTAGTGGTACTGATACTCTCATCCAGACGCACTGTAGACACTCTTACATGCTATAGGTTGATCTTCTGTGCCCCGGCACATCGTTATATTACATCACCGTGAAGCAGCAAGCCAAAATCTGCTTTGTGTTTGGTGGTTCGCTTAGTGTTGGCTCAAGGTTGGTCGGGAACCTAATATCTCCACCATGGATGATCCGGTGGAGAAAGTTTGCGGCAGATGAAATACTTGTGTGGAATCCCGGAGAGTGTGGTTCGGCACACCGAGCTCGGGTGAAGTGGGTCATGACGGTTTCTGTGTGTCAGTCTTGTGGATGCTTCATGATGTGGGTGGGATAATCACCTCTTATATTGTGAGGTTCGCATGACAGGAATGCGGAACTAAAGGGAGGGGGTTGTTCGTAGTAGACTTCCAAGGGCGTCTCCAAATCCAGTTCTGACAGTTATAGTTATGATGCCCAGGGCCATTTTCACTTCGTGTTTGTTCGCAGACACGTTATCCCGTTTCAAGACGGACTTCGAAGTTATAGGGACCTCGAACAAGGCTGCGAGTTTGGCACTGGCCTGAATGCCGCTTCCTGGTATAGCCCAAGGGATCTCCAATAACAACAGTTATAGATAGATATACCGGCATTCTGATAAATGCGAATGGTGGGTATATACAACCAAGAAGAGAAAGATGCCTAGGAGAGATGAAGAGGCCATCGCTGCCTTCTATCTCTGTTGATCTTACCCCACGTGAATAGGGGTCCAAGTGGTTCATATTGACCGGGATATATTTCTTCCTGTCCCTGGTAGGGATCCGATCACTCCCACTGATAATCATTCGTCTTTACCTATCTCCCTTCATACTCGCGGGCTATTCAGCAACTTTACAACAATATGATGCTTGCACCCTGGAGATGTCGTTCCCCTGTGTCAAGAGCTCAGTAGCATCGGCTGCCAAAGATAGTAAGCTCGGTAATGACAGGTACGACGATCTGTACTAATCCACATAAGAACCACACATCCTTTCCTCCTTAGGGTCCCGAACCATTGAAGTCCAGAACAACCAAGTTATCAAAGCAGGGATCACGCTGTATAATCACGAAGTGAACAACATGAGGTTCATTGCTGAACATACCACCATTCCTGTCCCTAAAGTCCACAAGGTTGAAACCGACAAGGATGGCAAGGTTCTCAAAATCTATATGGACTACATGCCAGGAACCTCCTTGGACGAAGCGTGGAGTACAATGACTGAAGCTGAAAAGCGGTCGGTGGCAAACGATCTTTGCAACTACATACACCAAATGCGATCATTGAAGGGTGTCTACATTGGAGCTGCAGACCGTGGCCAGGCTGTGATTGGTCAACATGTTTTCCATGAAGGTGGACCATTTGATACAGAACGCGAGTTCAATGATTTCCAGTTCTCCAGGTCATCTCGAAAGTCCCCGATATCTTCAAGTACCATGCAGCAAAGGTATTCAAAGAGAACCATGAGATTGTTTTTACCCACAGTGACTTGGCCCCAAGGAATATCCTCGTCAGAGATGGTCATGTTACTGGGATTCTGGACTGGGAGCATGCCGGGTGGTATCCAGAATACTGGGAGTATGAAAGGGCATATCGGCATTTCAATGATGTGTCTGGGTGGCTAGATTATGTGGACATCTTCTTGCCCCGCAAGTACTCTGAAGAAATAGTCGCGATGTCATATTTATCCAAATACAGCCGTTGAATATTCAACATGATAAACGAATACATATTCTGCCCGCAAAGATGAAGATGAAGAGGACCTAACAGGGACGAGATCGGGAACGAATGGCCTATTGCAAGGGACTATCAGACAAGGCGTCTTATTAGGCATGCGCTGATTGTCATCCGAGGTCGCGAAGGAGAAGGGACTCAATAGGCTTGGAATATCAAGTAAGGTGTCCAGAATACAAAAGATTATTGAAACACTGAATATAGCGACCAACGAGTACTATGAGTCCGAGACACACAATGGAAGGATGTAATCTATCTACTCATCCAGTAGCTCGCCAGATTGTGCATCATAATATCAACAAACAAGTCTACGAGTCAGGTCCGGTCCTGACTGCTTACATATTTCCGATGAGAGAGAAATAGAAGAACTGGCATTCCAGCAATTAAGTCCAAAACTGCTATATCACATCACTAACTGGCTTTGGAAATACAACCGGCATTAAATATCACAAAAATCGCACCCACAGCAGCTATCACCATATCAAAAATCCTGCAGCCCAACCGAGTAACTTATCTGTTGAGATCTTCAACACACATAAATATCAACTGCAACATGTACCCCATTATGCTATGCATTTTCTCTCCCAATCTCCAATGTCCATAGAAGGCGGGCCACACATCAGAGTGTGCCTCTACCATTAGCAACCTATGCCAATTCTTGGCTGTACGAGTCCTCCGATGAGTCCTCCGACGAGTCCTCAGCATGACACTCCAACCAATGCAAAGATAGCTCAGTTTCTCTGAAGGCTCGGTAGTACTCCCACTTCCGAGCATTGCCGATATCCCTGGTGTGTTCCAATTCTCTTCCAATTTCGCCACAGCAGGTGCGGCAGTATGTGCCGTGCTCGACTGGCCCTTTAGTATGATCATAGTAAGGAAACGGGGCTGTTGCCCGGAACTGCATCCAAGGGGTTCCAAGTTCTCCCCAAGGAATCCTGGACCGGTTAGACGGCTGTCCCCCATCATTCCTGAGATCTTCCATCCAAAACTGGTTCCCTCCTTCATCGGAGCCTTCTCCTTGAAGCTCATTCGCTTCCATGATTTGTTGGGCTTTGTCGGGCCCGTAGAGCTTGCCCACGATTTCCATGCTCCGAGAGACGCTCGCGATATATGTTCCCGGTTGCAGCATGCAGTTAATCAACGGGATGTCTCTAAAATCTTCGTCTTCCAGGTGGAAGTAGACACGAAGGTCACAAAGGCGCGCTAGTCTGTAGGAGGGATCTTCGGCATTGCACTTGTAGCAGCAACGCCGAAGCGTTGGAAGGTGAAGGAAGGGACCGAATTCAGGGCACGTGCGACACTGTGGGTAGCGCAACTCGTTGTATATGTCTTTGATGGTATAATACGATGAGATGTGTGTGCGACACATCATGCAGACCGCTTCGTAGGCATATTCCCTGATAAACCTGTACTCTGCAATGCTTTCGACCAGTCCTTTGAACGTGGTGTTCACAAGCCGTAGCTCCTCAAGGCTGGGGAAATCGAGGAGGAAGAAAACGATATAAATGATTTCAAGAGGGAATCGTTCAACAAAATACCGTTCAGCTGCAGTCTTAGCTTTCCTATTTCCGTCGTCGACTTTGATGGGTTCGATCTTTCTCGGGGGGCGCTGGTTGCTGATACTCCCAAAACCCGAATACTTTCGCGACGGGGTTCTTGATGCGCAAAGACATGGCTGATTCCATGGTGACTGGTAACAGGGTTATTAGGATGCTCGACTGGGTCGAAAGGGTGAGCCAAAATACCTAGTATTTCCTGTGTTTTCGGATTGAGAACAGATTAACAACAGATGCTCGATGGAGAATTTGAAGTTCTCTGGATACGCACAACTGTGTGTTATGGCAAAGAGTGTTATAGGTTCTCCGGATCACAACGTGTGTGATGTTTGTATATTCTGCATCGTCGCGGCAACCTGATGCTAGAATCAATATGTGCAGCCGCAAACAGTTTGGACCGGGATTTGTTCAGTGAAATCACACGGTGCCCCAATGCCTTGGCCCTTTACATCCCAATGGGTTTCTGCTAACCGCAGATGCTATCGTACAGTACGAAGGATGTTGTATCTCTAGAGACCTTAGACCTTTTCTGTCAATCTCTACAGTTAGGCTAGCATCGCTATGGAATACCGCTGCTGGCTGCGCAGGTACAGCTCGCGTTGACAGGTGTTCCCTTTCTGATCTGGTAGAGGCTCAGCTTATGGTCAAAGTGGCCGTCCGGTTCGATATCTGTAGGATTCTCCCCAATGCAGATAGTGCGTCTCCAGGTCTGTTAGACTGAGGCCTCTAACTTATCATCGAGATGTAGGACATTCTGAAGTATTCTTCGAATGTGAATAATGTAGATACCCTCTCTACTCATGCCCATCTTGGTATCTATTAGTAATGCGTCCCATATCATCCACTATCACTGTTCATCCAGCATGCATGTATGGTCTTGTACTTCTCGCGAACGGATCAGGTTTTCGACCTCTTCCTCGATCTATGGTTGTCAATATACCTCCCTTGAAAGCTATCTTGAATAACATACCTTATGGCAAATCGTATTTATCTCGGAGAAGTTGATGTTATTCGGGGAATTTTTAGCCTTGATGCGTCGTGCATATCGACTGACAATACGACACAATCCCGGTAGACCCTGTCTGCACTCGATCATCAACTGACATGCATCGCCTCTGCTAATCTTAACATTGACATTCCGTTCAAACAGAGCGGGGTTGCGAAAGCACAGCTCTAGTGTCGCAATAGCCATGCTCTGGGGTACAGCGCAGAAATTAAAGATGCTCTGCTCGTCCAACCAAGCCAAATAGACGAGACAGTCCTTGACATGCTCGAGCGCATTGAGAATCATCTCGGAGCTGCAATCCAATGCCGCCTCACGATTGTTCGGCTCGAATATATCTGCAAAGTCACTGACGTACTTGGACCAGATCTGTTTGGGCCAGAAGTGACGGTTGTCTTCGTAATCTTCACAGACGTCGCGGATAATGTTGGTCTTCTGAAGGAAGAGGCCCATTGAATGGGATAAATTGGGATGATTAAGCAGTGACGAGTTGCAAAGCTCTGCTTCAGTGAAGAAGCGTGTGAGGCCCTCGCCGACACAGCCGGCAACATAGTAGCAGTACAGATCGTACTCGGCTATCGTCATGATACCGACATTATCAGGATTGTCCAGGGTTACCTTGGGACAGAAGTCGGCCATCCCGTTACCCATTATCTTGGCAACATCCTTGATAATGACTTTGTAGACTGGCTTCAGCATTTTGTACTCCTTGATAACATGATGGAAATAAACGAGCAGTTCGCGGTCCTTCTCTTCCGGACGGTTGCCATCGAACGTCCACCCATCTATTTCTAAAACATCTTCAAAGCCACGAAGTAAGTCATTGCTGGTCTTCGGATGGATGGAGGGGTCATCTTCGATGGTATCGAGACCACGAAGGACCAGGTAGAAGATAGAGATCGGGATGAGAAGTTCGGGGTGGAGCGCCTTAATAACGGCACTGAAGCTCCGGCCGGATTGATCGAGAAACTTGAAACAGACCTGCCGGGATTCACTTCCGCTCATGACATTCGCTTGATGAATTGGGTTGTGCTGCATTTTCCTATGATCGTGAATAAGCCTTTCGTCACCTGACAGTAGTAGATCATTGAAGTAAGGTAGTCACCATTGCAGGATATTCCTCAATTGGAATGGATGAAGGGTATAGTAGAGAATATTGCCAAGTGTCTCCATCTTTTTCTCAATAATAATAACCGAACAACCCTTGTGATGGTCAGGATCCCCATAATTCGGGCTCTAGGGGGTTTATGAGTATATGTGGAAGCGGGGCGGAGCGGGATTCACAACCCGCTATTTTAGGTGCCGGAGCGGATTTCGAGTTTTCAACCTCCCGAAATCCGTCTACTGGAGGTTCAGCCTATTCCGTGAACGATACATTCGCATTACAGCGGCGCCTGATTTCATACTGTATCAGCCAGTATCTTATTTATGTTTTTTCTTGCATTGCTGAAATAGATGGAAAGTACAGCACATGACCGCGGAAAGCCGGCCCCGTATGGCCGAGCGTGCATCAGCTGTGCCCGGGTAAAACGCAAGTGCATCCTGCGAGCCAGTGGAGGATGTGAAAGGTAACTGCCATTTCGAATACTTTCTCGTGATGACTGGCTCATTAGTGGTCAGATGCTTTCGTCTAAACGTAGAATGCAGACCTTCGCCTACAGTCCGCAACAGTCGCTCAAGGCTCAACAACTCGCGAACCGCTCGTCTTGAGCAGAAGTTGGATGGGCTGGTTTCATTATTAAAAGCTCGTCATGGTAGCATTGAGGCTGAAGAAACAGCTTCGTCAACGTCCTTCACATCAGCGCTGTCTCACGCTTCTTCATTGTCTGCACAACCGCCTGTTGATGATCGTGATAGAGTACCTACTGCTCATGACAAGGCTCGCCACCGTCGCTCACCAAGATCAGCTCCATTATCAGAGAGCTCGGGCTTATACCCGTATAGCCTTCCTGATGGCGTAAAGACATCTCGTCGCGATGCAGAACAACGTTTCCAGACGTTCCGTAACCACTATACTAAATTCCTCCCTCTAATACATTTCGAGAAAGCGTTGACCTCGCTGGAGCTGCAACGAGACTCACCGTTCCTCTGGGTGTGTATAATGGCCGTGACATCTATCAATACCAAAGAACAGAATGTCTTAGGCAAGGCGGTCCGAGAAATCGCTGCTCGTGAGGTAATCGTGGAAGGAAAGCGGACGATGGACCTGTTACAGGGTCTTCTATGTTTTATCGGCTGGTCTGTTAACCCATCTCACCTTCTGTATTTGCAGCACTGACGATAGTCTACAGGGGACACTTTCGGTTCTCGATGGGATCACTTCTTACTATCTTCTCTCATCTGTGTACTGCTCTGACGGTCGATATGGAACTTCAAAGTCGGCACTCTGAGGATGGTATTTCGAATCGTATATTTCCTCAACCCATCGCCGCCCATATCCAGGCAGCAACTGGGAACTCCCAACCAAAAAGTATCGAGAATGTACGGACGGCGTTAGCTTGCTACTTTCTGACTTCATGGTTAGCACCCTTCTGAAATATATAGAATACTGCTAACAGCTGCCAGTGTTGCAACATTCCAGACTGTGTGTGAGAGTTTGGCCTGGTCACCATACCTCGAAGAGTGTATTGAAACGATACAAGCCTCTAGCAATCCAGGAGATGATCTACTCGTGCAAATGGTCAAGCTTCAACGCATAACGAGCAAGGTCACTGAGGTCCGGATACAATTAAGAGGTGCTGGTAGCGAACAAAGAACGCGTCTTATACCTCCGTACATATCTGCGCTCAGCGCTCAATTAGGCGAGGCAAGGAGGTCCTTTCCACCACATTTGACTACGAATAGTACGTTCAACCTACCACCTTCACGTGGAAGCCATTCTAACCTACTTCCAATTACAGAGATACTTGGAGCAATGGCCCTGCACACAGAAATATGCATCAATGACCTGATCTTCATACGCCTGCGACAGACACCTCTCCTTGCTGATACGAGCAGTATGGAAGCTCTTCTTGCCTGCCTAAATGCAGCGAAACGCGCAGTGGACATAATGTTCAACTTCAACCCAACCGACTACATATACTTCCCCTTCTTCCTGTGGAGGCAATTCCGAACAGTCATCCTGACCCTCATTCGACTAGCATCCCTCGAGGATCCCGCGTGGGACGTGAACCTCGTCCGGCGGACCGTAGACATTACGTCTATTCTCGACCAGACCGCCCAGAACCTGAGCAATGTACAGACGAGCGGCGATGGGGGTGTGGATGATCTCGAAAACGTGGTTGCGAAGTCATTAGCGTGGGTGAATAGGATGAGGTCTTGCCTACTGGCCGTTTATCAGTCAACTGATGACGAGGCCTCTCCTGAATTATCCAGCTTGATGGCGGCTGTAGAAACGCCAGGGCAGATGGATCAGGGTGTGTCTGAGCTCAGGGGTGCTTCGGGAATGGATATTTTCTTGTCACTGGATAATGACTTCTTCGGAGAAGATACTTTTGGGTGGCCACAGCTCTATTCGGAGAACGGGATATGAATTCTGCTGGGAAGGGTACAATGTAGTTTCAGCATGAACAACCGGTGTATGATATATCGAATGATTCATCTTTTTAGTCAGTCTCACTTATCTGCTATCTAGCTAAGCCTAGTAGTATATATTTATGCCTAGTATCAAAGGTGATTTAAGACACTATATTATACAGAAACCTTCCATCACTCTTCTACTTGTCTACACCTATCTTCTCCCCATTCTCAATCTATTTAACCTCAGCATAAACATCCAACGCATCATGCAACCTCCCAAAAACCCCTCCATACCACCCCCTCAACAACTCCCACTCCTCCTTCGGCAACGTCACCCTCGCCATCCTCAACCACCCCCCGACAATAAAATCCGCATAACTCGGCCTCTGCCCCAACAAAAACGGCCCAGTAGTATCCCTCTGAAACATCTTGGCCAAATCCCCCAACATATCCCGAAACGAACCCAACACCTGCTCCCTCTTCTCCCCCTCCAGGGCAAAATCATCCCACGACTTGAATCCCGCTCGCCGAACAAACTCCGCCTTGCTTTCCTCCGCTGTCTCGGGATCGAACGGGATTTGCTGCGCCATTAACAATGTGTGCACGCTAAACGCTGCATCGACATTATTGTTGAATCTTGCGTAATCCGCATATTCAGTATCGCTCCGCTCTGATAGCGGGACCAGCACTTTCAGCTCTTCTTTCAGCTCGTAGTCCAGCGTCTGCGGGGGGAAGAGGTCCCCTGCACCGGAATCAGGGTAGGTTTTTTGTAGGTAGACGGCGATATCAAAGGAGTCACCGATAAGGGAGTTCGTGCTGGGGTCGGAGAGGATCGGGAGGGTGTAGAAGTCGCTGCCGTCGGCGAATTTGCGACATGCGGGGAGGTTTAGGCCCCGGCGGACTTTCGAGACTTCGGGGAGCTTGACCCAGGTTGTGGTGTAGGGGGCGTTTTTGAAGTTGAGTGCGAGGCGCGCTTTCCATGGGTTTACGGCGGAGGCGTTGCGGGTGACTGGGGGACGCATGGCGATGTCGTAGTAGGTCATTGTTGGGGTGGGATTTGAGGTGGTGGTTGTGGTTGCCATTGTTGGGGTTGTGGTTGTGGTGGTGGATGGTGGGGTGGTCATGTAAGAGTGGTGGTTCTCAGAGGTAGAGAGATGGAATTATGGGTATGATATTGGGCAATTGAGCTTTTGATTAGTGAATTCAATGAGGTTCATGGTGATGGAGGTTGAATATATAGCTGGGTCAGTAACGTCACGTGGATTGGAAGCTCGGGTGGGGTACATCTCCCCAAATGTGGAGATCTTCAATGAGACCATGAGTGATCTGTGCTAAACTGCCGGTGTCTAGTCCTTCCATGGCTAATTCTGGAAACTGCAGACAGTCTGGGCTAGGTTGTGCCATGATTTGATTTGATGTGCTCACAGCTCATCTCGACTCAGAATGACTCATGCCCACTCATGCTGCCCAAGTGGGCCCGTGTGGAACATCATCTCCACTGCCGATACATTGGGATTCGGGAGATCTTAGCGGCATGCGGTCTTCAACGTCATAGACCCTTTGCTATGTTGGATCGAATGTTTTATGCACAAACATGTGAAGAGTCTAAGCGAATATTTTCTTTACACGAGTTGTATACTACTCATCTCTAATCTAACCTATCCTCCAGCCCCCTGCGGTAACGGCACTCAACATTCCAATCTCGTAGATTTAATGAATTCAAGTCAAATTAAGGAACAAGCATTGAAAAATAATAACTACAAGTTCTCCCCTTTCCGAACTACAAAGTCTCAAGTATCCTTCGCGCCCCAGCAAACTCAAGCTCATCCATCGTCTCCCGCCACAACTGCTCAATAGACTGCCTTCCCTCTGGCGTATACAGCGACGCATTAAACCTAAACACATCTATATCAGTCACAATATCATAAGCACAAAGTGAAATGGGGAATACATACGGCTCCACCCTCCAACTCATAAGAAAACACCCATGCGACTCCTTCCCCTTGAGGACAGCAGCATCCACAAACGTCGACGCACCAACCTTGACAGTCCTCCCAGTCAAAGCTCCAAACACTGCCAACCCCGTCTTCGCATAACCAGACGACCCTCTTGCCAGGTCTGTACCCCTTACGAAAGCCGGATCCGCCAGGTTCACAATCACATCCTCTGCAGCAACATAGTCAACCAGCTTATAGAGAAACGCATGAGCGAGAAGCTTCGACATGCAGTAAATTGCATTACCGTGGAATGTATCTGGTCGATCAAATAGCTTGAGAAAGGGCGCATCCTTCACGGTGGGTAAGCTTGGCACGAGCGATAATGCCGCACTGACGATCGTCAACCGGCCTGGGACTCCTTTCGGAGACTTTGTCTTCAAGCTCGGAAAAAGCAGAATGGCTAAGAGCATGGTTGAGAGGTAGTTGACTTGGATTGTTTCCTCGTGGCCGGTGCTGGGATTGATGGTGAATTCGGCTTGTCTGATCCCTGCGTTGAGGATAGCGATATCCAGACGGGACAGATCATCTTTAACCCGCTTCGCGAAGCTCTGTATGGACTCGTTTGAGCTCATATCAAGTGGCCAGACTTCTATCGTTGATGTCGGATGAATAGCTCGAAGCTTGGCTGCTGCGGCTTCACCCTTGCCAATAGACCGAACGGCAAGGATCAAATGGCTGAGGTGGAGAGAGAGGAGCTGAGATGCACACTCCAATCCCAGGCCTCTATTCCCTCCGGTGATGATGGCAACTTGGCCAGAGAGGTTGGTGGTTGCGGATGGCCAGTTGGGTTTGGCGCAGAACTGGTTGTAGAAGAAGACGTTGGGGAAGAAGGGGGCGGTCGATGGGGGGAGGTCTTTTGAGGTCATTGTAAGCGGGATACCAATGATAAAAATAAGCTTCGGTTGCTTTATTATATGAAATGATATATTTAATTTGGGCTGTTCAATTCTCTTGATACAATCCTTGATGGTCCTATATATCCCAGATGTCAGCCACTAAACCCGAAGCGGCACACTATGTCCGCGGACTTAAGCTCGTGTTTGCCGCTGTCGGTCCATCCTTCGCTTGGTCCTTCTGTTTGTGCTGGAGATATCCTATCGCCGCGTGTTTTATATATAATATGTCTCGTCTTAACTCCGATCCGGATATGTCATCTGGAGAGGAACATTTTGAATCGTAATCAGCAAAAGGTCTATCCCAGATTGGATGCCAAAGCAATTCAACACCAAGGGAGCGAGAGCGCGGGGTTTACAATGAGTATTAAGTTGATTCATATATTGATGTTTATTGCAAGGATATACTTGTCAGTCTTTGCGAGGCGAAGAGTAATGCATTGACTGCTGCGATTCATGTCACTAAGCTCACGCGACACGGATACCCATCCACTGGATGAGTGCCCGCTTTCTCAGACTGATATGCTCTTTCGCCATGCAGCAGCTTGGGCTTCTTGCTCTGGAACCCTAGAGACTCAGCCATCTGACTGAACAAGCCCTTTTGTGTCGCCTGCAATGCATCCCATTCATCGTAGGCCGGCCTGATTTCAAATGTCCGGGCAGTCATCACTAGAACAGTCCGCATCTCATTGTAGACAAGAGTCTGGCCAATGCAGTTGCGCGGTCCTTGCTCAAATGGACGATATGCGGCCGGATCGGGATACAGTTCGTGTCCTGCATCCACCAGCCACCGCTCTGGGAGGAACTCTCTCGCTCGGGGCCATACCCTTGGGTTGAGGTGCGTCGCCTGGTGTAAGATGGTGACGCTAATATCATCTGCCAAGGGGTATTGATTGCCGTGTCTATCGGTCAGTGACAAACCGTCGCTGCCTTGACGCATAGTACCTGCGGGGGAATACAGCCGAAGGGTTTCTTTGATCACTGCCATTGTATATGAGCACTGATTAAGCAGGGAAGGCTGTTCTCGAAGTAGCTCCCCTGCAGCGGAAGGATCTGATCCGAATATACGGTCATGTTCTTGCTGCACTTGAGCCAACGCCTCAGGGTGCTTGGATAAGAGGTGATACACGTAAGCGATACTGCTTGAAGTTGTATCAGTTCCAGCAAAGAGGAACAATCGAATCTGATAAGTTACATATTCTGCGAAGCGATCGTCTAACTCTGTAGCCTCAGTAATCTCTTCGTTTTTACTCTCTAGGTATGCCTCCAAGGCTAGAGTAAGGATGGATTTGGCTCGCTTAGGATGAGATACATCGCGTTTCGCTTGTTTCATCTCGGAGAACCGCTCATTCAGGGCTCTACGGATGCATTTGTTCACGACGCGACCGTAGTATCCCTGGACGAACGGGCGCAGTGGGTGTGCTCGTACGCGGGGATCCCAGAATGAATGCCATTTGGTGATCTGTCCAAGAGCAGTTGCAATGATGTTGTCAGAGTTTTGATGATCAAGATCCGCGTCGCTACTCTCGTTAGCGTTTACCATACATGGGAAGAAGGGGAACCAACAGAGTCACTTTGAGGATGACATCCATAGTCAATCTAGTGGTTAGATCATCCAAGGCGAACATTTGTCCAGCTCTGGCTTTCTCGTGTAATTTATCACAGAACACACCAACCGATTTGATCACTTCAGGCAGAAGATCCTGCATGCTGCCTGCACTGAATCCCGGATTGAAGATTGATCTCCAGGCCTTCCACTCGGCATTTCCCATAGAGATCATACTGGGTCCGCCTGTGATCGGTTGCATAAATCGCGGCTGGATGACTGTTTTGGGCAGGTTTAGTTTGGTTGTAGCCTGTGATGCTGCTTCTGGATAGAATACTATATACTGTGCAGGGGACATAGGCCAGACATCCAATAGAAAAATCTCCGTGTCAGTGTATTCCGAAGCCAACTCTTGTGTCGCAAGCACAACATTGGCATCGGCGGGTAGACGATTAACATAGTCCGAAAGGATCAGCATGTGGCCAGTTAACCAGCTCCATCCTGGTGGCATGCGCTAAACACGCTGTTAGTATTATATGATAATTATATCTCAGATAAGGTTGACCTTACAATGCCTTGTTTGCGGAGCTTATTGATTCTGGAACGGTGTTGATAGAGCGCGTGGAGTCCATACGCGACGGCGCTTACAAGCGGTAAGCAAATGGTCAGGAAAATGTTGAGGAAAGCCATTGGTGTAGAGTGTAGACGTAGACTTAACGTCCCTCGCTACCACCAAGGCAGACAGAATAGGCAATGGAAGAGTAGCAGTTTAGTGTTGAAGTGATTAGGGGATCTCGGGCAGCAGGCGGTGAGATTAGGCGGCAATTGCCTAAAATGGCAAATATGTAACACTCCAACATTCTCCCAGCCTCGATCGCTGGCTTTGTGTTCAGCACACCTCAACAATGCTTATAATAGCCTCAACTGCCTGGAAGCCATTTCGGAGGATATTGAAACGTGAGTCAGAGGCTGTGTCCGGGATGATGTCCAGTTAAGCCCTGTAAGGTTGTAATAGAACTGAATAATTACTACCAAGACCACCCGCTTCTAGTAAATATATATAAAATGGTTGGTGAAATTACACACTCCTACGTATATATAGTACTACTATGTATATATAAGCAGAATTCCAATGGTGCGCAGGTTGCTGTAGATGAGAATAGTTTCCATCAATACAGTAATACTAGTAGGATTGATCACGTAGCAGGATCATACTACTAGCACCTCTACGGCATGATTCTCTCAAGTGTGCCTCACTACGCAGTGCGTAGATAAAATTGACCAATATATAAGCAAATAGGCCTCAACAAGAACTAAGATAAGACCGCAGGCGGTAGAGTATCTATATAGACAAAAACGAGTCTTGCCTTCTAGCGTAGGTGGCCGGGTGTGGCATAAGCAAAGACTGTATGGAGGCAGCCAGGCCAGTATGGCGGTAGCGCCTCCTCACTACACTTAGTGATTGATGATGTAACGATCACCATGTCAGTGGTCTGACTGCATTATCCCTTGCTTGTGCCATACCAGAGCACGGCCTCAGTTCCTCGACCTTACTGCTCAGCTCTCCGGCTTGATTCCTGTGTGGCCGATATTGCTCAGTAGATGAGGCAGTGAAGGTGGTCGCTTGAGTCAGGTGGTAGCATGTACAATTTGGACAGGGCATACTTTACTGCGGAAGCTGTCACACTGAGACATGGCGGTTACGATATAAGCGCCGAGCGACGCTGCTTATGAGTGATATATTAGAAAAACAGCTGGGTGCTTCATTGAATTGAGATTTTGCACATAGAAAGGAACCTACACTAACGAATATGTCCAAGTAAAGGTATATGATGCAGTACTGGCTTTGGTTGGCTAATAAGTTCTTTGATGGTGGTGAGATACTTGGACAGGGATGACGCTGATGAGTCTCGGAAGGGATATCTGTTCCCACCCACCGAGGGCGGGCACTCTTGAGGCTGAGCAGATATATTGACAGACACGCATTTAAACTATCCATGAATGAAAGACAGAAAATTAACACCAATATTGCACTTTTGAAGTTCAATTCGCTGGGGTTGAGGCTGAGTAACCCCCACCCAAGGAGATTGAGACTCTCAAGGCAGCCCTTGAGCCCCTTGCTTCTTCTGGGAAGGCATTATCATCTCTGTGAGGTCAATCAGATGCAGTCAGCATAAAGTATGTAGGAGGAGGCAGTCCCAGTGAGCCGTGCGAGTCCCCGCACGTCCAACCTAGATACTCGTGCAACCACAGTCTGACAGCCCGGCTCTACATAAAGCAGTGCTCCCATCTGTGAGGTGCACCGAGGAGTGCACAAACCTCCATATGTTATGCACTCTTTATCCCGGAAAGCTGCAAGATGGACTTCTCATCGCTGAATTTCACTTCTAGTCCAGCCTCTCAGGCCCCGCCAGCCGTGGACGATATCGGCCGGATTACCCAGCGGCAATATGCGGTAAGGCTGATTCAAGCATAATTATCCGAAAGTATAACTCTAACAAGAGATGGATGAACCAGATAGCAGTTGGCATTTTCTTCGCGTTGGCATCAGTATCGTTTCTTGGCCGTATCTTCATCCGACTCTTCACCCGGCGACGCCTCTATTTGGACGATGCATTCCTTAGTTTTGCCTTCACCACACTGTTGATAGGAACGGTATTGGGCTTTCTCCGCGCATACACCATCTACTTTGAGATGGCAGCCTTGGAAGGAAATGTTGGCGCAGTTCTGTTTCTCGCCTCACATTTAGATGACCATGCGAAAGACTATGGCTTTAACATCGCCTTTATAGTTCTTCTCTGGACGACAGTTTTTGCTGTCAAGTGGTGCTACCTGGCATTTTTTCACCCCCTTCTGGTGGGAATGTCACGCTGGTTCATCCTATATTACCGCTTCACTGTTGGGCTGTCCTTCATCTCGTGGATCTTGAGCGCCTTCGTCGCACCAATCGTTCCCTGCCCGTACACAGGAATGAAGGCAATCTGTAAGCACTTCTACCAGCGATAGGCGCCTGCCACTAACCATATGCAGCAAAATGCTTCCCATCGTTACCAGTCCCAAACAGCACGGTCCTTGCAATGATCTGGCTCCCACCTATTTTGGATGCGATCACTGATCTGATGAGTACGTCACCTGACAGACGAGAACTAGCTATGACTGACCTTCCTAAGTCATTAGCATCCCAATCCGATTGCTCTACAAAGTGCAACTGCGCACCTTGACAAAACTAGGCCTCGGATGTTTTCTGTGCCTCTCCGTCTTTATGTGTACATGCTCCATCATTCGCACGGCAGGTACATGGTACCATGGGCTTCTCGACTACCCATGGCAGGTATTCTGGCTGCACTTGGAGGGATGTATTGGAGTTACCATGGGATCTATCACCGTCTACCGTTCCACCCTGATCGGCTCCAATGAGGTCTCAACCGCGTTCAAGAAGTACTTCACCCGGATCAAGGACGCGGTCTTGGGTTCGTCGAGCGGTACCGCACAGGCGCCACCAGCAGAGGAGAACAAGACCCAGACGCGTCACTTCGGACTACCGTCGATTCCACAGGCAACGATTACGGGCTTGCGCACGTGGTTCGGTCTCTCCCGGAGGGAGCCTGCCGCTTCCAATGATGCCTCCGGGATCACTAGCTTTGGCAGCGACGATATCGATTATCATACTTTGCTGAAAGCTCCGCAGTCTGCGGCAAGTCACCGGCGGTGATCATACCGAAACAATGTGATTGTTGCGTTTGTTAGCGATAAACTTTTGGATTGGAAGTTTGATAATATTGGAAGAGTATAGATTCAGCAACAAACAGATGATCTACAGATCCAATTGAAGCAAATCATTATCAGTGACATTATTCTCTAGAGTGGATTTATATAGTGTAGCTTAGACCAGGAGTCATTGACCTGTCAAATATTCGCGTGCCCTGATCTATCACGTGTTTATCCATAAATTCTCACGACCCCTTGTTTTGATTTCCCTCTTCTCCAAATTATTTAGTGTCTCAATTGCACAGTCTATATGTAAGACCATGTCGGATATTTCCAATATTCGAGAACAAATATTCCTCAACAACGACACCAAACGGATCGTCATGAAAAGAAACACAGAACGTCTAAATCCCCACGACCATCGCAATTCAGCAAAGAGAATCCTCAACGAGAATCTTCCTAACTTGGAGGAAAGCAACAACCGCGTTATTTTCCTTGCCGTGGAAGTCTTTCACGATCGTACCTACATGGCATTCGACATCAACCATTTCACCTACGACTTCCACACAGCACACCTGGACAAGACCATACTTCCTGTCTATTCGCTTCGGCAGGTTCATAAAGACCGACACTGGGCTCTGATTCGACTGTCACAGGAAGATGATGACCGGCTTTGCATCAGATTGGCGGATCTTCATGAAGCTCATGGTTACGACGTCCAATTACCTATTGTGGAGGACCATACCTCTATTATTGTTCACGCCAATCCTAGATCTCTTGTGCGATAGTATAAAGTTTCTCGATCTGTTGGTTGTTCATGTAGGAACTAGGCGCGTAGCGGCCGAGTAGGCGGGGAAGAGTGCGTTTGTGTCCAATTACCATCTCATAAATCCCCATGCAAGTACGTAGTAGATTTACCATGGCGTGATGGCACATTAATAATCCATGGATTTATAATCACGGCCAATGATCCCTGCAAGAATAGCAGTTGGAGGGGATTTATATCCTGTTCAGCGTAGGTTTTCACAACTAGCGAGGTAGGAAATGAATTGAGTTCCATTACCCTTCTCAAACCCCTATAACCACAGGAAATCGATCAACGAAGCTAAACAGCACCCTTTTCTACAATCCAACCTCAATCATGACCATCACCCAACCACCAATCGACAACCTCCCCGCAAAAGGAGTCTCCTACTACACACCCGCTCAAGATCCCCCCGCAGGAACCCAACTCGAGGGCTCAACCAAGCTCTTCACCCCACTCACCATCCGCGGCCTCACCCTCCCAAACCGGCTCTTCCTCGCTCCGCTCTGCCAATACTCCGCAAAAGATGGCTACGCCACCGACTGGCATCTTACCCATCTAGGCGGGATCCTCCAGCGCGGGCCTGGCTTAGCAATCATGGAATCGACCGGAGTACAGAAAGTCGGTCGAATCACGCCGCAAGACCTTGGACTTTACGAAGACGGACAGATTGAGCCACTCAAGCGAATCACCGAATTCGCACACAGTCAGAGCCAGAAGATAGCCATTCAGCTAGCACACGCGGGCCGCAAAGCTAGCGCAGTTGCTCCGTGGTTGAGCGTCAATGCGATGGCTGTGAGGGAGGTTGGTGGCTGGCCGGATGAGATTGTCGGCCCGTCTGCGATTCCGTTTGAAGAGGGGGTTAATGCGGTTCCCCGGGCTTTGAGTGAGGAGGAGGTTAAAGAGTTGGTTCGTGACTTTGGAAAGGCTGCTGAGCGGGCTGTCAGAGCGGGGTTTGATGCCATTGAGGTTCATGCGGCGCATGGATATCTGCTGCATCAGTTTCTGAGTCCTGTGAGTAATCGGCGAACAGATCGGTATGGAGGCTCCTTCGAGAATCGGATTAGAGTCTTGCTGGAGGTGTGTGATGCTATTAGGGGAGCAGTTCCGGATACGATGCCTCTGCTTGTGCGCATCAGTGCGACGGACTGGTTTGAGTTCGACGAGGGGTTGAAGAAGGAATTTCCCGAGAGTTGGACGGTCGAGCAGTCTGTCCGGCTTGCTCCTATCTTGGCTGATCATGGAGTTGATCTGATTGATGTCAGCTCAGGTGGCATTCATTCCAAGTCGGCGATCGCTATTAGGTCCGGACCAGCATATCAGGTGCATTTGGCTCATGAGGTCAAGAAAGCAGTCGGTGACAGGCTGCTAGTGACCGCTGTTGGAGGAATCAAGACCGGCAAGCTGGCTGAAGAGGTTGTGCAATCTGGTATTGATGCCGTGCTAGCTGGGCGCTGGTTTCAGCAGAATCCGGGGCTGGTTCGTGCCTTTGCGAATGAGTTGGGGGTGAAGGTGAGGATGGCGACGCAGATTGACTGGAGTTTTGAAGGTCGTGGCAAGGGCAGGAAGAATGGCTCTTTATAGTGTCAGTATAGAATTACAAAAGTGTAGGATTCTGATAGAATAAATTGATGGATCATGTTAATCATCGTATTGAAGCAAGATTAGCTTACTTGCTCTGCTAGACCGAGGAATTAATTAAGAAGTTTCTTGGCAATTCGGTCAAGTTTCAATCTGGCAGTGCGAACAAAGAGCATAATAAATGCCCCTTGGCAATGCGGCCTTGGATGAAGACTCTCATAATGATTATAAACATCCATTGCTGTCACAGTACTTATCTAACCAACCCCGCACGGAACAATCAAAGATAAGCAGCCGATGCAAGATGATTCGGCTACTCTTATACTTTAGCGATCATGCCGGCACATCTTGACGCATGCCGCGCCTAAACTTACTGTTAGGGTCTTGCGGAAGTCGGTCAGTCAGCCTTCTGCCCGGTTAATCCTTACCTTCAAGGAAGCGGGTTGCGAAGTTAGTGTCACAGAGCAGCAGCGTCGCCTAAACCTAACCTTTGGGGAATATTTCGCTGCTTATCTCCACCTACGCTGTTGTAGGATTGAGTTGCTTGATTATTTAAGACAGTCTACACCTCGACTATTGTTCCAATTCGAAAATAACAACTACTCGATTCAAGGCTGTTACCATTTCACCTTCCCACCATGTCGGCCCGCCACCCCTTTGACCCTTTGACCCCCAGGGAGATTACCAAGGTAGACAATGACACCAGATTCCTCTCAAAGATCTAAGTCTGACACCAAATCTTCCAGGCTGCAACTATTGTACGCCATGAATTCGCTAGCCAAAAGCCCAACTTTCGGGTAATTACTCTAAGAGAACCCCCAAAGGCAGACATGGTTCCCTTCCTGGAGCAGGTTCATAAAGGAGAGAGTGCACCGATAAGGCCTGCGAGAGTGGCTCGCGTTCAAATAGTCCTTCCAGGGGGTTCTTCTGCCAACCAATTCATTGAACTCTTGGTCGACCTCGACAGCTCTGCTATTCTAAGAAAAGAACATCTGGTCGGAAAGCATCCGTATATCGACTCTGACTACATGAAAGCCGCTGAAAAGGCGTGCTTGTCGGATCCGAAAGTGCAGGAGCAAATTGCCCATCTGCAACTGCCGGACGGTGCTACCGTTGTCGTCGAGTCGTGGGCGTATGCCACAGACGGCACCAAGGACATGTCACAACGGACTACTATGGTGAGCTATAATGACTCTACATCCATACATATTGTATTTTGCTCAAAGTACACAAACTACAAGCTAACACGCATAGTGCTGGTTCTACATGCGCTTGGTTGATGACGCTGATGCCAATTACTACGCGTATCCCCTTGATCTCTGCGCGGAGGTATCCGAAGAGTTGAAAGTCATCAAGATGTATCAGCTACCTTCTGGTCCCGACGATCGCATTCATCACAAGCCAAAGCCTTTCGACCACCGCAAAATCCACGGCCCAGAGATAGAATACAGTCCTAGCTTGCGAGCTTCGCGGACATCTACAAAGCCGTATCAAGTAGTACAGCCAGAGGGTCCCTCATTCAAGACCCAAGGCAACCATTTAGAATGGGAAAAATGGTCCATGCACATCGGATTCAATTACCGCGAAGGCCTCACCCTCCACGACATTCGCTACGATGGCCGAAGCCTCTTCTACCGCTTGTCCCTTGCAGAGATGTTTGTGCCTTATGGCGACCCTCGAGCCCCTTACCCTCGCAAGGGGGCATTCGATCTTGGCAATGACGGGGCGGGAATCAATGCGAACAACCTCCGTTTGGGCTGTGACTGTCTGGGACACATCAAGTACTTCGATGGCTGGCACACGACCACTACAGGCGACCCCCTGAAGCTTCCCAACGTCATCTGCTGCCATGAGGAAGATGATGGCGTTCTGTGGAAACATACTAACTACCGGACCAAGAATGCCGTGGTGACGCGCTCTCGGATCCTGGTGCTGCAAACCATCATTACAGTAAGCAATTATGAATACATCTTCGCCTTCCAATTCGGCCAAGACGCATCAATTCATTATGAAGTCCGTGCGACTGGAATCCTCTCGACCGCGCCGATTGATATTGGCGACAAGGTCCCGTGGGGAACCGTCGTCGCGCCCGGCGTTCTAGCTCCTTACCACCAACATCTGTTTTCCCTTCGCATGGATCCCGCAATCGACGGCCATAACAATTCTTTACAGATCGAAGAATCACATGCAATGCCTATCGACGTGCACGGCTTTGACCATATGGACAAACCTCAACCCCAGATCGACTCACACAACAATCCCTTTGGCGTCGGGTATGTCACGCGGTCTTCCATCATTGAGAAAGAAAGTGGCTTGGACCTAGACTTCACCACGAACCGCACCTTCAAAATCGTCAACGAGAATGTCATCAATCCGATCACCGGAACCCCAGTTGGCTTCAAGCTGCTCCCCGCCTATAGCCAAATGCTCCTCGCACACCCGGATTCCTATCATGCCAGACGCTCCGAGTTCGGACAACACGCTGTCTGGGTCACGCGATACACTGAGGAAGAGCACTTTCCCTCCGGGCGACACACGATGCAGTCTTCTGGCGGCGATGGAATCGCTACAGCTATCGCGAGGCGAGCTGGAACAGAGAATTCCTCGGTTCGCAATCAGGATATAGTCATCTGGCATACGTTTGGATCGACCCACAACCCTAGAATCGAAGATTGGCCGGTTATGCCATCGGACAAAATGGTGGTCGGGCTGAAGCCTGTCAATTTCTTTACTGGTAATCCAGGCATTGACGTTGCGATCTCGACACAGGAGAGGAATCGGAGTGTCTTGGTGGATGGAGGGGATGATGTGGACTCCAGGTCGGGTTGTTGCAACCTGTAGTATCTGAGTTTTCTGACTCGCACACGCTGAAGACTCCCGCTTCATGAATTGCACGATTAGCATAGATGGATGGAGCTAAATATAGCTTCCTAAGATGCAAAATACATCATGTTGAACATAGGGTGTGATGAGAACCCTTCCCGCTCCCCACCCGGACTGGATTGCATGCTTCAGGTGCAGGAGCTGCCGATCATGGTAGGATGAAGTAGATACAATAGACATTGCTGCAGATATTGTGAACTCCATAAGACTTTACTGTATGGTTGTAAATGACTCACTGGCCAAGTTCAACACACATCTTCATTCCCGACAGCACAACCAAACCACCTTCAAGCCTATGAATCGAGATACCCCAAATCACGAAAAGCCCTCTCTAAAATCTCCAGAATAATCTTCTCCTTCCGATCCGTATAATCCATCATCGAGTCCCCCGCTATAGCCGTCTGCTCCGCCGCCTCCCGCTTCACCTTCGCATACAGTTCCCGATCCGCTGGGGTTTTCAGCAACCAATCACGAAAGATCCGATGCCGTACAACCTCCGGCGAGTCCGCATCCCATACATGGACATTAACATGGTAAGCATTCGGCCAATTCTCCACGAAGAACCGATGCTGGTGCCACCGGGGCTCGCGAATGAGGAACCGGAACCCGGCGTCTTCTAGAGGCCGCACATAGGAGGCTTCATCTGTGGCGTCTTCCAGGGTCACGTCGATATCGATGATGTCTTTGGCTGGTAGGCCCGGAACACTGGTGGAGCCGGTGTGAGCGATGTCTAAGATTAGAGGTCCAAGGGCGTTTTGGATGCGTTGTTTGGCTTCTTCGTATCGTTGCGGCCATTCGGGGTTCGGTTCGACGATGGTAATCGGGGGTTCTTTTATTCGGGAGGCTACGCGCTCTGCGAGCTCGGGTTGGCATTCGTAGTAGGTGATAATCTGTGCTATTGTGGGGGGCATTATAGATGTTGGTGGGGGGCTTGGTTGATAGATTATATGACTGGATGTTAAGGGATGGAGTAGTAGAAATAGATGTGTCCCCGGAGGTTTACGAAGATAAACCTGGTTGATCAATGCAGCCGGTTGTGTACTACTTAATGTGCGGAACCATGCTGACTTGCTTAGAAATCAATTGTCTCACCATGTTGTCCACATGAGGAGGTTACATACCACCTCATATGTCAGATCTCATAGTATTCTGCCACCTGTTTACTATTCGGAAGAACGGCTGCTGCGGCCGAAACCAGACCTCATGCAGGCTTGACAGAAATGCACTCAGGCCAGCGCCTAATTGAATGGGGCATCAGGTTATGGGTCAAGGGTCTGTGCGGGATGCTGCGCATTGAGCTCGGAATAAGATCCGGATGTCTATTGCATCCAGGCTAGTTACTGGATATCCCACTAACCGGTGATCGAGAATTAGTATCCAATCACAGTTACTCTCTACATTACCTGGGGATTGTACTTGGTAGATAAGATATATCTTATCCACTTGTCGTCCCCCCCCCCCCACAGTTCTATTATAGTAGTGAGTATGGGAAGATGACTTCCAACAATGCAGACCAGTCATTCCTGCTGATGAATGTAATGCACTTCGCAATGTGAAAGAGTCCGGCCACAATCCAAGTAGTAGCTCACCTACTTTGACGGTAGCCTTAATGGTGAAACTAGCATGGTCAAGACCAATCTTCTCCAGTGGAACTTTTCTAGAGATCATGTTGTGACAATAAGACAGCATAAGTATAACTAGAAGGTATACACAGCTTCTCGGGGGCCAGGTTAATCGTCTCAACCACGTCGATCTCCCATTTTCGGACCGATTATAAGTATTGGTTATCCATAGTGCTGGCCAGTGGCCACAGCCGTAAGACATGTGGAGAATGTCGAAGATAAAGAGTCCACTATCGTAATTTCTTTTTGGCGCCAGACGTGCAGACTGTCGTCCTTCGTTGTATTTTTATTGCGAATTCTATAGCTTCTTCGGCGTCCAGGCAGAATGGAATGTCTTCGGTTTCGTCATTTCTAAGCTTGTGAATGCACACTGGAAGGTGTGGCATAGCTGTCGGAGGTTGATTCCAAAGAGCAGTTTGTGCGGCATTTTTCCGTTGTAGCGTTTGGTTAGGAATTAATCGTTGAGATAATCGAAGGGGTTTCAACCGCGAGGGTGGATCGTCGAGCGTATAAACATACTATATCATCGTTGCGATCGTCTGAATGACGCGCTCGTTTGGCTATTTGTCCGGGGCTGTTATGCAATAGAGATATGCCATTCTATTGGGGGGGACCTATGTCACTGTCAACACAGTCATCTAAGAGAGAACGTATGGATCAGCTCCCAGAAGGGGGGATATCTTGAAAGCTACTTTACTACGAGCTTGAAATAAATCTGGGGAGAGATTGAACTAATGTATTGTGCTCAGTAAACGTGCGCAACCGTCTCGGTCGCAAGGGTATAAACTCTAAGGGTATTCAACAAGCTCGCCAAATCGAAGACCCAGACCCAGTCGTCGGACCTATCATTCCCGAAAAGACTGAAAAGACGGACACGCCCGCCAAGGAACCAAAGGACGTGCCTGATAACCCCAAGGCTGAGTCCAAGCCCGCCAAAGCCAAGACAGACACAAAAACAACGATGATGAAGAATCGGCAGCAGCAGCAACAAAAACCCACCACCACAACTGCGCAAAGATTCGAAAAGAAGAAAATCGCGAAAAGCGCAAGCAAGAAATGTATGAACAAATCATAATTCAAGGAAGCAAGATATGAAGCAGTGCTTCAATAGGCGGAAAGAGCATATGACAGTAGCAATGAGGAAGGGCATAACAGTCATGTGTATCAACGACCGTATTCGACACAGTGTCCAGGTAGAGATTTCAATAGAGATAACCTGCAGAGAAAGCCATCATGACTGAAATAACTGCAGGCTTAGCAGCTCTATTTCGAACAAGATGCAGACTGTCTGCTCTCCCCGACATTATTACACCCCTGCGGCGGTGCTGCACCCCGGACGCCATATTGGAAATTCGTATCACGGTTGAGGTAGAGTCGACTTTTTCTCCAGCTTCTCAAGACCCCTTCTTAGACTCCACGTCTGAACTGGTCAGCTGGGCTGAAAATCTGGCTGAGAAATCAGTGCTATAAGCTTACCTCGTAGAGCAAAGACAAAAGTGATAGGGTGATAACGACCACTCCGATTATAGCGAAGGCTTCTCCGGTCTCCATAATCAATGCTGAAAGTGCGTGATGAAGAAGGAGAAAGAGGAGATTGGTATATCTTGTTTGTCACTTGTAACAAGAATCGGGAAAGAAGGGGGCTGGCGAGAATGCAAAATGGTAAGACTCTGAGGTGATGTTTATGATTACTGTGGTGACTGGATCAGAGGGTGAAAATATAGTTTTCCCACCGGAGCATGGTTCCTGCCACATGCAATGTAGATGTCTACCTTCCGTCACCATGACAGGCAACCTGTGAATGTAGGTACAGATCAGTCAGATCATCTGACAACTAGTATCAACATTCACCCTGAGATCATGGGTATCACACCACTGATTCTATCTGGGCCTCTCAGAGGTGCGCTATCATGGTGGCCAGTAATCGATGGGCAAGACCGGCAGTTTTCATTCCTATCTTAGTTTCCTGCTGTATACTATGAATTTTTGGCAAGGCATCTAGGCTGCTTCAGTTTGGCATTAGAATACCAAGAGAATCCACCGTCCATCATAGGTTCCAAACGGAGGCAGAATTAAGCTCGACGCTCGACGCTCGGGGAAAGGCGCTCACATTTGATGATAGTCTATGAATAACTAGAATAATAATGATGATGGAAGCGCAATACTTACTTTGATATGAAGTACCCCTATTGAGGTGGACACTTTGGTAAATGCTCATCTCGCTGTGAATGGCACCAACTGGGAGAACAGACACAAGCGAGTTAGCACTGAGTCACATTGATAACGGCAAGAGCCATATCAGTACCTCTGGACAAGTAGGATTGATGCTAATCAAGAGGAATCTCTCGCATGTCATCCGAGTGCTCCCCGGCCTGCTGATTCCCATCGACATAAAGCTTGGAGCTGAATATGGTGCACAGGCAGAGACGAGCCAGCTTGCGTACTCGCCGTTTGTTCCCTTGTCTTCCATGCCAGCGAAGAACGGTATGGTGGTCATAAAGCCTAGGAACAGATTTTTAAACGGGTCTGGGAGACTCAAATGTCTCTGTTCCCAACTGCTGGGATGCATGAGCTTCGGCCACTGTCTCAGAAATACCACGGGTGCAACTCAATGGAGAAAAGAATGATTGCGGATGTTGCAAAGTATGCCTCTTAAGAAGCGGCAGCTATGAGTCCCCAGATTGGAAATTGACACACAGACCTTTTTGATGAGCTTTGAGGGAGATTACTCGGTACATTCTGGCGAAATGAGAATGAAATAAAGCATCTGCACCGAATGGGATCCTTAGTGCTTACGACCAGATGAGTAGTTGTGGCATGATTGCTACTACTCTAAGACGGTGTCAGTCTCACTCATTCTGGCATCCTTGTCTTGTTCTTCAAGCCGATGACCCGCACCGGCTGCTTACTTGACAGCCTTATCTCCCCCTAGTTAGGTAGGCGACTAAGACAACCTAATGCATGTCTCCCCTTTTTCTGTTTCTGTTAGTGGAGTTATCCCCGCAGGAAGTACATCCCGAGGCTGATGGATACGCTCTAACCGGTCGATAAATTACGCCCCAAGTGTAAGTTGAAGTTCAGTTCATCTAGTATATCGATTTTAGATTATAAATAGTAGTCTCTCACTTCTAGCACTACTTAGTACTGCGCCACAGATCAGATGAACAGAATGTACATATAGACTATATATCCACCCGCATCCTCATCATACCCATCCTTATCCATTCCCTAACTACCCAACCACATCAAAGCAAGCCGATCTATTAACATGACCACAACCCAATCCCCTTCCGACCCCTCCATCCAAGCAGGGTACGCACTACCCTCTAAACTCCCTTCAATCCCTCTCACACCAACATCCAACTAATCAAAATCCCCAGCTTCAACGGCGCCATTATAACTCAAGAGCGGCACATCCCACCCTTCGTCTTCGCAATAGAAGTCACCTTCCACCTCGCCAAATGGCCCCCATTTCTACAAAACGTCAAGCCCCCCAAACACTTCCACCCCCACCAGGAAGAATACATCGAGGTCCTGGAAGGGGAACTGTGCGTGGAGGCAGGGGACCAAGAGTACACGCTAACTCCTCAGAGTGGGCGATTCTGTATTCGTCCGTGGGTTAATCATCGATTGTACCCGCCTTTGGTTCCTGCTAGACAGGTGCAACAATCGCACCACGAGGACGATGATGAGGTTTCAAACGAAGAGAAAGTGATTCGGTTCTTGCTATCCGGTCAAGATACCCCCGAGACATTCAAGCTGGATACGCTTTTCTTTATGAATTGGTATGCGTATCAGGAGGAAACTGTCGTTGTGGGGAAGAGGGTTGATGTTATACAGGTTATGTCGGTGAGTTAGAATCATAGTCTCTTTCCTCTTTTCCCTTTTCCCTTTCTTCTAATGATGGATGTAGATGTTCGATGCCGGCGGCTCCTATCTTTCACTACCGGAGTGGGTGCCCTTTGGGCCAACATTGGCGATAGGATTGGGTATCTTATTTGGTCGTTGGCTGGGAGGGTTGCTTGGGTATCAGCCTTATTATCGCAGTTGGACCCGAGATGGTGATTGGGATATGGCGTGCGATCGGATGGAGGAATCTTTTTTTCAGAGACGGTTTGCTGTCAGGGAGATGAAGATGGATTAATTAATAGCAGTCTTTTCATTTATAGTAATTTCTTTCTCTTGCAGGTAGTTATATCGGACGGATTTGATTTATTCTCATTAATCATTGGGTTATATATCCACATGCCCAACTGCACCTTTGTATTAAAGCCTCACATATTTATCTTACTACCTCGGGCAATGAACAAGTGAAACTACTCAAGAATAATGGCAAATAGCTCGAATGCTAACTACAACGGCAGATTCTCTCCCAACCCCAACCACTCCAGCGTCTTCTCCCACAGCTGCTTCTGCTTCTCCGGATCAAGACTCTCAGGCGAGCTGGTATCCGGCTTCTTCCAAGTGAAGTAACCCTTAGCACCCGCGAAGTCAGGCCCGACCGCCAGATCGGCGATATCGAGGGCGGCTTCGGCGCTGGTTCGCATCGTGTGATCCTTGTATTGCAGCAGCGGACGAAGAGGTTTGATAATGAACCGCGAGATGAACTGAAGTTTGGCGGGTGTGTTAACACGCAGCGCCCGGGAGTCGCTCAGATTCCCTGGGTTGACGGCGAGGGCGGTCACTTTTTGCAGAGGACCAGTGGTCTGGTTGGATGATTAGGATATATGATCGTAATGGTAGAAGTGGGTGGGACATACAGCTTCTAGATGAGCATTCAACGCATACATCCAAGTAGTAACAGCGAGCTTGGCCACAGCATAGCGATGGAAGCCCCGACCAAGAGGGTTATCATCTTTGGACGGCGACGACGACGACGACGACGACGACTTGGCCGTTACACGTAAAGATTCGAGGTCGCCAGGGAGAACAGGAGGGTAGACCTCGAGGCCATTTTTCCCCGGCAAGTGGGCATCACTGCTGAGCAGGATGATACGGCCGCGAGCCTCATCGGGTGTCTGGTTAAAGGACGGCAGGAGACCAAGGATCAGTGCGGCGTGCGCCAAGTATGTGACTTGCCAGGTTTGTTCAAAACCATCGGGAGTGGCGATGACCTCGCCCGTGAGATTCCAGTAGAATGCATTGCAAATAATGCTGGTCAATGGAGGAAGCTTTTTGGCCCGAATGTCGGTGACCACCGATTCGACGTACTTCTTGACATCGCTGAGCCGCGCGAGGTCGAGACCCCCGATATGCACGCGGTGGCTGTGGGGTTTGACGACGTTCCGCAGTTGCCTGGTGTGAATGTCTTCTGACGAAGGATTTCGCACGGCCAACAATAAGGTGTATTGTGGAAAGGTCGTGAGGAGATGTTCCACTAAGGGAATGGCCAAGGAGCCGTTGGATCCAGTCACGACAATGGTGCCTGTGCCTTTCATGGTGTCAAATTTTGATCTGGTTCGTTCACTGCCCTTCGCTTGGATCCTAATTGCGTGGGACTGGTGGTGGGGAGGGAGAAATAGGCTGAAACCGTCGTAGAATTTAATATAAACGCAGCGGTCATGAGGGGTTTGTGCTGGATAAGGCTGACAGGTGGCCTAATTCTTTGTTTCTATGAAGCTGTCTCATGCAAAGACCAGGGATGTAAGAAAATAGCGTTGATTGTCATTGCTCACTCAGCACTGACACTAACTAGTTAGTCTCCTCCTACAGAAATGAGCCTGATGATCCTTGTCCGCTGGCAGGGATTTACCACCCTCAGTGCCTCACTATGAATGCCTTATATACCCCTCCCTCTGCGCCGCCATGCAGTAGTCGTTTGATCTAGCGTTTTAGTGCTTACGGGTACTGGAGGTCGGCATTGCGCCCATCACCACTCCATTAAAGTTAAGATAAATCCCACCTCATCCTGCCCGTTACGGAGTTCAACAACCCTCTTACTCCCTTCTACTCCGACTACAGATTCCAGTTTTTTTTTTTTTTCTCTCTTTTTACCTGGAAAATATTCCTTAACTACAAAACACAATGTCGACTACATCCGGATCCATCTCTCTGCACGTCACAATCCATCTCAAACCCGAGGACGTACCAACGTTCTGGGCCGCCTTCACACCCACCTACGACGCAGTAATTGCCGAGCCAGAGTGTACTTTCTTTGAAGTGTACCAGGCCCCTGATGCTCCAGGAACTATCTCCTGGGTGGAAAATTGGTACACCATTATTCCTCCTCCTCCCTCTTCCTCTCCCTTCCTCCCGTAATCTTGACGAATGCTAATATCGTATCGCGCAGGTCTGCGACGCCAGAATGGCTCATTGGTGTAAGTTGACTTGATTGTTCAGCCACTTGCTATTACGTCCAATTCCGTTTCCTTTGTGATTTTCATTCCTATGTGGATTTCTTATTTGCGAGAAAAGATTCAGAGTGTGGATCAAGTTGACCGTAAGCATAGGTACAATTGGCTAAACCCTATTACCATGAATACCTTGCTGTAACCGAGCCGTTGTTTGTCAAGCCTAGAGAGGCGAAGTTGTTGAAGAGGGTCGGGGAACCGTTTGTGATGACTAAGAAGTCGAATGGGCGATTCCTAGAGTAAAGCCTCAGATCGGAACTTTATCCATCTCAGATTGTCGACATACCTTCCATAGTTACTTGTCCATGATGATTTGGGTAACGAAATGTCGAGAATATGAAATGGGTTTGCAGGGAACTCGGTCGTGGGAATGTTTGTCTGAATGAAGTAACAATAAGCAATTCTATATATATTCTGTTACTATGATTAGTATGGGGTTATATAGTTTTATAATAGTGATCGATAGGAGTATTAGGATATTAGTGACTATTGAATACAACAGGTATAAATAATGATATTGCCACTATATTTTGATATAAATTATCCAAGGCCGCCATGCAGTGGAGAAGTATATCTCCCCAACAAGGGTGGCAATGCTACTACTAGCTGCAAGACTATCATGGTGGATGATATAATGAAGCCATCATATAGGATATGTTTGGAGAAATAGTATAAGAAAGAATGGGGGTGGAGGGGAGCAGTGATTCACCAACTATCTGCAAATGCAATCACAAATGCGCCGCCTTCCGTGTCTGCACCCCCTGGTCATATACAATCTCAAAGCTATAAGCCGGATCATAGTGCATCGTCCAATAAGTATCCCAGATCTTCTTCGTGATCGGCCCAACCTTCCCATCCTTCACCAACCGATCATCCAACCTAGTAATGGGCATAATTCCACCAGCAGTAGTGGACATGAAAATCTCATCTGCCTCATAAGCCAATTGCACAGGGACAACCTCGACGCGGACCTCCAACCCATTCACCCGCGCAGCATCAATCACACTTTTCCGCGTAATACCTTCCAGAACTCCGCGCGAAGGCGTATAAAGCACGCCATCCTTCACCAGCACAATATTGAACCCAGACCCCTCAGTCAAGTTGGTATCACCATCAGTAAGAAACGGATACGTAGCTCCCCGATCCGACGCCTCAAACAACCCACGGATCAGATCGCCCCATTGCAGATTCTTCACCGTCGGGTCCATCGATCCAGGCGGATTGCGACGCACAGTCCGCGCGATGATAGCACTGCCGCCGAGAGGCTGCACTTCCGGCTCCATGACCCAAACATAAGGTTGAATGAACATGTAGATACGGTTGACGATATCTCTGGGGTCAGTGCCCCGTACCCCCTTGAGTCCGCGAGTGACAATGATCTCCACGAAGGCGTCGCGGATACCTGATATGGCAACCATGTCGACGAGGATACGCTTTATTTCCTCGTGTGGTAGAGGCAACTTCAATCGCAACTTGTCGCAGCTGGCGTCAAGTCTGGCAATGTGGTCATCTAGGCGGAAGAAGCGCCCGTCCCAGACTGAGGGCACATCGTAGGTGAGATCGCTGTGCATGAAGCCTTGGTCTAGGATGGGGATGCGCGCTTCATGGAGAGGAGCTAGTTCGCCGTCAATCCAGGCGACGCCTTGGGCGTAGGGATTCGTGCTGGCTGCGAGCGCTGCTTGGCGCTTGTCATAGGCGGAGAAGACTTGTTGCATGGTAGACATGATGAAATGGTGGGTAAGTAAGGAGATATGTTTTTTCCTGGAGAATAATGGAAGCAGTTTGGAATAATAGCTGATGACTGCCTATAAGTATTTATGAGTGCGAAACAATAACATCAATTGATTCATCGACACAGCAGGTTAGAAATAAGGTTCGAGTCCTTACTTTCCAAAAGTGGAATATTTTTTTCTCTTTCCCGCCTGGGAAGGAGGGCCAGATAACTTAATCATATCAGATCCTTGGGCATGTGATGGATATGGACAATATACCTTTACTTTCCTCCCTCGTAGAAATTATCTTTTGCTCTACCACTTGGGTTCGTGAAGGGCAGCTTTCGGAGACAGCATTTCCGTCATGCCAGCGAGGAATGTGGTTGTTATTGGGTATGTACTTCATACTGACAAGCAGTGTTGACACTCTAGGCTTATCATTCTATAGGGCTGGAGTGGCCGGGCTAACAACAGCACTCCTGCTGTCAAAGAAGCTAGGATACAGAATTCTCATTGCTGCCAAACATATGCCTGGAGACTACGATATCGAGTACGCGTCTCCATGGGCCGGCGCCAACTACATGCCGTATGTAGCGCAAATATTGCATACAATTCAAATGTGTAGTACTGATCAAGTCCAGCGTTTCTGTCACCGGTACGGATGCAGCGGACTGGGATAAGAATACATGGGGACCGTTAGCCGATCTTGCCGCGAATTATCCGGAGGCAGGCGTTCACTTCCAGGGTATGTTCTGGTCTTTAACCCTAGCTGCTCAAGATGTAGCAGGTTGCTGATCTGAAATGAAGAATGTGAGATATACACTCGGGAAGAAGACAAGGGGTCTACAACCGCACACTGGTTTTCTGGGCTCCTGTCGTCCAGTCCATGGTTTTCAGAGGTTGTTCCCAATGTAAGTACAGGGGCAGAGGAATAGACCACACCCATTGTTGGGTCCTGCTAACAATATATCGTAGTTTCGGAGTTTGCCAAAAGATTCCCTTGCGCCGGGAATTGACTCTGCAACATCGTTTACGTCCGTCTGCATCAACACGGCCATCTACCTTCCTTGGCTTGTTTCGCAATGTCTAGCCAACGGTGTAGTCTTCAAACGGGCGTACTTTAAGCACATTCTCGATGCGGCTAATGACCACTTCCACCCACATGGAAAAGTCGACTTGATAGTGAACTGCACGGGGCTAATGGCATCCCAGCTAAGGGGCGTGCAGGATTCATCTGTGGTTCCTGCCCGAGGACAGATCGTGATCGTGAGAAATGAAGCGGGCAAGATGCTGAGTGTGTCTGGCACGGACGACGGTGATGATGAAGCGTGCTACGTGATGACACGTGCTGCGGGCGGAGGAACAATTCTGGGAGGTTCCTACCAAAAGGGAAACTGGGAGTCTCAAGCAGATCCGAATCTGGCAATCCGGATCATGAAGCGAGCTGTAAAGATGTGCCCATCTTTAACTGGTGGCAAAGGTATTGAGCACCTGGATATTATCAGACATGCAGTGGGTCTTCGTCCTGTTCGCGAGGGGGGCACCAGGATTGAAAAGGAGAGGATTGGTGGAGTTTGGGTTGTTCATAACTATGGTGCTGGAGGTGCTGGGTATCAATCGTCGTATGGATGCGCGCAGGCGGCGGTGGATCTGGTTGAAGAGGCCCTTGCCCCACTTGCTAGATTGTGATCGAATCTCAATCATCACGATTGATTTTGATGTCTTGAGGTTCAGTAGAAATCCATCATATCCGCAAGATAAGTGTCTATCACGGTATGCCCATGTATTATGGTATCTATTCTACTTGTATCGTTCGCTGGATTCTCATTACTGGTAATTACCCTCGAGTCATCCGAAGCTGATCGGCTGTCCTGCCCAAATGAGAGAGATGTCCTAATGCGGACATGCCATGTGGGGTGCGGCGGGCACCCCAACTCGGTTTCCCCATTAGGCAAATCTGATATCGCTTCTTGCCTCTTTGGGAAGCTGAGCATCAACACGCGACAACTTTACCCCTCAGCAAAGGAGGTTCCACGGCCGTGTAGCAGGCAGATATATAGTTTGCTAGTCTCCAGTGACCTGGAGGCATACGATAACAATATAACAAGCGTCTGGTGTTTTCTAGCTGTATCTCCTGTACCATATCCTCACAATGTCGGATTTCTCGGGTTTGTCTCTGGAAGGAAAGACGGCCATTGTCACCGGAGCTTCCAGGTAAAGAAATGCGTGAAAGAAGAGACCGAGATAACTGGACCAAGCTGATGGAATGTACTGCTCCAGGGGTCTCGGGGCCGGAATTGCTACCCTTCTCGCTAAGCGCGGAGCGAACGTGGTTGTCAACTACGTCTCCGAGAGCAGCCAGAAAAGAGCCCAAGAGGTGGTCGATAAGATCACCGAGATTGGAACAAAAGCGATTTTGTGCCAGGCTAGTGTCAGCAATCTTGACGAGATCCCAAGACTGGTTGAGGCAGCGCTGAAGATCAGCGAGACTGGGAAAATTGATATCCTGATCCACAAGTACGTTATAAAGCTGCTTGATAGTGACTGGATTTGAGCTAATCGTTTCTGAATAGTGCCGCACAAGGCCTCGAAGCAAACCTCATGGACACCACACCCGAGTTCTACAATGTTCACTTCGACTGCAATGTGCGCGGTCCCATCTTCCTTACCAAGGCAGTTGTACCTTACTTGCCCCGGGGCGGCCGTGTCGTGTTCATTTCGTCGGCAGGTGCACGCTTGGGCGTAGCTGGACAAACCGTGTATGCTGCCACTAAGGCGGCAAATGAGGCGCTGGTTCGCGTCTGGGCAAAGGAACCTGGTCACTCGCACGGTATCACCGTGAACTGTGTGAACCCTGGGCCGATCGCAACTGGTAAGCCGTGCACATGACTCCACGCGGTGCTTTTTGAACTAAGTACATTATCATCCAGACCAATGGTTCCAGAGCGATGAACAGTTCCTCAAGGACATGCAGCCCTTGATCGAATCTACCCCGGCGGCACCACGAGTGGGTGAAGTCGACGATGTCGCTCCGTTGGTCGCTTTCCTATGCAGCGATGATGCGAAGTGGACGACTGGATCATGCCTCTCTGCTAATGGTGGTCTTTACAACTAGAGATATAGGCTATCTGCGTAGCGAAATATACTAGTACTCTGTGTTCTTTGTGTTGAACGGAGCCGGCGGGAAAACGACCGTTAGGGCGCTATACCATTCAGATGAGCGATTCCTCATTGACCAATTTCACTTCCTTGTAAAGAGCTTTCCGTAAGCCCCGCATCGTAAGCTATTCGGTTCAAGTGGGACCCAACGTATAAAGGTCCCTTCATGACCCTCGAGACAGCTTTGTGCTCGTCCCCCATCTCTACCTGCTCTACGACCGGCACGATGGTGGGACAGACTCTGGACCCCTGGTCTCATCTTCTAGCTGTACTTTCATCCGTTACCTACGACAAATACGATCCGTTCGAAATTATTAGCACTACGTACAAAGTGTTCGGCCAAACTGGTGCGGGGATCGATGCCGACATTCTGATTCCTCGCCCCCTCTCGGCAGAAAGAGGATTGTTGACATGCCCGATCATAGTGCGCATCCACGGGGGATTCTTGGTAATGCTACCCTACTACTGGTTCTGTTTTCTTTCTCACTAATGGATTGATCCACCTCGCAGGTCACTGGTTCCAGTCTCTATCCCCCGTGGTTCTCAAACTGGATCCTGGAATATGCCCTCCAGAACGAAGCCATAATTATATCCCCTAACTACCGACTCCTTCCTGAGGCAACGGGAGAAGATATCCTGGAGGACATGTACGACTTCTGGAACTGGCTGCAGGGCGACAGTCTGAGCCATGCGATCAAGGACGCTGGCTATCCACATATCAAGCCGGCGACCGACAAGACCCTTATCGTGGGCGAGAGCGCAGGTACGTCGCCTCGCTTCTTGTTCCCTGTTTCCCCGTGTTAAGGGATACCCCAATTCTTGATCCATGCTCATGATCATGATCAAAAGGTGGATATCTGGCTATGCAATTAGCTATCACCTACCCATCGAAAATCCGCGCCGTCGTTGGGGCCTACCCGATCTTGGACCCTAAAGGTAAGTTCTACACTGAGGCATATCAGAAGCCGATTCTTCGTGTTCCGAACATGGCCAATGATATTATTGAGCAACATCTGGCTTCCCTGAGAGCATCCCACACACCAAGAATCGTCACCGCTGCAGAATCCCCCGAGCGGCTGAAGCTAGCATTCGCTGTCTTTCAGAACGGACGTCTACTGGAATTCTTGGGATCTTGCAACAATCCCGAGTTGTTTCCAATGGAAAGATCCGAAAGGCTTGCGGCTGTCGGGAGGCTGAAGGTGCCTCCATTATTCATTTTTCACGGGGAACAGGATTCTGCTGTTCCGGTTGAGGGCACAAGAAGATTTGTGAACCTGCTGCACCAGAAAGGCCATGCTGGGCCAGTACATATATATATCCAGGATGGCGATCATGGCTTCGATTTTAATGCGACATTGCAGACACCTTGGTTGAGGAGTGGGCTGGAAATGATATCTGAAGCTTGGATGGGTTCTAAAGATGGTACTCTGCATTTGTAAACTCTAGAAGCCAGAGTCTTCAATGACAGTAGGAAGTCTGACACTTCTGGTTGGTTCTCCTGGCTTCAGCTTTTTTGTACCCTAGGTAGACCTTCTATAACAATAATGATATTACCAACTTAACATGGGCATGTTCGACTGTCTCTGCCAGGAATACCTCTGATAGACCACTTTAGGCTGTTACATATATCAATTCGTACCCTTTGCTAATGTGTTACAAGTCATAGTCTTCGACAGGCGCTACTCACTACCGCTGAATAGGATTTTTATCAGGATTCAAAGCTTGATTGTGGAGGGCGGGAACAGGGATATCCGATGCCAAAATAACCTATCTAGGAAAGTGAGAATCTACTACAAACCAGAAAAGGCAAGAAACTTCCAAATAGACAGTGGCCCCCTACGCTATCTTCTTTGCTTCCCCGCAGTCTGGGTAAGGCATGGTGGAGTATGTCGATTTCTGTCCAATGTCCGGCGAGAGATGACATGACATCTATGATAACTGAAGGTTCCGTTATCTCCTCATGTTCTGATACGATGTCTTCTAGTACCATGTCAAGGAGTGTTATTCGTTCGGTGCAAGGGATGAAAGGGGTTGGTCATGATAGGTGAATAAGCATGGCTACAACAGTCAGAGTATTTAAGTCAATCTTGTAGGTAGGTCCTGTCCCATCCTCATCGCTAGTTCAGTATCCCTCTCCACTTTTGAAGTAATGAGTATCATGAAAGACCAAATACCTCACCATGACCTTGAAGTATGCCCCGATAGCCAAGGGGATGCCAAGCAGCTTGGTGAAACCTTTGATCTTGATGAAGCCATCCTACGGGCTCAAGGCCGCGAGGCAGAGTTGGTGCGGTCCTTTTCCTGGATTGGTGCTCTCGGTTTGGCGTTCAGGTTCGCACTCCCCGCTTGCATCCATGATGATATGGTTGAACTCATTCATTGTCCAAGTATCGTTAATTCTTGGTTATCCTACGCTGCCTGTTTTGGCGTAGCGTATAGCTATGGGGGAGGCCAGATTGCAACCTTCAGTCCCCTTCTTTCAGCACTGACGCAGTTGGTTATGCTTCAAGGTGTTGCGGAGCTTGCATCTGCCTTTCCTTCTTCTGGTGTAAGTAGGAGCGTGAGACATACTGTGCGGACCTTCTGGGCACAAACTGACTAATATGTATCACCTCCTAACCAGGGACAATATCACTACACGTATATCATTGCACCTGAGCGATTCAAGAGCTTTGCCGCCTACATTGTGGGGATGATCAACGTCATCGCTTGGTGGATCAACACAGCCTCCGGCACTATATACACGGCCATATCTGCTTTTGGAATCTGTAGATTCTTGGTTCCCGGCTTTGTGGGCGCACAGTGGCAAGTTTATCTATGCTACCTCCTTGTTATCATCCTTACTTGTGAGAGAAAATCAACCAACACTGGTCATGCCCGGAGGCAGCCAGAAGCTCACATCAATAGTGCTCCCTATATTCATTATTCCCCAACACCGAGTCGACAAAATGACCCAGGGCTCCATGTTTCTATCCATCCTGGGGTTCCTTCTGGTTATGATTGTCTGTCTCGTTATGGGCAAGGGATCATACCATCCCAGCAGCCTGGTCGAGTACCAGCCTAGAAGCGGCTGGGGCCCTGGGCCAGGATGGCTTCTCGGAATAGGGAACGGAGAATACGCGTTCGTTGCAGCAGGAGCCTGTGTGCATATATCCGAGGAGATCCCAAAACCGAGTCATAGGATTCCACTCGTTATGTCCGTTCCGCAACCCTGCTCTTGCTCTTTATATACATTCCTAACCATTGCCTTACAACTAGCAATTTGACAATTCTCATCGGTGTGCTCACCCTCATGCCGTGGATCATTGCAATGACATGCGTTATCCAGGACATCGACAGTGTGCAGAATTCCTTCCTCCCCAGTCTCGAGCTCTTCTATCAAGCCACGAACAGCAAGGCCGCTGCTGCTGCTCTCCAGGTGTATCTTACTATTCTGTACTACAGTAAGTAGCCCACACCATTCTCCATTCAGTAAACGATCCATCACTAAATATCTACAACATCCAGCCTGCGTCCCCAGCCAATGGATAACCAGCAGCCGAATGACATGGGCATTCTCCCGCGACGTGAGCCATCCCCCTAACACCCCATCCTACTTTCCAAAATCATCATCAGCCTAACAACACACAATTAACATCAACAAGAACGGCCTCCCCTTCTCAACCCACTGGTCCCAAATCGACTCAAAACGCGGTATCCCAGTTCGCGCCACCCTACTTTCCGCCGGCTTCTGCGCCATCTACGGCCTCCTCTACATCGCCAGCACACAAGCATTCAACTCGATTATCAATACCGCTATTCTCATGCTGAATATCACGTATACTGTTCCCCAGGGGATTCTGGCTACCTGTGGACGCGATCGGCTTCCTGCTCGGTATTATAATCTAGGCCGGGTTCCCGGGTATGCAGTCAATATCTTTTCGGTGGGTTGGTTGATTGTTAGTGGGGTGTTCTTTTGCTTTCCGACGACCAGGACGCCGACGCTTGGGGATATGAATTAGTAAGTGTCTATCTATTCATCTATCTTTGCTGGATGGTTGTTGGGAGAGCGGATTCTGATATGTTTTTCTTGCTTTATCTATAGCAATTCGATCGTTATCTGTGGGACTTTCGCTATTATTTTGCTGTGTTGGTTGGAACGACGGAAGAAGTTCTCAGGTCCGATGATTAATTGGGAGAGTTTGAATGCTGCGCAGGCTGTGGATGGTTGATGATATCTTGAATGCATTAATGGACTTGGTTCAGATTTCCGATATGTCTCTATTTCATGATATGTCTCCATTGCAATTTTATTCTTACTGTGAAATATTCTCACCCAAATAACAACTGCTCAGGAGCCTTCCCCAAGCCAGGAGTTGGCGATTTTGTCCTACTATCAATAACTGCGCCCCACCACTTCTTCGTAGCCCAAATCTCATCCAACAGCGCCGGCACAGAGTGGAACATATTATACCGACTCTTATCCCCCCAATACGAGCAATATTCTTTCACAAACCCCCTCATCTCCTCATCCGACGTTTCACTTCCCGCCAGGAAGATCGGCAGGAGCAGCTGCTTCTGGATTTGAGATGATGATCGCCGACAACATCGAATATGGTCTAGAGTCCGACGACTCAGCCGATTGATGGCTGGCTGGCGTTTGATCCGGCCACTCTTGAACACGCGCTCGACGTAGAGAAGGAGAGCGCAGCGCCAGGCTTCGGCACAGTGGTACCGGTCTCGTTGCTCGTGGTCCTGTTTTTCCATCTCGCTGTCGGAGAAATCCCGCTCTTGCTCCGTGGGTCTGGGGAATGAGCCTTCGTCGTTCTGCCACTGAATCAGTTGTTGTTCTATGTCCATAACTGGTGTGACGTTAAAGGATAGCCATTCCATCGACATGGCAATCTCACTTTGTCGGGCGAGCTCGGCTAAGAAAAAGAGATGGGCGAAGAGGTCGCGAGGGCAGCCGGTTAGGTCGAAGAAGGACCATTCGTCTTGCTTTTCCCAGCGTACGAGGAATTCTAGGTATGAGCGGTGCATGACAGTCCCTTGTCGGGAGATCAAAGCGAGAGTTGCGTCCCACCTGCGTAGTTAGTTAGTTATATAAGCTTTTCAGGGGGGAGCCGAAAACAGGTCCTTACCAGAGCAGCATGCCAACTTGGGATCGTACTCGAGGTGTCGTAAGAGCACTAGGGCCACCACACGCTTGAAGGAGCGAATGTGCACGGTTGAGGTGGGTTGTCCACGTTCCGGCAGCGGACAAGGCGCACTAGATACGTCAGTTAGATATTCAGAACAACGCCAATACAGGAGTTGGGTTGGCATACATCAAGAGTGAAAAGAATAAGTATTGGCTCTAGCAGGTGGAATTGATTGTTCGCTTGTTTGCTCTGCAGGGCTCCTTCAAGCAACTGAACCGCCTTGCGCCGATGTTCCTCTGCTTCAGCTGACCAACTGCCCGTAAGGCCTTTCAAGTGCTGGCAGCACAGTGCCAAGATAGAATGGAAGAGGATATGTGACCCCTGCGGTAACTGGCGCTGACAGCGAAATGGATTGACTGGTATATCTGACGTCAACGGTAAGACACAAAACTCAGAATCATCTAGCAATGATTATTAGTAGCTCCCAAAACGGCGGATGTAGAAGCGATGCCAGGAGCCTTACACATATCCAAAAGGGAATCATGATCCTGCGGTGATAACTCAAAGATTGTGGACTTCCTCGGAAGAAAGGGCCCTGATGGAATGGAACAACACTTCGAGCTATTGCCATCAAAGTCCTCACGTGTGAGGTTTTGGAGAGACTCAACAGGTGTGGGACCCAGAGTCTGAATTACGAGTTGGTCTTGGGGTGAGCCTTCGGCAGCCATGAATGCATTCAGGTCTTCAATGTCAGAGAACGGGGTCGATCGAGCTAATAAGGAGGGTAGACCCGGGGAATCCGTCATTAGCGGCTCCTGTAGACCAAAATCAAGGTGCGGTACGGACTCGAAGATGTTCGGCGCGAAGGAGTCGAGAAAGTCAAAGTCCTCCCATAGCCTGCCGTCGAATGTCTCTGATAGTAGACAACACTAGTCGTAAGTTGATCTCCAGAGTCACAGCCATATGAGATAATCCTTACCTGATTCGTGGTTTACCAGATCACCCCCAGATGGGGCATCTCTTGCCCTAAAGGCTTCCTCCTCACTTACCCCTTCGGGAAGTATCTCGGCATCCATTCCGGTCACCTCCTCATCAGGATACTTCACTGCTTGGCTTTCCACTGTCCTAGTACTCCCGTCGTTGCGGGTTCTCCGACGCTTCCTTGGCCTGGACCCAGCCGTGACGAAGCGGAAGGGCCGACGCGGTGCTAGCATGGTACAATTAGTGTTAAGCCTGGTGGCCGAGCCCGGTTGACTGGTCATAAATGTAGCAGAATCATTCTTTGCATTCACCCCACTCGAGGTATTATTGTGGGGTGCTGAAGAAGCCCGGGTCCACATCCGTCTCGAGTCCCAGGATAGAGGAGTCGCAAACCCACCACACTTTCGACCTAGCGAGAGGCAGGTTGAACATTGCGGACGGCGGCGATCACATTGCTCCCCAGTGGATGTGCAAGTATGGCAATCTGACTGGGCAAATGCAAGCGAGTTCGTCCTCTTCCCATGATTGGAAGAGGCAGTAATAGTGTCTGGTCGCATGTTGCGTGAAGATAGGGGAAGATGGCGTCTGGATGAGCAAAGAAGCAAAGTGTGCGTGAAAGTCGTTACTTGTCTATAAAGAGTAGGAAAAACCTGCTTGATGACGTGCCGGAGCTTTGACGGGAATATATATCGGCATGGCTCCACACCAGTCATGTACTATATCTCCCACAAACTGGGTTCAGCCAACCACCAAGGATGCATTGTAATATATAAATACTACTAACTACTACTAGTTTGCATCACTCCCGCCCCCAATTCTAAGTTTACACCCCCGCCCCATATCCCAGCTATGAAAGGACCCTTGAGATTGATTATATCTACCTGAACACTGGGCTATCTACCTCTATAATATTCTACTGGTCCTCACGAACCAAGTTCCGATACGGGTTATTTGGGTCCTGCTCCTCCTCCTCTGGAGACTGGATGGTCTTCTTGACGCGGCAAGGGCTGCCAACAGCAACAGAATACGGCGGAATATCCTTGGTCACGATGGATCCGGCACCAATCGTCGACCCCTTGCCGATTCGAACTCCAGGGAGGATGACCACATTTCCGCCAATCCAGCAATCATCTTCGATGAAGATCGGGTGTCCAAACTCCACGAACTTCTGACGCGAAAGTACGCTCGTGCCGTGACCAGCGCTGAGAATGCTCACGTTGGTTCCGATCTGCACCCGATCTCCGATAACAACAAGACTTGTGTCCAGGACAGTCAAACTAGCAAGATGTCACGCAGTTAGCCCTCGGGATACACTCTGACTTCGGCAGGTATGCTACTTTTTCGTACTCACTTCCAGTTAATGAAGCAATTGCTTCCAATGATGATATTGCAACCGTAGTCTGGCATGAAAGGTGGCTCCACGAAGGTGCCCTCGCCGACCTTGCCCACTACTCTGCGAAGTAATTCTAGTCTCTTATCGGATATTTGGTCGTACGGTATGGTCTTCGTGTCCAAGTTATTATAGTCTGCGGCCAAGCCACGGCAGCGATGGCGCGCTTCGAGCAGTTCTGGCTTATTCGGATTGTACCTGATAGCAGTTATTGAGCATTAGCACATTTCGTCTGGGCTTGAGTACTTTCGTCATGAGAGCCAACCTACATCATGCCTGAAATCATGCGCTCGTAGTTCTCAGATTGCGGGACCCCCCGTAGTCCCCGGGAGAGTTCGATGATCTCGGGACGCTTTGCTGTTGCCGCCATTGTTGATAGCCACCAAGGAAGGTTGTATGTAACTCGTTAGGTAAGAAGAATTAAAGATAAGCAAGGCGAGGAAGTGCCTGGTTTTAAGTATTTATCAAGGAACAATCACCCTGATATCGATACAATCAATCCCGGCAACTCAAGCGGGTCGCTGCCTTGGCTGCCTATTCAGGTAAAATGGCCAGCCCCGAAGTTTTACCGAGAAGCACAGACGAATCCGCCTTCCTGTTTGGGTATAACTTACAATGCAATCAATACGTGGACTCTGATTTTGTCGAATTATCGTTTGGCCGTTGCCTTCTGCCGAAGTACTGGGGACAGTTTGTTCGTTGAGTGAGGCCCCATCCTGATGCTGTCTAGACAACCTGTGGATTCCGATAGTTAGGGATACGTCAATCTGCCATTGACGGCATAAAGGATGTCTCGTCCGTGGGTTGGCTGCCCTCTCATATTTGCGCGAAGATGGCTACCAAGTAATGCTTATTTGTAACCCCGAAGATTGGATTACTACTCCGTACGTGGATCAGGATTCGGTGACGATATGGGATGTGCCTTCGCATGAGGGGGTAGATAACCGCTTCCAATGGAATGAGGCGAAGACTGCCTCATATCTCGTCTAAAACTTAGCCATGACAGTGGACTTGGCTCTTGCTTGGACTTCCGCGGCTATCTCCTGCGCTGCTAAACAGCCCTGCTCCAAAGCCCCGTCAATCGCAGCTCTCCAACCATGAGCCCAGTCCGCCGAAGCGAAAAGCACATTGCCATGACGACTCTGTAATTCTTCCTGGTACTTGGTCATGTATTCTGGCCGCCACCAGGCTGGCCCACCCAAAGACCAAGGATCTGTAATCCAATTATGGAAGATCTTGAGCAGCGTTAGCCATGTGGCCCTTCAGCGTCGGCACAAGGACCTTCACTTACCATCTTTTTCACTTCCATGGGATGCAGTTTCTTGAATGCATCGACCGTCCGCTCGGGATCGCGCTCAGGGACATAGGTATCCCTCTCATCCTTTCCAAAACCCACAATATGTGCGTTTCCGTTCTCCGTAACCCCATCTCCGTAGCCAAACATAAGCAGATTAGGATGTCGCATTCCGTTCCAAGAAGCCAATCCGGAGCCTTCCACCTCCGCATGGATCTTGGTCATGAAGTTGACATGTCCAATTTCGAGGGCTTCCCTTCGCTTCGTCGACAACGGTGGGCTGAACTGGATAGTATGAAGGACGTTGAGAGGAATCGTGGACACCACTCGCTGCGCTCGGTAGACCGCTCCAACAGTTGTCTGCACTTCAACGACGTTCCCATCATCACGGATCGCCTGGACCGGAGTCTGAAAAGAATACTCCAGCCCATGCGCCACGGCGTCGGCGAACATTCGCTGCGCCAGCTCAGACTGGCCCTCCCGAAGCTTAAAGGTGGTCCAGATGGGCCCAAAGTTCTCCGAGCTATACGACATGAGAGCATGAGAGCGGATCATATCCCACAGACTCGAGTTTTCCATGCTCCCACCCGAGATGTGAAGGAGCAGGGCAACCAGGACCCCGGCTTCCTCCGCCGTGAGCAAGTGTTTTATTTCCTCGAAGCGGTCCCGGCAGGAGACTTTATCGTAGAGCTCGACTTCCTTTCGGTCGGTGAGAATGTTCTCTAGCTGTGCATGTGGCAACGGGCAGATCTGACGACAGTTCGCGCCATCGACGTTGACGAAGATGTCCCATGCTCGGGATGCGATCTTGCCCCCTTCTTCGTGGGTTAATTTGCGGGGAGCAGCGCCTACGTTCCAACAAAATGTAAGTTACTGACATCGCAAGCAATGACTAGCCAGAAAGAAATAGAAAGTTACCTGGGACATTCAGAGTGTAGTAGTCATACTCATACCCACTGTGGTGAGTCAGGAGAAGATCACGATCCATCTTGTACCTGACCATCTCCCTGAACAAGTAGGCCATTTGATGGGTGACCCAAGTTCCTCCCATTTCGTACTTGATTCCTGTCCCTCTGGTCAGCCCCTATAAGTTGACTATCAACTAGTTATATTTTACCATCTGCTTCTACTGTATACGTGCGGCCGCCAACCCGGTCGCGGGCCTCGAGGATCAGCACCGAAAGGCCTATTATCACAGTATTAGTTGAACATCTCTCCCAGAGAGAGCCTGAATTCAGTCCAGCATACCACGGTCTGTTAAATCACGGGCAGCCATAAGACCGGCATATCCCGCGCCAATCACAATTACATCGTGAATGTGCCCAGCAGGAGTGTTTCTCTTGTATCGAGGCTCCACCACGCCTCTACAGACAAGGTCACCTTTTCGCATTCCAGTCGCACGGGTCCAAGAATATCCATCTTGGGTTTTCCTTACTGGGGACGCCATCCTGGTTAGGGGATACTGGAATCAAAAGAAGTGCTATGCTATGTGTCGAAAATGGACTTGGGGAGGGCAAGCGGAAGATCCACGCGGTGAGATCTCTCTTATTTAATCCTTAGCTATCAGTGTGTTGTCCTTTTTTGCCCAAAGAGGCAAGTGAGGCTAGGATTAACTGTAACTTTCGCTATTATATGCCATTTCCAGAAGTTTTGTCGTACACAGGTCATATGTATATATCACTTCAACATGTAGCCCTTTCCATGTCTACTTTTCCATATACTCACTTCATCAATATCCCCTTGACTATACACACAAGTCTCCCAAAAAATGTCCTCCCCAACAATTACATACAAAAACCTTCCAGGCCCAGTGGGAGATTGCCTCAAGCCCTCCTCCCTCTCAACCACCGCCACAGTGCCCGTCTCACCCACAACCTCCCTCGTCTTCACGACCGGCCACATCGGTCTCGACTTGGAAACTGGTGCTCTCGTCAACAGCTCCCCGGAAGCCGAGTTCGAAGCTATATTCAACTGCCTCGATGAAGCATTGAAGTATGCGGGCATCACAACGGGACTCTGCCAGGCGTACAAATTCGTCGCCTACTTGACAAACGCCCCAGATGAGGCTGTTATGCTGCGTGTTTTTCATCAGAAGTTTCCCTGTGCTACCCCGACTTGGGCGACTGTCATTGTGAAGGAGATTAATGTGCCTGGTATGCGTGCGGAGATTGTTGCAGAAGCGGCGCTGTTTCATGATGCTTGAGTTCGCGGAGGGGAGGCTGTAGTTGCTTTTTTTGTTGCGGCATTGGGTTTGTTGCAGGAAGAGGTGGGCTTGTTGTTCGGCTTCTGGTGGGTGCCTTCGGTCTATATTTCATGACTACTCTAACCGTTCGTCATCTTTCCGAGACTCTCTGATCCTAGTCAGAGTTGCATTTTGATACATTACATATCAGTGTAGAGAGATATCAAAGTCCATTCATCGCGACAAAGTTGCATAGGGTCAAAGGGACGAAGTGCGATCTTGAGAGAGGAAAATCAGAATGGATCACCCAGTGACGTACAACATACAGGCACGTAATGGGAGAAGATGAAAAGAAAACCTCATAGCCATCAAACCTCCATTTCCGGCGCCAGTTCGCTCCACAGATAGCACCGATCCGCCTGCTGCTGCGGAATTGCCTCCATCGCGGTGCGGTTTGTCTGTATCTTGAGCCGCTGTGCCAAGCTGGGCTTCCACGGCTCCCAGCGCGGCGTTTTGCCACGTCGGAGAGGATTAGGATCCAGTACCTTCACGAAACTGATCCAGTAGTCCATTACTGTGGCGACTACATCCGCGTTAATCCCGTTGTAGCTCGTGGTCTCACTATCTCCCGCAAAGCCAACACCAAATATAGCGCTAATTTCAAAGATATGCGGCACGCCCAAGCCTTCATCGATTAGCTCGGGGGCTCGAACATTGTATCGGTAGTCCCAAATCCTGTTTGACTGGTCATCTGCCATGGACGCCGCAATGAGATTTCCAGGACACGTAAAGGCGGCGTCGCCATAGGCAGCGGATGCCGATGGAAAATATGCCCCATGGTCTGGCACGGGTCGCATACGGGGATATGCAGCAAGAATGGCGGACACATTAGTAGAAGACAGCCCCGGGTAGTTTGCTTTGAGGAACCGCGACATGCCAGACACGTCAGTGGCATTGTAAGCAAAGATTGATCCCTCGTTTGTGTCGTCGCCGACGAGAACCGGGATTTTCAAGGCTCTGCCCTGATCAAAAAGCCGGTATAACTGGTCTTCAACCATCTCACCGTCAATGACAGGCAGGAAATACCATAGTGGTGGCGGATCAAGCGGTCCATCAGGGAATGGGCTGAGCACGTTAGCTTTTTGTATGGCCGTTAGGTCTGCAGACCGAAGACAAGCCAAGGCAGACGATGCATTCGAGCAGCCGACATCCTGTATAAACCGCGTGTACTGGAATTCCATCTCGGCAACCGTGCGCAGTGTGGGCCAGAATGGAGACTCCAGCACTGCACCTGCGAAGAGTCCCTCCTCACCACCTCCATACGCGGTCATATGATGAGCAACTGAGCCAGCGCCAGCGGAATCACCATGGACAACAACATGGTCCGGGTCTCCCCCAAACTGCCCGTAGGAAGTCAGAGTATGCATGCGGTGTAGTGTTTCTAACCGTGACTCACCCTGCTAATATACTGTTTTACCCATTCGAGGGCCTTCCGCTGGTCTAATAATCCCGCATTCAAGTCCCCGTCCCGCCCGATCTCCTCGCTGGCTAGGAATCCCAGGGCCCCGACACGGTAGTTGAAGTTGACGAAGACGAGGTCGTAGCCTGAATACTGTATGACGTCCGTTCCGTTGAAGTTTGCATTGGAGTTGGACGCATATCCGCCGCCTTGAATATGCACCCACACTGGCAGTCTGGAGACGGCGGTGGCGTTGGAAGGGGTGAACACGTTGATAAACAAGCAGTCTTCTCCCAGATGAGGGCTGATCTCTTCTCCGACACCGATGCAGGTTGGCCCAAACTACGCCGCCGCCCAGTCTGTCAATATGCGCCTTGATGGGAATGTGACGGAGGGTTGCCCTACCTCGAATGCATCCTGAATGGATGATGTGCTGCTCGGATCCCCTGGTGCACGGAACCTTTGCTGGCCGAGGGGAGGTGCTGCGTACCTCATCCCAAGATATTCATCCACCCCGGCAGGCAGTCGAACCCCGCGGTAGCGAGCATAGCCTAGGTCGACCTGGGGCGACCCGTCCCCGTTCACGCAGGTGGAAGAGGCTCCCAGGAGGATGACTAGATAGAGTACCCAATGCATTAGAGACGTAGAGGAAGAGTTGTATAGCCATTGCCTGCCCCTGTATAATTTATGGCCATTGCTGAGCCCTTTCGATATCCATGTGACTAATCGGTGCAGTAAGGGCTGCTCAGGCCTATGAGATACAATATAGATCGCTGTCGATCGGGCCCTTACTTGCGGAAAAGGCTGCAACATTCCTTGGGCCTATGGCTGGCTTTAGAAGCCACTTTCAAGAAGCGTCAATCATCATTTGCGGTGCATGATGCTGGGACTGTATTTCTCCAATCCGTAAGGAAGAAAATTAGGTAACTCCTTTTTCACAGTACCTGGTGCCTCCTCATGCGAATCTGTCTGACTCTTATGTCTGATTTCCTGCTAGATTTTCGTCCCATTCACAGAGTATTTTTTTTTTTGCTCTCTTTTTGTTTCCAACTGTGTCTTCTGTTCCTCTTCCTACAACCGTCAAGGACGAGGCAACTCCTTCAAGCCCTCAACAAAGGTTGCGCAACGTCGTTGACAACCCCCGGATCAGCCTGCTGAACGTGTTAACACCTCCACCTATGGTTGAAGTTTTCTCAAAGTCATAATTCCCACTCGCTGTCTCCATGGGAATACGGCGAACAATCTTTGCCGCCTCTTGTCTTCGGAAGCTCGCGAACACTTCTTTTAATCTGTAGCACTGATTCTTCTTTAATTTCTGGTGGCTTCAAGTTGTCTAGGAACATATTGGCAAGGTATCGTTGGCTGGTATATCTTTCCCACCATTCGGATTGACGACGTCGGAGGCCCTATTTCTAGGTAAATCAAGGGAGCTCAACCCCCATTCACGTTCAGCCCAGATAAAGTAATTCTTATTCGCTACTATCAGCTTCCCCTTACAATGTCTATATCCCTCATCGGAAACCTTCCACGCATACTAAAAACGGGAATGGTGTTAACTGCCGGCCCACCTTCCTCATCAGGTATATTTTGTTCCGGAGTACACGCACTTACAACGGAGGATAATTTGTACTCTGTATGCGACAGGGACACACCCCGAAATAAGAGCATGTCACAGCAGTTCTATTCAAAGTCTCAATTTCAACGATAGTAACCATGCGACTTCTGGCAGCCGCTGATGCTGCTGCTCGCGCCGAAATAGACAGCCGAACCAATGGTGTCTCCCCACAAATCCCCGGGCTCGTATACTGTGCTGTGGATAGGACTGGAAATACGATATTCAGTCATGCGTCTGGCAAGAAATCTCTGGATGGGGACTCTTCTATGACGATGGACACCATATTCTGGCTTGCATCCTGCACGAAGCTCATCACCAGCATTGCGTGTATGCAACTGGTAGAGCGTGGAACGCTCGAGCTAGACAATAGTGTCCAGCTAGAATTATTGGCACCCGAGCTCAGAAATGTTCAAGTGCTTGAACGTACTGCAGATGGGAAATTCCACTTGGTGCCCAAGCAACGGAGCATTACTCTGCGAATGCTTCTGAATCATACATGTGAGATAACAGAATTCCTCCCCATTTCTCCCATTTACATACCCCCGCTAACATGTTTCACAGCTGGCTTTGGATATGCTTTTGAAGATCTCAAACTACGTGACTGGTCACGGCCCGTCGGGCTTGATGACTTCTCCGGGAATGTGAGTGATGTGCTTCATCGTCCGTTGGTCAATCAGCCTGGTACCAAGTTTCAATACGGAGTTGGCTTGGACTGGGCCGGCGTGATAGTCGAACGAGCTTCTGGGTTATCGCTCGAGGATTATTTCCAGTTGTTTATTCTCCAGCCACTGGGTATCAAGGACATCGGCTTCTTTCCCACGACTGAAATGAAACTTTCTCTGGCTTCTATGCATCAACGGGCCAAGGACGGGACGTTGAGCGTCAGGGATCATCTCTATAGATATCCGTTACTCCCTCCAAATCCAGGAGGGGAGGAAGACCGCTTCTGCATGGGAGGGGCTGGCTGTTTTGGGAAACCAATTGAGTTCTGCAGTATGTATTTCTATTCATTCTTGACTTGAAAGAGTTTCTGGGAGCTTACTGTGTATATGTTCCCTCTGCTATAGGAGTTCTAGCAGCACTTCTAAACGATGGAACGAGCCCTCATACCGGCGCAAAGATTGTGACTCCAGAAACGGTGAAAGGTAAGGAACAGGATTGGTCCATATCTAGTCTCCTACCTACTCATCGAGTAATTATAGAAATGTTCACAGACCAGATCCCCACAATGCCACGATACTGCAACGAGTACACACCATCGGGTAAACCGGAACTCGCGAACCCTTGTCCGCTAATCCCCAGCGCAGAAGAAGACCTCACAGAGGGTTGGGGTCTTTCCTTTTCATTGAGCCACACGGAAAGTCCAACTGGACGAGCTGCAGGATCAGGTTCTTGGGAGGGACTGGCCAATCTCTTCTGGTTTGCCGATCGTACGAATGGCATCGGCGGCATTATTGCATCTCAGATTCTTCCTTATGGAGGTAAGTGATGACGATTGCAGGCGAGTTGGAACCTTGTATACTAAAGGTTGACTGTCAGATCTTGAGGTCATTAATTGTTCTGAAAGTGTGGAAAAGATCATCTATAATGGACTTGCCAAGAGAGAAGGCGGGAGTCCATGACAAGGTACTTTTTAAAGAGACTTATTCAGTTGAGTTATAGTATATACAAGAACAGATCAAAGGACCTTAACATTTATGGAGTGCAAATAGCGCCCTTCCTTCCCTTCGAAAACAGAGCTTGTAGGAGGGTGCCCTCTACCAAAACCGGGGTATGGTCTCACCAAGAACCATACGGCCAATGGTTGAAGGGAATTGCGGTAAATTAACACACCACAAGCACAAGCAATATGTCAAGACAGAAGTGTACTTAGACGGGAACTTGAGAAGCTAGCAGAGGAATTGGGAATAGAAGAGCTGTGCTGGAGAGTGCGGTAACATCCACAGCGTAACATACTGTAAATATCAGGTCAACATCACACTAAAGAATCCTCCCAGCCTCCAAGTTTTTCTCGTCTTGCCCACAACGATGCAGAAGCCTAGCTTCGCATTAGCTTGCAGACCGTTAGGTGACGCTACAAGGTCACTCAAGCGAAATATCCCGCGCCCATTCTCATGGTAGTTAGACTAGGCCTTTGCTATTATGCTGCGTTCCACCAGTAGGTATCACCCGCTTGGGTTTAGGGCTACTTCCGTGAACTATTAGCCAAACTACTACTGTCCCAGCCTCCCAAGGGAACTTCAAAGTCCCAAAGAAGTACGTTGCAGCAATACTACCATGCTCAGTCCTCAACCCCGCTCGATTTCACCAGTCTGTCTGTTCTACCGAGTTCAACTTATCGATGGTGCCTACTCCTGGCCCACATATTCCGACTTCATCAGGGAATTCGTCACAATCAGGCCTGCTACTCCTTTTGCGAAGACTCCCCGCAGAGATTGCTACAGGTCGTCAAGGATTAGCGCAGCTGCCCTAAGGCGATGGAGTCCTCGCTAGGTGCAGCGCTTGCCACGATCCACGTTCCAAGACTATGAACGAATTGGCCACTCGTCACTAAGTCTTTGGCTGTGCCATTCTCCTTTGCGTCAGATCCCGCTGGAGGAACGCCAGAAGGGGCTTCTTTTACTTCACAGGTCGAATGTCCCTATCGTGCATTGCCGCAGTCCTGAGGATCACATATATATTGGCTGAAACGAGGAACACACTTCGTTTGTGTGTACTCTGAATGTTCGGATGAAGTTGGTGCATCATGCGGGGCGGTTCTTCTTGTTCTGGGCGGGGGTTGATCAGCTCGTCGGTAAACAGCAGTCCTCTCGCCTTATTGATCCTAACATTCTGTCTCGGGGAAATCACCGCCTAGCTGCATGGCTAAACTACGTCGCAATCTTAGTTGACTCTTCTCTATCCAATCATCGGGATCTGGTATCTGTCTGCAGCTGTCTTGAAAAGATTTAAGACCAGGATACGTGACGACCCAGCTCAGCATTGAGGATTTTCCTCAGCCTTGTCTGTCACTTTTACCCTCAACCGATTATTCCTCATCTGCGAGTGTTTAGTTTACAATGGCATCTCAAGATGCGACTGGACTTTCTAACCATTCTGCTCATCTCATTGTTACCTTTGTCTCAGTGACGGGGGTGATGACCTTACTGTCGACATGCTTGGTGGCTCTGCGTTTCATCTCGCGCTCCCTTACACTTTCCATCAAGTTGGATGACTGGTTCTGCCTTCTTTCTCTGATCTTCGCCTATGGGCTCCTATGCACCACTGTCCTCATCACAACCGTGGGGCATGCGGGCATCCACGTCAGTCAGTACAAGGATCCTTTTGTGCTAGAACGATACTTCCAGGTACGTACATGTCGCAGGGAAGAGGGATTATCCATCTCTGTCACCTAAATTTGTATATTGCGGAACACACCATCAGCTAATATTGGAATATCTTCGGCTCAGATCACACTAGCCGATATGGTAATCTACAACGTCAGTGTGGGATTGACCAAAATCTCGATTTTGCTGTTCTATCGGCGCATTTTCTCGATTAACAAGACTTTCCTGTTCTGCAACTGGGTGGTCACTGGCCTCACCGTAGGGGCCTGTATAGCTGCAGTCTTCGGACTCATTTTCTCCTCAGACCCGGTAGATGCACAGTGGAAATTCTGGGAGCCCAGCACGACTATCCATAACAAGAGATTTTGGATTGCTATGGGTGCAATCAACATTCTTCTTGATGTAACTATTCTAGTCTTGCCACAACCAGTGGTCTGGCGATTGAATCAGACATGCCAGCGTCGAATCTTGCTTTCTCTGGTCTTCAGTTTGGGTGGCTTGTGAGTCTCCCTTCGACTGAATAACCTTTTGCCCCATACTGACGGCAACTCTTCTTCCAGCGTCTGCGTGACCAGTATTGTACGGCTGGTGTATATGGCCACGGTTGATGTAACTGATCTGACATGTACATGCTCCCCCTTGTTCTTTGGTAGACCATCCTCACTAACCACACCCCCCCTGCTCTAAAAGACACCTTCACCGTCCCCGGCATTTGGACCACCGTCGAAACAAACATGAGCATTATTTGTGCTTGCCTCCCCATGCTTCCGAGCTTGGTCCAGCACATTCGAGAATCTCGATCCACCAACGGGGCAAGGACAGGCTGGAGTGGCATTACACGCCTCCACCCCTTTCACCGTTGGAAGGCCGGCTTTGGTTCTCTTGGATCAGTTCAATACCACGCAGTCGGTTCCAGACAGGACCTCTACACCGACATGGAAGCGGCAAGCCCCAAAAAGGCTAACAATTATTGGGGTGATGTGGCCCAGGTTCAAGTCTACACGAAATTGCAGCGGCATTAGAAGCCCACGAACTGATTATGTTACAATGTTGTGTTCTTCTCACGGTGTGCATGGATTTACGTCATATGCTTGGGGAAGGCAGACAGCAGCCAGTTGTGATCTTCTTAAGCTAGCAAAGTTGACAAAGGAATGACCAACATTTCAAGTGCCACATTACCCTGCCTATTAGATTCAAGCACGCTAAATCATTTCGCAAGCTTGCTAGTCTCTTCATTATCTAATGTGAGACCATGTGCAGATCTGGGAGTTCCCTGTCAAGCTACTAGCAGTCTTACGATATTCACAACCCTAGACTCGGAGACAGGCCTATTACGCCCTCACGAAAAGTGGTCGACGGTCTCAACCGGTGATATTATTCTGATTGACTGGACTGCTTCGGGATAGAGCTACTAAATACTAGTCTTGGTGGCTGGCGGGTTAGAGAGGGGTAATGCATTAGTACTGAGTCTAGCGGAAAGGGAACAAAGAGCCTGCACTGCCGATCAGCAGTAGCATTTACGTATGATCCATTTAAGGATACCCCCTCTAACATTGGAAAGATTCTACCCAGCGACCTAGTACTAATCCTGGAATGAGATCAACTACCAATGCAGGCTGAATCACATCTTGACCTTATCACATCTCATCAGTGCTACCACCAATGCTATCACTCCAGTTGGGCCCCGCTATGGCTCCGGCTCCGACTCCTGCCGACTCTTCCATACCACCCTCAGTACTTTGTGCTTTGTTTAGTATCGGTATATACTACGCACTTTAGTAAGATAGTCGAAAGATGGTATGATTCTCAAGCTCGAGTTCACTGCAAGCAAAGTACTCAATTTGCCATTCCGAAATAAGAAGCCTATAGTAGTTATACCTGTCAGCCGAATTAAGTCCAACAGCCTATATTAGACGCTTCGGGCTTCCTAGTTTCAGCAATTACTGGCTTTACTAAGGACCACTATATTCTATTTAATCCTCTTCACATTCTTATATTTGAGCGAGTCCGCTAAAGTCAAATGCTAGCTATGCAGGTACCTCACTATCTGAAGTAGAGAAATTGGGCCTGCATGATATTGGATTTTTCGTGGATATGCAGTAGATGCCCAGTAAGTATATGAAGCTCATAAAACAATGCATGCTGTAATATAGAGAGGTTGTTGCCGCAGTTAAATCCATCTGAAATAGTAAAGGTGGATTGAAGTTGTACAATAATAAGAAGATATGAAAAGGTATCATCGTTGATGAATTCGTATTATTTATCACTAGCTGATTGGTTGCCTATAAACTATTATTCTATTTTCTTGTTCATTTTCTACAATCTTGTCTTTTGTTTACTCCTTGGTTTTGATAATAAATCATAAGAAACTAAAATACATACTAACCGATAATAGAAGAAGTTTACTGCTACTCTCCCGGCATGGGGCTTGAGGATGACTGAGCAGATAGGAAGCCCTATTTTGCACACCCTGTGGTCATATGTACTGGATATTTACTACTTTACTACAAAAAAATACGTAGACATGATACTAGAAGGTGTAGAAACACTCAACCGACCAGGAATGCTCCATTAAGCAGATTATTTCAATTATGAGGATAAAATGAATTGCCAGCTATGCCTCACTCGTCATGATATCTCGCATACTCCGCCTTAAACTTACTCGGCGAGAAGCACTACGGAAAGTTCTACGAGAGACAGTACGAGAAACCCTGCGAGAAGCCCTGACTTGGCCGATGGCGGCCCAGTAACCTGCTGTCTGGTAGGGGACCTATATACTGGGGCCCACAGATCCTGTTTCTGATAGCCGATAGAGGCTCCATTATTTAGCATTAGCACCGGTATATTTCATCTCAAGATCGCTTCGTAGGTAAGGACAACGACCCTCACCTATCGGTGACACTCAGGCTGGCTTCTCTGGGCGATCAAGAGGCGGACAGTTTCGAGGTTTCCAGCGCGGACAGCCTTATACAGGGGAGGAGGTTGCCGCTGAATATCTTTCGGATCGACATCAGCCCCGAGCAGTCAAAAGCATCTCAACGGCCCTATGATGCGAGGCTGCGAGGTGAAGCGGGGTTCCTAGCGAGTTTGTCTGTATCTTGATGTCTACCAAAAACGAGTTCTCGGTAGGCCCCGCGACAAGTTCGCTATTTATGCCAGTCAGATCAAACCGGGCTACAATTGCTAGCCGTAGAACGAAGTCGCAGTGAAATAAGACAGAGCAAGCATAGAAAGTTTACCAATCATCATGGTGAGCATAGGAATATACGACCCTCGGTTCTTTCGTTCAATATAAACGATCTGACAGATGTCGGTACCTACATTACTACCCGACGGGATATATTTCTTTTGGTCTAGCTGGAAACAGTCTTGTAAGTATATATATATATGATCGTTACCTCAGGTATCAACTAATATAAATCGGCAGGCGGTGACAATTCTGTTGGTTTTAGAAGTAAGCCTCCTTACTTAACTACTAACTAAAGTAAGCGGCGAGGCAGCCTGGCTGGTGTAACCGTGTAGTGATACATAGCGTCCCCCCTGGAAAATATGATTTTACTAGTTCAGGCATATCTTGACAGCATACCCATAACACATAGTGCAACCGTACTGATACATTATGGTGTGCTCTCCCATATAATCCATGAGAAAAAATATTGATTGGCTCATTTTTGTACCATATGACCCGAGTCATCCAAAAATAGTTTAAGGAATGTTTAATGCGAGTCATAAAGAGTGAGGGGGTTTCATTGTCTTTGGCGTCGACGGGGGCCTAGAAGTGATAAGCACTAGTCTATGGACAGGATCAGGAAGGTTGGCGCTGTAAGAAGTCATAATTTAAGAAATTTACGAGGCGCGGTAACGCCCTTGTATTGACGTCGGGTGATATACCATGCTACCCAATTGGCACAGGCCATAAAGAATGTTCAACGGCAAAAAGCAAATACTTAACTAGTCTGACTGTGTTGGTTTTTGTTACAGCCCATGCGTTGTTGCTGCTCGTCTCTCGAATATGTTACCTATCTTGCTGATACAACCCTATGGTTCTGAAAGACTGATCCTAACGGAGGGTATTTCTCACAAAAGTATGATAAGGATAATGATAACAAGTAAGTGAAGATAACAAATGGTATATAACTCAACTAATACGCAAGGCCTGTGTCAAGAAACTTGTCTGGCCTTGGCTTGGACTACGACATTGTACCTGTCACTTGGAGACCAGGAAGGTGAAAAAATAAAAGACAGATTAGTCCTGGTAAACTGAATTCAAGGATCTATCCAAGAGTCTACCCTTACACCGTGCGATGAATGCCTTGGCTCTGGGACTCTTTCAAAATGATCAATCTACTGCGTGAGCGGCTTCCTCCCCACAACAGTATATCTCGTGTGCGCCAAGCACGAACCCTCTTTGGTCTCTTTCTCCACCTCTGGGATCAACTCGTTCAACACTTGTGCTGTCTGCGGGTTCTTGAATTTCCGGGCAAAAGTCTCATGAATCATGATATTGCAATCATGCAGCGCCAGCGCTAGATGGGGAGGCGCATCGCGGGCATCCTCCTTGACATTCTCGTATCCGGCGGTGGCCATCTTTGACGCGAGGTTTGGCACCCATCGAGGACGCAGTCGTTCATCCTGACCCTCCGAGAGGCGAATCATCTTTGTCAGGGCCTCGGTGCTGTTGGCTGGGTGGGTGCTCTCCGTTCTAGTGGATCCCATGTCGACTTCGGTCCACTGGATGTAGCCGCCCGGTTCTGATGGGGGCAGTTTAGCTTGGTATCTAAAATAGACAAGGCGAGTTGGACATGGGATGGAGGGCGATAGCTTACTGAGAAGTTTCAGGATCCGTTCAAGGACGGACTGGACCTCGGCGTCCAAAAGGACAAAGATGAAAAGCCGGATATGGACGACATCGTAGACGCCCACGAGCTCCTCGGGGACGTCCTGCTTGACATCCCACTTGAAGGTTTTCACATTCGACGGAAGCCATTCCGCTGGAGGAGCAGAATCGAATGAAATATCCAAGGCATCCAATTGCACTGATGCGGGCAGTCGGCGGGCTAGGTCTGTTATCCAGACCCTATTTGATGGCCATATTAGTATATCTGATTACAAGGAGCCCATGAGACAGAGAGAGATTATACATACCCAGTTCCCGTGCCCACATCGGCAATGCGGAGATTGTTGTTGTCCTTGATAGGAATGTCCGGATGGATGTGGTATCCGAACAACTCGGTGATGAGGTAGTGATGGAGATTCAATCTGGATGGTTCCCGACCATTATTATCTATTTGTTGCGCCTATAGCAATAACATATGGGAAACTTACCGATTGTTATCGAGGTAATCCCGGGCAAGAACATAGTTAGGTTTCTCCGACATTTTGACGGTCTATTAAAAGGGGGGTTGATGAGTGGAGTGATTATGGGACTGGAGATAGAGAGATAAGTATGAGAGAGAGAGAGAGAGCGATGAAGTTGAAACCGACTTAGAGAGATAGTTGAGGAGGAATATGAGGAAGGAAGGAGCATTTATAATGATCTTTCCCTCAATGCATTCCAATTTCTCTTTGTTGTCTATATCTGACTGGAGCCAGCTGCATCTCAGCCCCGTCCGCCCTGCTTTGCGTAGTTGTTGCGTGGAAGGTCGCAACAGTCCCAATCAGAGAGAAGTATACCATGTAAGAACCGTTACAATACCCGTACTAAGCTGAGCGCGTAAGACGAATAGAAATGCTCAGCCTAATGCAAGGTTCACGTCTGACCTACATGGGGCGGTTGCCTGCACGGTTGCACCGGACAGGAATCTCCACTATCGAAGGGGGCCAAGGAGCCCTGAATCTTACTTTTTTTTCCCGCGCCTGCCACCGTGCTTCTTTGTCCTTCCGAGGATGCCTGTGCCCGGATGGAAATCTGTCTGCGGGGCCCGCTTATCATTTGTGGAGTTTACATAGCAAGTCTTAACTCCTGGTGAATTAGTTGCGCAACTACTAGTCTACTTTGTGATAGACAGTGCGTAGTAAAAAAGGACGCGCGACCTTAACTAAATGAGGAATGATGCAATGCGGTATACGGCGAGGCTACATAAGTCACTAACTACATGTCAATGAAACCACCTGTACTACCTTTCCTTCCCTCCAATAGGTCCACTAACGGGGCAAACGGGATCCAACTTGCGGTTCCGGCAGGGTGTGTGTCACCGGCACCAATCCAATGCTGTCCTCCGGGTCCCCCACAGAGACCGAGAAGCTCTGTTCTTTGGTGATCTCCGCGTACCGGGTCGGGGAACGACTGAAGGCATAACGCGTATTACTGCGGTTACTGGTGTTCTCCGGCTGGCTGACTGACTTCCCATTCTTGCTGGCAGCCACCCTCGAGCTCAGCCGAGACCATATGCGGTTTACCAGCGGTTGGTAGGCCAGGAAGCAAGTGGCGATGAAATACATGCCCGCCTCGACCACACTCCAGACGAAGATGTAGATGGCCGACCACGTCTTGTCGGCCACCGCGTCTGTCTTGAGGTACTCGCTCCAACAAATGACACCGAATATAAAGCCCCTACAGCGCAAGGTCTCTCCCGTTAGCAAACCTGGATAACAAGAAGGAGGTGGGGTGGTCCAACTCACACACTGCCACACAGGAAGGTCACGAACAGACCGATCCGAACCCGTCCCGTGACTTGTAGCTTCAGGACATACGGAATCGGGATGATCATGATGAAAATATCCGACAAGATGTTGGGAAGCCGGATCCAGCGGAGGAGCATGTTGAGATCGAAACAGGTGCCGTGGACGCTGGGGTCCCAGAGGGCCTTGAGCGGTCGACAGACGGCAAAGCACGCGGAAAACCCTCCGACGGAATAGCCAATAACGATGGCCCCAGTGACGTAGCAGGCATAGCGCGCGGACTTGTGGATGCCAAAAAGGGTCATGTAGAGGCTGAGGATGGTCAGCTTGGAGAGGGCGGTCGAGACACACCAGACGATTGAAACCGCGATGATGAGTTTGGAGAAGACGAGGGACTGGGTCGGGTCCGTCTCCATGATGTACGCGACATGCAATCCGGTGCCTCCGTAGCGGACGTCGACCAGCATGATCACGTAAAAGGCCATGGTGGCCACCCATGCGGAGATGATGAGTGCATCATCGCGGCTCCAGCGGATTCGACCGATCCGTCGCGAGAGAAAGCGTAGAACGATTGCAATGGTCGACAATATCATGAACAAAATCATGACTCCATACAGCAACGGCTGCTTGGACGCAGTGGGGTTATCGTCTTCGCGTCGAATGTACATGATGAAAGCAGAGAGACGGAGAGAAAATTGGTGGTGAGGGGAGACCCGCAGAGAAAGCGTTGCTTGGAGATAGAGGGGAGAAGAGAGAATATCGAGGAACCGGGATCTCTCTCATCACGGCTTTTGAACCTGTCTTCCCCAGAAGAAAGGGAGGTTCTGAGGCTGTGACAGGTGCAGGATAAGCCAACCCTCCCCCCATCCCCCTCGCTCCCCTCCACTACCGGCCGATGGTAGGGGTGGCCCCTAATTCCAAGTCGCAGATGCATATCGATGCATACCGCTGCAGTCAGCAAGCAAGACCAGTCGGAATTAGAAGGAGTATCCATGCCTTATCAGCATGCCTTGCGATAGAAGCCGTTACGCTAGAAGTATGAGGAGAACGGCATTCACTAGTCAATGCAGTTATGGGGTTAGCTTAGAGGTAGTCTAGTATAAGAAGAGAGCTTTTTATTTTTATTATTATTATTATTATTATTATTATCATTATCTGTTATTCTCCTAGCCAGTCGTTTCACTGTCAAAGTAACAGCCTTCGGCGGTGGGAGAAGGGAAAGGCGTCTGCCTGCGTGTGTCGCACAGCGAATCGCTTACTGTTGGACGCCTTGAAACACGTTGGTAATACCATCGTCTTATTACGCCGCCCTAATGTGAGTAAATAATTAAGCCTCAGCCTTAGTTATTTAGGTAGTTAAGGGTGGACCTGACTCAGAAGCTCCCCATAAGTCCATTGTAGAACCCCATACCCCTTGCCCCAAGTAAGCCCCCTGTGTGCAAGCCCGTATCATGTACTCTTTTCCGGGATCATTAAGCTCCGGGTCAGAGGCTTGGAGAGTCTGCTCTTAGTTAATACACGAATAGTGGCACAGCCGACACGAGACATCATCATCCCCTCTGTTCTGTCCATGTTGATCAACAATCACGTAATTGTCGCCGATCAATCATTACTCGCCATGGAAGTGCTTCTAGCCTCACTCGGCCAGTCGCAGCGGGTATGCGAATCATCTGCACTCTCCTAAGGGGACATCGACAAGCCAAGCCTCTTCGATATGTTACTGGATAAGCGGCATGTGTGTACATTCTGGGCACCGCCCTCTCCGGACAGGTCCCAGGAATGCGGGTTTGGGGCCAATTCGGCGGCAGAGGATTAATGAGGTTGCAGCCAGCCCTGTGCTTCGGCCTATCATGGGAACGCAATGGGATAATCATGGCGCGGTCAACGAGCATGCCCGGCCTGAAACCAGTTGGTGCAGCGCCGCAGCGTTCTTACAGTACGTCTGGAATAAATAATCCCACCTGGCTGACTACAGTATTGTGTCAAATCTCCTTGACTCCTAATCAAGAGGGTGAAAATTCAATGGCTGTGTAGACCCTATACCGCGTTGATATGGAAGTCGAACCTTGCCAGTTAGTCGACACTGTCTGTAAGTAGATATAAGGCAAAGACTGGAATCCGAGTGGAGTATCAGGATTTCGTTGATCAAGTATCGAGTTGAAACAAGAAAGATCTCTTTCATTTGTCAAACAATCCCATTCATACACAATCCCGATCATGCTCAGCGAACCGTCTCACGGCCCGCGTGATAGCGGGCCAGTTCCCTTGGCCATTGTCGGCTTTGCCTTTGAATTTCCCCAGGACGCGACATCCAGTGAACGCTTCTGGGAGATGATCTGCCAGGGAAGATCCGCCAGCACGGATTTTCCCAAGGATCGGATGAACATCGAGGCATTCTACCACCCGTCGAAGGACCGGCCTAGTAATGTATGCCCCCTCAATGAAACCTCTGTACTTCTCACAGCTGATGATCTTAGCTATCTGTTCGAGGAGGAAACTTTATCCGCGAAGACCTTGGAGCATTCGACGCTCCCTTCTTCTCCATTACCCCCGGAGAGGCTGCCTGTATGGATCCACAGCATCGACGCATGTTAGAAACAACATACCACGCTTTGGAAGATGGTACTTATCCTCTCCTTCACGAAGCCACTTTCGATTTGCTGACGGGTTTGTACAGCTGGGATTCCAATTGAAAAGTGCTCTGGCACCAACACGGCCGTATACACGGGGTGTTTTACCAATGACTACCAAAGTGTCCTACAGGAAGACTTTGAGCTCGAGGCCCCCCATGCTGCCATGGGAATCGCCCCCTCCATGCTCGCTCATCGGGTGAGCTGGTTCTTCAACTTGAAAGGTGTCTCGATGAATCTCGATTCAGCCTGCTCCAGCAGCTTGGTCGCCTTGCACCTCGCGGCGCAAGATCTGGTTGCGGGAAATTCTTCCATGGTATGCATCTAGCCCTTTATGTGTAGATTGGCCCTCCCATCCAATTATGCCTGTAAGAGGCATCTATGACGAGCACATCCGTGAACAATAGCTAACACGCTCTGAGCAAATCTCGTAGGCACTCGTAGGGGGAGCCAACATCGTTTTCCACCCGAATTTCATGAAGATGATGTCTTCATTCAACTTCCTCTCACCCGACAGCCGAAGCTGGAGCTTCGACCAGCAGGCCAACGGCTACGCGCGTGGGGAAGGAATCGGCATGGTCGTCGTGAAACGACTATCAGATGCCCTGCGTGATGGCGACTGCATCCGCGCCGTGATTCGCAACACCGGCGCCAACCAGGACGGTCGCACGCCGGGCATCACGCAGCCCAACGGGCTGTCCCAACTCAATCTAATCAAGCAGACCTACGACCAGGCAGGACTGGACATGGGCCCGACGCGCTTCTTCGAGGCCCACGGCACCGGAACCCCTGTCGGAGACCCCATCGAGGCCAATGCCATCGGCCAGGCCTTCCGTCACTGCCGGTCTGTCGAGGACCCGCTGTATATCGGTGCGGTCAAGGCCAACATCGGTCATCTGGAGGGTGCCAGCGGGTTGGCCGGTCTGATCAAGACCATCCTGGTTCTGGAGCATGGCCTTATTCCCCCGATTGCCGGATTCCGCACACTGAACCCCCGGATTGATGCCAACCAGCTGTGTTTGGCGTTCCCCAAGAAAGCCATCCCCTGGCCTACGACCGGCCTGCGGCGTGCCTGCGTCAACTCGTTCGGGTTCGGCGGTACCAACGCCACAGTTGTCCTGGATGATGCCTACCATTATCTGGAACAGCATGGGCTCACCGGATATCACCAAACACACCCATGCTATACACCGAGTCCCACGCTGCCAGTACCAGCTGCTCTGTCAACATCCGAGACGACCGCCAAGCTGCTTGTCTGGTCCGCTGCGGACCAAACTGCCGCGGAGAAGCTCACTGCGGCGTATCACGACACCATCCGCCAGTGGCCTCCAACTGAGCTGTCAGACTTGGCTTATACCTTGATTTCCCGCCGGAGCAGGTTCGCGTGGAGAGGATTTACAGTCGCCGGAGGTGGACAGCAACTGGAGCCCGTAAAGCCCGTGCGAGCACGCGATGGAGTGCAACTAGCCTTCGTGTTCACAGGACAGGGCGCACAGTACCTGGGAATGGGCAAGGGCCTGATCTCGGCGCACCCAGTCTTCCGGCAGACAGTCGACCTCTTGGATGCGGACCTCCATGCCCTCGGCTGCTCGTGGTCCCTGCGCAGCGTGTTCGAGGGCGACAGCGAGCTCCCCATCGATCAGCCCGAGTACAGCCAGCCCGCAACCACATGCCTGCAGATTGCTCTGGTCGATCTGCTTCAGAGCTGGGGCGTCCAGCCGGCCGTCGTTATGGGTCACTCGTCCGGTGAGATCGCCGCAGCCTACGCAGCCGGCGCCTTGTCGCGCGCCACGGCCGTCAAGATCGCCTATCACCGGGGCCGTTTATCCTCGCAGCTGGCAAGCCAACGGACTGATCTCTCCATGATGGCCGTTGGCACCTCTGTTTCAGACATCCAGCCCTACCTGGCGCGTCTGGACCAGCCCCCCGCAGTCACCGTGGGCTGCGTGAACAGCCCAACCAGCATCACCCTCACCGGGTCCATCACGCAGCTGCACACTCTCCAACAATGGCTCGAGCAGGACTCCATATTCGCCCCCATGTTGCGCGTCCCTATGGCCTACCACTCGCCCGCCATGAACGCCATTGCCACTGAATACCGCGAAGCAATGGGTGACCTCTCTCCCCCGATCCCGAAGGCAAATCCCCAAGCAAACCCACAATGTATCACCACCACCCCGATGATCTCCTCCGTAACCCAAGCCCTCGTCACTCCTAAAGCCCTAGCCAGCGCAGACTACTGGGTGCAGAACCTGACTTCACCAGTGGAATTCTGCGGCGCCCTCTCGCATCTTCTGTCCACAGAATCATCCTCCTCTCCCATCACCCACCTCCTCGAAATCGGCCCGCACCGTGCCCTCCAAGGCCCTATCACCGACACCATCCGCGTATCACCATCCTCCAAATTCAACACCACCACCAAGACTACTACCTACCTCTCCCTCCTCGACCGCAAACATCCCGCGCCAATCACCCTCCTCCAAACAACCGGCCACCTCTTCAGCGCAGGCTTCACGCCCAACCTCCTCCTCGCCAACAACCTGTCTCCCCAATCCAAACCACGACGACAACCCATACTCCCCTTTCACCGGCATCTCCCCAGCTACCCATTCAACCACACCCAAATCCACTGGAAAGAAAGCCGTCTGGGCCAGAACTTCCGCTTCCGCACCCACCGCCGGCACGACCTCCTCGGCACCCGCAGCCTAGACTGGAACCCGCAGATCGCCCAATGGCGGAATATCATCCGGCTACGCGAGGTTCCTTGGCTTCGCGATCATACCCTGGACGGGCAGATTCTCTGTCCGGGGACTGGGATGTTGCTGATGGCTGTGGAGGGGTTTTGTCAGCTTAGCTTGACTACAGCAGCAACGGGTATCGAAATCCAGAACGCACGGTTCCTCCATGCTTTGCGGGTGTCCGCGGAGACAGGGGAGGTCGAGACGCAAGTAACCCTGATGACCGAGGGGGGATCAGAGTGGACGAGATTCAGGTTATTCGTCATGGAGAATGGGAGTTATGTGGAGTGTTGTGAGGGGAGGATTCGGGGGATAACTTCCGATGACGAGATGCGTGTGCTGGATCCCAGCAGTAGTACTGTTACCCACGGACAATCAGTGCAAGAATGGGTACAGCAGGTGAAGGATGGATGCTCTCAGTCATCGACGCAGGATATCTACGATGGGTCAACCGGGAGCTCGCTGCACTACGGCCCGGCATTTCAGAATGTCAAGCACCTGCGGCTGGGGCCTGGGGCTACGGCAGTGGCGAAGATTGATGTGGAGAGTTGGAAAAGGGTCATGACCGAGGAGGAGGCACCGTCGTATGTCGTCCACCCGTGTACTATGGATGGGCTGGCGCAGCTGGTCGTGCCGGCGCTGAACCACGAACAGCGCCATACCTTGCCGACGATGGTTCCGGTACGGGCATCCCGCATCTGGATAGACCTGCGGAGGCCGGCGCTGCTACAGCAGGGAGAGATCCTGGCCGTCGCGAAATGTCGGCTGCGGGGGCATCGTGGCGCCTGGGCTGATCTGGTTGGTATGAGTGTGGATGGGGATCGGCCGCTGCTCTGTATTGAAGGGCTGGAAACTTCCTTCATTGAGGCGGCGACGAAGTCTACAGAGATGAGAGACGACTCGTCGCGGCGACGTCAGTTGTGCACGAGCCTGGTGTGGCGGCCTGACGTGGAGATGCTGGATCGCGAGCAGCTGCGTGAGGAGGTCTGTCGCGATCGACCAGCCGAGGTGCCAAATGCGCTGGATAGACATCGGTCGTTGCAGGTAGCCACGCTGGGGTATATGATGGAGGCGATGGAGTATCTGGAACAGCATCCAGAGGTGTCCGTCCCGGACTATCTCCAGCGGTACGTGGCCTGGATGCACTACCAGCAGCAGCGCCTTCAGGGTGGTCCCGAGTGGACGGCGGCACAGAAGCTGGCGCAGGATCCAGATAGTCGGGCGCGCTTGGTAAAGGATGTGGAGGAGAGCTGTGGCACCGAAGGACAGTTCTTCATGACGGTGGGAAGGCATCTCATTGCGGTGCTGTCCGGAACGGAGGATCCGCTGGAGCTCCTGTTCCGCGACGGGCTGTCGCACCGATACTACGAGCAGATGCTGGCGGATGCATACCACGCGCACCCGGCGTCGCGGTATCTCGAGCTGCTCAGCTTCAAGAACCCCCGGCTGAGGGTGTTGGAAGTCGGGGCGGGCACGGGGGGTCAGACGCTACGGGCGTTGCAGACGCTGTGTCCTCGCGATGCACCGGCGCGGTGTGCACGGTACGATTATACGGACATCTCGCCAGGGTTTTTCCCCGACGCGCAGCAGCGGTTCGCGCAATATAGCCCCGTGGTGCGCTTCCGCACGTGTGATATCTCCGTAGACCCCGTCGCGCAGGGGTTCGAGGCTGGGAGCTATGATTTGGTCCTGGCGTCGCATGTGCTGCATGCGACAGATCGACTCGATGAATCGCTGCAGCATGTCCGGCGGCTGCTGAAGCCGGGGGGCAAGTTTCTGCTCTTTGAGATCACTGAGCCGGACTCATTGCAGATTGGCTTTGCCTTTGGGTTGCTGAAGGGCTGGTGGAGTCCGCTAGATCATGAGGAGCGCTCAGCCCACAGTCCTTGTCTGAGTGCGGTCCGATGGGATGAACGGCTGAGGCAGAACGGATTCTCGGGCGTAGAGGTAGAAGTCCCCGGGCAGAGCATTCCGGAATGCCAATATCTGAGCGTCATGGTTTCCAGCGCAGTTGGATCTGGCTGTGAGCAACAGCAGCAGCAGCAGCAGATCGTGATACGTGATCCAATGATTGTGTCGCAATGCGAGATGGCACACGAACTTGGCGGGCAGATCTGCTCGATGGCTGAGGCATCACAACTGAACATCCCAGCGGAAGCCATGGTGGTGGTGCTGCTGGAGATGGAGCAGACCTTGTTGGCCGATGTATCAGTCCACGACTGGGCGCATCTGCATGCGGTCCTCGTGCAGGCCAAGAACGTGCTGTGGATCACACGGCCGCCAGTCGACAGTCCTGATCAAATCCCCCAGCATGGCCTGGTTGAGGGATTCGGTCGCGCTCTGGCCTCGGAAGATGCCACTCGCAAGTTCGTCACCCTGGCCTTGGATGGCCACATCTCTCCAGCTCGTGCCAGTGAAACCATCCACCATCTTATCACCGAGATCATGCGCAATCCGGTCGATGCTGTGGAGAGCACCTACTCTGCCACGCACGGTGTGATCCATATCCCCCGTGTCATGCCAAATGACCCCATGGACAAGATTGTAGCCGAGGCGACCATGCCTCTTCGCACCGAACAGTGGCCCCTAGGCAATCAGAACAACTCTGCCACTGCTGCAACTCTGCATGTTGGGCCACCAGGACGACTACAGCAGCTGGAGTATCGCGAGATGGCGGAGCAGAAAGGGGAGTCGGTGGCAGCAGACGAGGTGCTGATTGCTGTGCAAGCATTTGGCCTGAGCCCGCGCGATGCCTTAATGGCAGCCGGACAGCTGGATGCAGTGGCACTGGGCAGCGCGTGTGCCGGCATCATCCAAGCTGCAGGAAGCCGAACGGGGTTCCTGCCTGGCGCCCGGGTGTGCGCCGTAGGCCACGCCATGGCTACGACGCAGGTACGCATTTCCGCTCGTGCAGTGGTCTCAATTCCCGAAAGCTGGAGTCTCGCACAGGCGGCCGCCGTGCCAACCGCCGTATGGCTGGCCTTTTACGCCCTAGAATTCGTGGCACGGCTGGCGGCGGATGAGACGGTGCTCGTGCACCATTCGGTTGGTAACAGCGTCCAACGCATGGTCGTGGAGCTGGCAATCCGCTGCAGGGCACGCGTGATAGCCACCGTGCCCAGCCAGCGCCAGAAGGCTGAGCTGTGTTCTACGCTAGGGCTAGCCGAGACGGACGTATTGGTGGTGTCTGATGATGCAGAGCTCGTGCCAGCCCTAAGTAGGGCGGTGATGGACGGTGTGGATGTCATTGTCGCCTCAGTCACAGACGAACGCATGTCGCAGCACCTCGCCGCTGGGGGCCGCATAGCTGACATCAGCTGGGGCCAGCAACAACAGCAACAGTCGCTGCTGCAGCCCCTTTCCCACCGCGCAAATACCTCCTACACACGCATCGACATGGCCGAGCTCCTGCAGCAGCGTCCGCAGCGCGCGTACCACATCTTCCAGGAGGCAATGGCCGAGTATCTGGGCAACAAGCCGCCACAGCCGCAGGTCTATACCGCCGGGTCCGAGACGGAGGCATTGCAGCAGGCAAATGTGATGGGCGGCGCCGTTGTAATGCTCGAATCTAGCCAGTCCATCCCCGTCATCTGTGCCACCCGCCCCCGATCCCGCTTCTCAGCTGATGCCTCGTATGTGATTGCCGGTGGTCTCGGGGGACTGGGACGCAGCCTGGCGCGGTGGATGGCCAGTCGCGGGGCACGGCATCTGGTGCTGTTATCTCGTTCCGGAGCGCGTACAGCAGCAGCACAAGCACTGGTCCAGGAGCTCGAAGGGCAAGGCGTGCAGGTAGCAACGCCCGCAGTCGATATCAGCCAGCGGGAGTCGCTCGAGCAGGCACTATCGGAGCTGGCGCGCACGATGCCGCCGATCCGGGGATGCATCCAGGCGACAGTGGCCTTGCGCGACAACATGTGGGAGAACATGACGCATGAGGATTGGTCGCTCAGCATTGGCTCCAAGGTGACCGGCTCGTGGAATCTTCATTGGTGTCTGCCCCGCGAGCTGGATTTCTTCGTCCTGCTTTCCTCGCTGAATGGCCTCTTTGGTGCGCCCGGCCAGTCCAACTATGCAGCTGGAAATGCGTTCAAGGACTCTCTAGCGCAGTACCGCGTCGCGCAGGGGCTCAAAGCCGTGTCTATTGACTTGGGCCTGATGCTGAGTGAGGGCATGGTCGCGGAAAGCGACTTCCTGCGGTCGATGCTCCAGCGCAATGCCATGCTGATGGATATTGCTCTCGAGGAGATGATCGCCCTATTTGACTACTACTGCGATCCTACTCTGCCACGGCTCACCCGGTCGACTGCGCAGGTCGTCGTAGGCATTGAGATGCCGTCTGTGGCTTTGGCCAAGGGTCTGGATTTGCACCATTCGGTCCACCGGCCGTTGTTCCGCCACCTGTTCCAGATGGACGCGCAGCGGCAGCGACAGCATGGCGAAGCAGCGAAGGAGACGGCATCGATAGCAGCGTCGACTGCGATGGACCGCCCCGCGCTGCTGAGACAGTCCGCATCGGTTGCTGAAGCTACCGAACTGGTGCTCGAGTGGCTGTCGGGAAAGCTGCACCAGGTGCTGGGAATCGCGGCGGCAGACGTGGAGCCAAGCAAGCCCATTCACATGTATGGGCTGGACTCGATGGTGTCGGTCGATCTGCGCAACTGGTTCAGCCGCGAGATTGGGGCTGCATTCACCGTATTTGACTTGATGAGCAACACGCCCCTGCGCGAACTCAGTAGGATGGCCGCCGAACGCAGTCGCTATCGGCAGAACAGCACCAGCACCAGCAGCTGTCCACCGGTGACACCCGCAGTGCAATCCCGCACTGATAGAATCGCTGAGCTAGTACGCAAGTACACGGCGGATCTACCTGTGCGCTCCTCCAGGGTGTCGATGGGAGATGTTGTGCCGGACCGATCGACTATTCTTCTAACTGGGTCGACAGGTTCCTTGGGCAATTACCTCTTGCACGGCTTGCTGCGGGATTCCCAGGTCACCAAGGTATACTGTTTGAACCGATCGGACGATGCTGCAGCGCGGCAACGTCGTAGTTTCAGGGAGAAGGGACTTGATACATCACTGCTGGAGGACACGAGCCGAGTCGAATTCCTGAAGGCGTCGTTTGGGGAACGTCAGTTGGGGCTGGCAGAATCAGCATACAGCCAATTGCTGGAGTCAGTGGATATGATCATCCACAACGCCTGGAAAGTAAACTGGAATCACCATGTCTCATCCTTTGAGGATCCTCACATCAAGGGTGTTCGCGAACTCATCAACTTCAGCATAGCAAGCAAGTATAATGCCCACGTGGTGTTCGTCTCTTCCGTCAATACGATCACGGCATGGCAGCCCTCTGGCGCAGCAGAGGAGCGGAATACGGTTCCTGAAGAGCCGATGGAAACAGCAGATGTCGTGATGCCACAAGGCTACGCGGAAGCTAAGCATGTCGGTGAGCGGATCTGTCTCGAGGCGTCGAGGACATGTGGCGTGCCAACAAGTATCCTGCGCGTGGGCCAGATCGCGGGTCCGGATAGTCGGCTGGGCATTTGGAATCCACATGAGTGGATTCCCACGCTCATCAAAACTTCCAAGTCGATGGGCCAGATCCCCAGCGAATTGGGCCGCTTTTTGGTCGACTGGGTCGCTGTGGACACCCTGGCCACGATCGTGTTGGAAATACTCCATAGTCGCAGAGCCCCCACTGCTACCATGACTGCTACTACTAGTACTAGCAGTGTCTTCCATCTCACAAGCCCAACTGGGGTTTCTTGGGAGTCTCTGATCCCGGCCATTCAAGAGAGGTATCCGGTAAAGCTAGTGTCTCTCACAGACTGGGTGGAGGAACTGGAGCGTCTGCAGAACCTTTCACCTGAAGAAGTGGCGGAGAAACCAGCTATCAAATTGTTGGACTTCTACCGCCTGCTGGCTGGTGCGACAGAGGCAAGTCCTCGAATGAGTCTGGAGCGAGCCAGGGCAGCCAGTCCGACCATGGCGTCTCTAGGCCCGGTGTCCCTGGCGCAGATGTCCAATTGGCTGGACCAATGGGATTTTTGATGTGATATAGTTTGGTGACATACCTATGTAGTAATATCATTACCTTAACCCGTGCTCTATATCGAATGTAAATCTATCTTCAGAAGGCTGTCTTTTCTGGTCTGAGTGATCGATCATGTTGCTTACTAGTGATAGCTGGGTTACTTCTGATTGATTTGGCATGAGAGAGTAGTCTACAGGTACGGTTTCCCAGTTATGCTCCCTCTTGTCACTAGATCTGGTGTTAATATATATTTCAGTGAGTCAAGCAACACCCCTGATTAGGATGACAAGTCCGATTGTATGAAGACGAGAATCTAGCAGCCTGCTTAATCGTCTTTATTCTCACTATCTGCCGAGACATTCCACTACACTACCATAGTTAATATAGTCCCTAGTCGAACCAATGCTGATCTGCGCCCTCCACATACACCTTTGGAATTGAATCTCTTCCATCAATGAAAATACAACCCCTAGTAGGCTGAACCTGGCCACCCTCGTCAACAACATACGAAACCACCCTAGGCTTCCTGGCAATTCCCAACGTACTCGTAAGAGCGGACATGATGTTCGCTTCGTATTCACGAAAGGGTTGATAAGTCGAAGAGAGTCGGCGAACAACTGCAGTTCTCTTTTCATCTGCGTCCGGGAAGAACCCTACCTTATCTTTGTAAAGATTCAGAAAGGCTGTCATCTTCCTCCAAACCTGTGAGAGACCAGTTTGAGGTTCGAGTGGGTTATAGGGGGGCAGGGGAACGTTGGCTAGTATGGCTCCTTTGGTGGAAACGAGCACGAGTGCCGCACCGCCATTCAGATCCTTGATGCCAATGGCTCGGATTGGTTCTCCAGCTGTAAATGAAACAAAATTCACGTCGCCAATGGGCACTTCGATTGCTTGATTGGATTGCAATGCGTCCTCGAAGAGGGATGTGTTGGAAGTTTCTGGGAGAGACATTTTGAAGGGTGAAGCGAAAGCACGATGACAATCACACGAAGCTTTTTTGAGCCTTGCTCCGAGGGTTTGGGAAGTCCTGCATATACTTTCGCAGAACCTTCCTTCACTGGACTATTTATATAAAACTTATTCCTCTCTATATATGTATGCATTTTCTCAAGCAGGGGGGCTTGGCGGATTATCCCCAGATTAGCAGGATTTATGCGTAGATTCACATAACAGCAGATGGAGGAAGCCGATGCTGAGGTGCTTGATCTAAGCCGAGACAGGAGAAACCATGTGTGAGACATAGATGTTTCTTTTTGATCGCAGGAGCAATGTGGCTAGTGGCCAACCATTTCCAGTCGTTCAAGCAGGTCAGAGATGACCAGGAATGTTGCGTCAAGAATTGGTACAGTTTATCTACAACCTTCTGGCTCGCACTTAGATACAGCATAAGACGGGAGCTCCCAGGTTCATGCATGTTTGAAGCTGCATCATCTCATGCGCAAGTTGCCAGTGCCTACCATGCTTCTCTCTGATATGAGCCTTCCTGTTCGTTGCAGAACTAACGTCTGCCATGCAAAACAATCACCTCAACGATGCAGTCGACCTACTAAACTGGGTGATGTTGATGAGTATACAATCCATTCTTGAAGCCTTTATTAGGGCTGGGATAGAAATTCTAATTTATGTTCATTGATACCATCTACAACTATAGATCTATTTCAACTTACTTACCTTGTAGTACCTCAGCTTGCTGAACATCCATACTAGATATACCTTCTAACGAAATGGGCTTTCCTACATAGATATTACAGCACGACGTCGACCTAAATCAAAAATGCCAAGAACAGGATCTTACATTGCATATATTGGCCAATAATTCCTCTCATGTGTAGGTATACGGTCGATACATTTTGATGTGCTAGAGCTAGCCTTGACAAGCAGTCCTGATAAGAAAATTGACACTGGAAATTCAATGGGTAACTTCGTCAGAAACTAAATGACAGCTTAGCAGCGAAGGCGGACTGCGGGGGGGAGCTTGAGCCGGGCATCGGCATGGTTCATTCCTCTTCATCTCCCTCTTGTGTCTCTTTTTCACATCTACCTCCATAAAGGTGCTGCTTGTATAAGAGAAGCATAGCCTCTTCGCCTATATCGGATGGTTTACTCGTGCAAGCAGCGCAGCCATTGTATTACTGAGTTGAACCTATCATTCATAGATAAGGCTAATAGATATAATAGCAGAAAAGCATATATCCACTATTGCTGAAAAGTTCAAGATGTGGACACTGCTATATGGCATTGAAACGACTCGGATTCCATACTGGCATCGCATTGTGCAACTGCAATAACAATCAACGATTTAGGTTGGTTTGAGCAAGCACATGAACAACACCAAGTCATTAACTGATTCCGCTTTCTTGAATCTTCATACCAAGACTATCCGAAGATAACCTTAGTAGATCAGCTTATTCTCCCTCCTCCAAATCTTCACCGGCATCCGCCCCGGCCACAAATTAAATGCCTCCTCCCACTCCAGCATCCAATCCTTCGACGGCAACGCAAACTCATACCGATGAACCAAAGTAGCCACCAGAATCTGCTGTTCAATAAACGTGATATTCCGTCCAATACACGCCCGCGCACCACTACTAAAAGGAATGAAAACCGCCCGCATCTGCTTCACCTGTTCTTCATCTTCAAGCCACCTCTCAGGCCGGAAGGCCTCGGGGTCTGGAAAGATGTCTGGATCACGATGAACAGCGTATGTGGGAACACTAATAGTAGTGTTCCCGGGGATTCTCTCTCCCAGGATATACATTCCTTCCGGGGGTGTCTTCCTTTCCAGTCCCCTCGAGACAGGAGGTGATAGACGCAGCGACTCCTCCAGACATGCTTTCAGGTAAGGTAGATTCCTGACTTTAGCATATGGTGCCACCTCGTTGTCAGATAGAGCGCTGGATACCTCCTCTCTGAGTTTCTTCAGGCAGTGCGGGTTCTTGATAAGATAGTACATGACGTTCGTCAAGGCGATAGCCGTAGTGTCCGAACCTGCATCCACTGCAATAGTCAACATCATACATATCAAACACAAACATCGTAACCTGAATTGAAGATAATACTCACACAATAACCCCGCCTCAGCCTCAATCTCCCCCCTGTCCAACCCCCTCTCCACTCCCCTTTTATCCTCCATCAAACACCCCAAAAAGTCACTCACCTCCTCCCCACCCTCCTCATAAACCCTCACCCTCTGCTGGACCAAGCTCCTCACCACCCTCCCAAGCATCCTCCCACACTCCCACTGCCTCCTCAAATACGGCGAAACCAGCGCCGAAACCCCCTTCAGAAACCCTACCCACCCATCCGCCCCAATCACCCACGATGAAACCCGATTCCCGCGATGCAAACACTCAATATACCGCACCACCTCCCCATCATCCACCACAACCTCATCGGATCCTTTATCCAGTAACCCTAGCTTGATACTCAGCCCGATATCAGCTATCGCATCGATAGTAAATAGATTCAACCAGAATCTTAAATCAACGTCCCCCTCCTCCTCTACCACCATCCCCTCCGGGGAAGGTGGCAACATACACCTCCCATCCAACTGCCTCACCAACCTCTCCACTTTATCCACAATCTTACCCTCCCACTGTTCGAGATTCTTCGTGGAGAAGGCATTCGCGAGCATACGTCGCTTGCGGGAGTGGTCGTCGCGGGAGATCGTGTTGAGCATGTTAAAGTGGGTGTGGGATCCTTTGGTGCGTGCGTAGACGTCGTCTTTGAGACATGGGGTGCCGTGGCCGTAGATTGCTGGGATTGCTCGTGGGTCGGCGATGGAGAGGGCGGTGGGGGAGAGGCGGATTATGTGGTGGTTGTGGGTGTGGTTGTGTTTGTGGTGGAGGTGTTGGTTGCAGAGGCGTTGGGTGCGGAAGGGATGTCGGTGTTCGTAGGTATAGGAGAGGGTGGTGAGGTTGGAGAGGGGGTTGAGAGGAGGGTATTTGGTTGGGTTGAGGTATTTGAGTAGAGGCTTGGTGAGTAGGATGATGGTGAAGATGATAGTGAGTAGTAGGAGGGCCATGGCTGTTTAGGTAGGTTGATTTAGATTTCTTGGTTGAAGAGGATACGCAATGCTTACAGTCTGGATTATTTATGTTGTTTGCCATCTCCTATAAGACGTTTCTTTTCTTCTGTGAATCGGCTACCTATCTATCTATGAAATGCACAGCTGGAAGTATATTACCCAAAAGGGTATGCTAAGCGCGGAGAAGTAAGTTTGATGCAGGCGTTGTGCTGACAGAGCGGATGACATTCCTTTTTGGAACTATCCGTATTGGGAAATATCCCTTTTCCGGAAGTACAAGAGCGCGTATACTTCCCTTCTCATAATGAATACAACCTCGCTGGCATGCGACACATCATCGCCTAGACTTAACGAAGATGCAACATGTTCTAGACTACACTGTCCTGCAATATCTTCCTTGCTGGTAATTATGTATGTACCCATTAACCATCAATCTTGAACATTATCTTAGAGACGAACACCAGAGCGCTATGCAACCTATTCCACAACAAGTATAACACGAATAGACTAAAGCCCTACTCACTCCCATCAACTTCATCTTTCTCCTCCCCCCTCGCAGCCTCAATCTTCACAAACCCAACCAAAATCGCCAACGCGATCGCAGCAGACGCCACCCCCAACCAAAAAGCGGCCTTATACCCCTCCCTCTGACCATCCACCATCTCCGCCACAAAATCCCCCCAACCAACAAAGAAACTCACGCCCAAGAACAACACACTATTCGCCACCGCGGCCGCCAACCCCTGCTGCTTCTCCGGCAACGTCGTCGTAAGAAACACATTCGTGATATTATACGTGATATCCACACCCACTGTCCCACAGATCATCGCCGGGAAGATATACGCCCAGTAACTCACATCATCGGTACTGGGGAGGATAGCGAAGAGCAGCGGCGCCATGAGCCATCCTATCCCCGAGAGTATAAGGAGAATAGTCCCTGGGACGATGTGGAGGATGGTACCGCCGACGAAGCTGAGGACGATACCTCCGAGAGCGAAGGGGAGGTACCAGAGGACCACTTTCAGGGGGGAGATGTGTAGGATGTTTTGCATGTAGGTTACGGTGTAGAGGAGCCAGATGCCAAAGACGCCGTAGAAGAGGAAGAGGGCGATGAGGAGGGCGGGGAGGTGTGGGACGCGGAAGAGTGTGAGGGGGAGGATTGGGGTTGGTGATTCCTTGCTGTCTTCTGTCTCTGCACTGGTGGTGAGGCGGTGTTCTGTATAGATTGCCCCGGCGAGGAGGATGCAGCCGATTACGAGGGTCACGGGGATATAAGGCGTGCGCCAGCCGTTAGGGGCGTGCCCGCAGTCGTTGACGGCGAAGAAGATTAGGATGAGGCTGGAGATGAAGAGGATGGCGCCGAGGTAGTCGATCTTGAGGGTTGGGTTGGGTCGTTGTGCGCGGATTGGAGTGGGGATGAAGATTAGGGCGGCTATAAGAGTGATGAGGATCAGGATGGCGCCGATCCAGAAGTACCAGCGCCACGTGAGGAGCTGGTCGGCGATTCCGGAGACGAGGATGCCTGCGGAGAAGCCTATAGGGGCGCATCCGCCGTAGATGCTAAAGACGAGGTTCTTCCGGGGACCCGGAGGGTAGATCGATCCGAGGAGCATGATGCCTGCCGAGAGGATGGCGGCGGGCCCGAAGCCCTGCAGGGCACGGCAGAAGTTGAGCATAATCTCGTTTTGGGAGAACCCGGCGATTAGGGTCCAGATGAGGTGCCATATTAGACCGGAGGTGAAGACCACGAAGCCCCCGTACTTGTCGGCTAGCTGGCCGAAGAGGAGGAGGGAGCTGCCGGCTGTGAGGGCGAAGGCGCTGGAGGGCCAGCCGGTGGATGCAGCAGGGATGTTGAGGCTTTCAGAGACGGATGGAATGAGGACGTTGAAGCCGGAAATGAAGAATTCCTGCATGCAGTGTGAGATGAGCTGAGATTAGGAAGGGTAGCTGGTATAAACTTACCGACATAATCTGGGACAACATAAGGGCCACGCAGAACCCGATCTCAGAGACCAGGTTAGGAAAGATGCGCGGACGCCGTCGTCCCTGACGATCAACATCTTGGGGACGCTGGTCTTTAAGACACTGTTCTTTCATGGTCCGTTGGTGAATCACACTCCACAGCCATGTCTAGCTTGCTCTGACGAGCTCGAGGCATGGTATAAATATGCGCCTCGCAAGAAGAAGACTTCCTAAACAGGGTATTAAATTGAGTTACCAGCTTGATTCATAAGCAGCTGCATTCAGTTGCAGCAGAAAACCAAGACCAATCCAATTGGAATCCATTTTATAATGGGAAAAGGCGACATGGAGTTCCTGGGGAGTCGGTCATGTATGAAATGAAATCAGCCAATGATATAATAGTGGCCGTCACAGTTATCCACTATATCATATTGTTGGGCGAATCGGATCTATCAACGTTTAGCCACTATGCCAAGCACTTTAAGTCCTCCAGATAACTTCCTAATCCGGACAGCAGCCCTAACCGGCAGCTAATTTGGTCGTCATAGAGTTGTTACTTGCCGCAGAATATTCTAGCTCAGGGACTACTGATATTAGAGAACCGATATTAGACAAGACTGTGGACTGCAACAATCTACTGATGTCGACCGAAAACTTGTACTTCTGCACATACTCCATGACCGCAAGTCTCCAACACAGATCACTTAGGTAAATTTTACAAAGTAGCAAAAACTCAAACTAAAAGAGTAGCATAATCATAGTAGTTAAGAGTAAAAAGAAAAAAAGAATGGATGAGCCCAGCCCGGCTCGATCGGACAACCTTACGATCTGGAGTCGTACGCGCTACCAATTGCGCCATAGGCCCATGTTATTTGGAAAATTGCGGTACTTTATGCGACATGTTCCAAGCTGAATCCGGATACTCTTGTAACTGTTGTATTCTAACTAACGTAATCAACGGTTGGATGGCCCACACGGTTGGACGCCCATCTGGTAATACTATACAAAAGATCCTTTTTTAAACACGAAATATTGCAACTATTAGAAGTCTAGAAGTATAGATATTTGATATATATACTATTAGTAATATATAAAAACTTTATATACCCTTCAAAATTCTCTAGAAGTATATATAATAACTTTTTATATTACTATATCTGTATTTTATCTATATTATACAATATTTCTATATTAGCCCTACACAATAAAACTAGAAAAGATCAAAAAAAAATATAATATATTTATCTACTTATACTAAATCTATATATAAAGTTAGAGGTTCCCAAATACAGTATTATTTAAGATATATCAGAATCAAAAAGACATTTTTATATGGGAAAGTAGGATGGGCCGCCCAACCGTGTGGTCCGTCCAACCGTTGATTACGTTGACTAAAATGATCGAGATAGGATGCAGATAACCGGTTATGATATATGGCCTATACGATCCAGTCTCAAGCTAGTGGCGAAGCTGTCCTGTATGGTTTTGCAAGCTACACCGAATTTATTGCCATCTTCGACGGATGACTGAAGTGATGTATGATAGCTAATTAACGCATCCCGGCTCTCAAAGCACACGGAAAGAGGCAATACGCCATGGAAATTCCTTTCTGCAAGTCAAGTACAAGGGAGAAAACATCTAATTGAGAGGAGACTAGAGAATCCTCTTACATCCTTATGGATGGAAAGGCATAAAAAAGACATATGAGCCCAGCCCGGCTCGATCGGACAACCTTACGATCTGGAGTCGTACGCGCTACCAATTGCGCCATAGGCCCATCTGCTGTGATGTATTGCTGGGGGTTTTGCTTCAAGTTACAGTCAAAGTGTCGTGCTATAGAAGAATGCGGCCGCCTGCTTAGGACATAACTATAGGATATAACATTGCTGTTTCAGGACCACAATACGAGAAGCAAATGAGTACATGGCCATGTAGTAGGCGCTAGCTGAAAGACAGTGTAGGGTGTTTAACTATAGATATGTACCGCGGACCTGCATGATATCTCACTGCCACCAATGGTAAACTGCATATGGAACCCTCACAATGCAGCCCGGTAGTTGGATGCTATACGGTATTCCTGGTGGGTGAACAACTAGTAACTGCTGCGATAAATGAATGTATAGATTAAGCGACAAATCAGGATGGAGAGGCACAATGTCGTGATGCTCAACCTCGGCGTAGCATAAAAAGAAGTGCACTAAGACTTGAATTTCATTGGACTCGGGATGTCTTATTGAGAGATATTATCAAAAAGACATTGAGCCCAGCCCGGCTCGATCGGACAACCTTACGATCTGGAGTCGTACGCGCTACCAATTGCGCCATAGGCCCATTGTTGGTGCCTTATTTCTCATTAATTTGATAGATGAGTAGAGGCTTAATATGTTAGGTATCCGCCGCACTTATACTCTAATTCTTATTGTGGTTCTGGGTTCGCCTATATTCATCCTATGGTTTTGGCTTTTAAATTATTAGGGATTAGAATATGTATTGTTAGCCTGGTTATTTTATTTGAATACAATTCTATCGCTTTTGTATTCGTGTTGCTCGGGCTAGGCTATCATCTGCAGCTCGCATATATATCGTCATGCCTCGTGCGCCTTACAACTTTCTATCCCCTTTTAAAGATGAGGTCGAAGCATGGATGATACAGGTAGCTGAGCCCAGGAAACTGCTATATACACTCCATTAATATATGCCCGGGTAACTCTAATCCCCGTCATGATACATGTCTATCGTGATTCATTAGTCATACACATGGCCTCAGCCGGTCTACTCCCAAGCGCCAACATACACTCTACTGCAAGCAAGCCACAATCAGTTCCCGTTGCCCAGGATCAGAGCCCGCGCCTGTTGAGGGTCTGTTCCGAGGACAGTAATGAGGTATTCGATGCTGTTGTTGTTAGCCAATAGCCTTCCACGAGAATAAGGTATGTCTCACCTCGCCTCTGATGCAAGTCGGCGCTTCTCGTTCTGGAACTCCTGCTGACACGACTCCCAGGTTCCCGCTCGCTCAGTCGGCAGTACCGTCTTGACACGCAGCTTGAACGTAGCGCTCACTGGGCGATGGTCGGAGGCGCGCACTTCGTGTCGGCGGTATTCTAGTTGACGGACACGGCCTAGCCCGCGGTAGAGAACTCGGTCACACCACGCTGGGGCGCGCTTCTTGTCGCTGGAGTCATACTCGTCGGTGCCAACATCGTACTTGTACGTAGGTGCGAATGTGATGGGCGCCTCGTTGAACGAACGCAGGCGGAAGCCTGGGTTCTTGCGTCGTGATGCGAGCAACTGGTCGCGTTCTAGTAGCTTGGTAAGGTTGTTGCTGCGAATGTCGTCGATGATTACATTCCGCGGGATCGAGTCGATACGGTAGTTGAGATCACCGTTCAGGATGCAGATCTCGTGATCCATGATCATCGAGCCATCGCCACCGCTCACGTAGTGATTCGCGCGAGTCGCAAGACTAGTCTCCGCGGGAAGTGACTCCGCCTCGAGAATCGCCGCGATATCATTGTTGCGGTGTGCCGTCTGCGTCTGACCGGCTGCCAAGTGACAGTTGATGAAGCAGAAGGAGCTGTCGTCAAGGACAAAGCGCAGTATAAGTGCACCCTAAAGGGTCAGCAACTGACAGCCAAAGAACCACCGGTGACCTACCTTGTTCCCATGCAAGCCTCCCATACCGCGCTTTATCTCTGAAGCGCCAATGTTCTTGATCCGCTGCCGCTCCTTGTGCTTCACGAAAACACACGTAAAGAGACCGATAAGATTCGCGCTATGCAACAGCACATACGATTCTTCAAGTGGCATGCAGTCATTGATACAGCGGGTCAGATGCTCCATCCAGACCCGGTACTGACGACTCATATGCTCTTTATCACCGTGCTCCTTCTTCTTGCTTCCGAGGAGCAGACTCTCTGGATGGGGTTAGCTATACCCTAACAAAATCGACAGTATACATACTGGCTGTGATCTTCTTGTTCTCAAGGTCCACCAGCTCCTGGAAGCCAAACACCAAAATCTCTGGTGGGTTCTCAGGATGGATCGCATCCTGGATAAAAGTGGATGTGCGCACGCTTCCCGGAGTAGAAGCACCGGCGTTCCATGTCATAATCACCGCATGAATCTCACGGAACTTGCAAAACTCCACGTCCCGGGCCTGCATCCTAGTTTCTAACCGGCTGTTAGCTCACATCAGTCGGAAATCGACGGCTACTTACCCAACCAATCATCCTCCAACATGCCGTCCCAGAGACGGATGCAGTTGTCGTCTCCCAGCGAAGTCACTTGCAGTCGGTTCATCGTCCACACGCTGCTAGAATCAAGCAAGAACCCGCTGACAGGGCTATCGTGAGCACGCCAATCCTTCTTCACCGTCCACGGATTCGTAGACGTATCGTAGACGTAGATCATGCCGGTCTTGTACGCTGCCCACAGATAATCTCCCACAATACCCAGGCAGTTGATCTTGTAGACACTGACGTTGACGACCGACAGACACGTGTAGTCACGAGCCGAGTATACTGTCACCTTTCCATCTGCATGACCCAAGTACACACGGCCACCATCCCTGGTGGTATAGGCACCTGACGTTACATCTCCCGTATGCAGCGAGCCCAATGGCCTGCTGAGAACCTTGAACGAAACATCATCGCGAGCGTTTGGCTGGTAAATGTGCACTTCCTTGCCGGAAGCCAGCCACAAAAGGTCACCCACCACCATCGAAAACGTATGTCCGCGGGCAACTCGATCGTAGGGGTTGTGGTAACTGTACTGGAGGTTCGGGGTTCCAGTCTCGTCTGGCGGCCATACCAGCAGCCGACCCTCATCGTCAAGGGTCCACATTTCCTTTTTATGCCGCAATATCTTGACAATCTCCCGTCGAGAGGGATAAGACCGTGATGCGACGATGGACCGGGTTTCAATGTCAACCTCGTGAAGATCCCCAGAATTCGTGCCCAACCATAAGCGCTGGCCTTCATCCTCCAAACCCACACCTGGCTTAAAGGCAACCGACAAACACTTGACTGTCTCGCCATGGCTAAGGCTCATGAGTTGCTCCCCGGTCGTGAGATCCCAGACCCGCGTGATGTAGCCGGTTGTGCACACATGCTTCCCACAGACATCCATAAGTCGCGTGTCATACCGCGTGTGAATCTCTTGGGGCCCAGTCTTGAGCAGTGGCGGCCGTCTGTTTGCACTGGACGCATCTGGATAATCCGTACGAGCAACTGGCGTCTCATCCGGAACCTGTTCGTCCTCACTAGGGATAGGGCGGACTGCTTGGCGTTCCACCACAGGCCGCTCTACCACGGGCCGCTCCGGGACAGCCGGAGGCGGCACTGGCCTAGTCTCCCTGGAGATGGACGGCTGCCGAGAGACCTGCGTCGGAGTGGGTAGCTCGTCTCGATAGAGGGGCCGGGATTCGCGGTAGGGTGTCGGGGGAGGCAATGAGAACGCCGGGCTTTCCACCTGGTACGAGTGCCGCGACGGTGACGGACCGCCCCTTCGTGCCAGGGACGGTTGTCGTGGAGGCAGTCCAGGGCGCTCCTGAGGATCATGCGTCGGGGGCCTGTAGTTGGAGAGCGGTGCGGTTGCCAGCGGCTCCGGCGCTACGTAATGCCTGGGAGGAATCTGGACCATAAGCGGCTTGGTCTCGCGGGGAGGCTCGGGGATTGGCCGCCTCAGGGAGGGTTCTCGATGTACACCTGGCTGAGGGGCGGGTGACCTCTCCTCAAGTGACCGGTGCGTCGGAAGACCAGGTACGGGACGGGCTGGCGAACGGCGGGAGGGCGAGCGCGGAATTGGTACCGCTCTGACATTGGGTTGTTGTTTCGGCGACGCTTTCTCGGGACTACTCGGAGGAGTGCTGAACGGCGATACACGATCTTCCGAGGATGCATGTTCATTCTGCGGAGCAAGAGAGCTGACTTCGTGGTGTGACAACGCCGCCGGTTTGGCGGGGATCTTCGGCTTCTCCGCCCGGTTAGCAGGCGGAGGAAGGGAAACGCTCTTGCCTTTGCGTTCCGATGGACTCTCGCGTCCATTTGCCACGGATCCCGATGTGCCTGGCGACAAACGATCCGCTTTATTTTCCGTAGGGAACGACGCAGAGACGGGGGTTGTTGGTCGACGAGCGGTAGGAATCCCTTGCGGTATGGTAGGGAGCGATTCCCGGGAAGCATTCGGCGGGGTGCGAGACGAGCGGAAATCCTCCTCATGGTCTGCTCCAAACCCGCGCGGCGGAGACCGTGGTGAATCGACTGTCAGGGTCGGTGCCAACTGCGGCGAAGAGTGGAGGTTCATCGACATGGGTCTGTTCTGCCGCCTACCCGGGGAAATGCCCGGGGATTCAGAGTGCGGGGCTAGACCATTGCCATGTACGATGCTGCGACTTCTCTCCACATCAGGCACTGAACCCCAGGGAGATCGTGGACGAGGTAGGTCAAGAGAGGCTCTAGCGGAGCGGACATCGTCACCGTATTCGGGAGTTCTGAGAAAGGCCGGCGGATCGCGTGAACCGTTTGTGGCAGCGGACGGAGCCCGACGATGCGAAAGATTCTCGAAATGCGAAAGCAGAGAAGACACCGGTCTCTACAGAAGCCAGTAAATTAGTATGAAGCTCTAGAACCGCGGGGGAAATATCCGGCGCAAACGTACAATCGGAGCATTATCCGTGGCGTCCTTTTGCTTGCCGTTTCCCTCCATGACCACAACAGCGAATGCAACAGACAGGCCGAGTCAAGGAATGGATCATAGGCTCCGCCAATTGCGATGAATGCAGACTACCACCGGGAGAGACTAAGCAAAGGCACAGTAGTCAAATTTAATGGCCAGGCTGGATAAGATAACGGGTGGCAGGGAGCGAGCCGGGAGTGACGATTGTGGCGGAGCTCCAGTTTAGGCGGAAGTAATTCAGGAGCAGGAGAGACAACAAGACGCCGTGCAACGATGAGACTGGTCTAGAGCAGGTGATCCTATTCAGCGGAGGGCATAGAGGATGGCCCGGACAATAGTAGACGGGAATCGAAGCGATGGAAGGAATTGAGCAGTGAATGTGTGGAGAGAGGGGGGGGAGGGGAGGAAGGACGGAGGAAGGGAGGGATCCAAAGAGTGGGGAGGAATACAGGGAGAGAGAATAGAAGGAAAACAAGTAGAGGATGGGCGGGAAAAGAGAGGAATCACCGAGAGGATGGAGATGAAGTCACCCAAGCAGACAAGAGGAAGTTGAGAAGTAAGTAGTAGGGAAGGAAAGGAAAGGGGAGAGAAAGAGAGAGAGAGCGAGGCGAGGTGATGATCGACCCGCGCGTGATATGCATTGATGGAGGGAGAGACAGGAATGAATGAATGGATGGATGGATCCATCCATCAATCGTTCTTTATTTTTAGCCTCCCCGACCTGAACCACTTGCATACTCTACTCCAACTTTCCACTTTCACACCCCATCTAAGACATCTTTTGTCTTTCATACTTGTCTATATTTACCTCTCTCAAACCCCATTGCCCCCGTGTATAAACTTTATAATGTGGTATGAACCATACCCCTCACCTCATCCTCTCTACCTACTTACCAAAAAACCCTCATCAGTAAACACATCCTAAACGCCCAAGTGGCCATCCGCTCTCCCTGCTGTAAGTCCTCCTCACCCCTTTATCCAATATCCAACATCCTCCACCTTAGATCTAACATTCCCCGGTACCTGACAGGCAAAAAATGGTTCGACTGCGCCGAATGCCACCAAGAACAAGAATCCCACACCCTCACCAAAACCACTGAAATGGTACCTACACCAACCAACAAAACCCTTCCCTACCACACACCTCAGTTCGAATTACCAACAACATACCAATAATCTAGGTCTTTGCCTGCAAGAAATGCAAGAAATGTTTCCGAAAAGACGCGACGGAGTTTGATGAGAGGTGCGTTGCTTTGCGTTTTGTCGTCGTCACCCGCCCCCACCACCCGCGCGCCCTACTTGATAAAAAACCGGAGGGGGGGCTATCTATAAAATATCGAGAGATAAATAGGGGGAGGGGTAGAGGATTCTCCGAGTAAAGAATAGGCTTGGTTAACCTATTTCTGGAATCTAGTGACGAGTACTGCCCGCACTGCGATAACCATTTTGTGATTGATGCTGTTACGCCGACTCCGACGTTGCAGGTGGAGGGTGAGGATGCGAGGATTGATTCGAGGTGAGATACTATTCTTTCTTTCTTATTCTGCTTGGGGATTGTAACTGACGGAATCGATCTTCTGTAGAATGCTCAAGGACGACCGTGTTCGCGGACACCAGGAACGCTCCATCTTCAACTTTAAGGATATTTCCGATCGGTTGGGTTAGACGTCGGAGACCAAGACGACATACAGGACGGACCGATGGGTTGATGGACGAGATTTACGAGATTATGCATATACTACCCCTTTTCCTTTTCCTTTTTCCTTATATCTACATTATAATTCTGTATATCACCTTGAACCTAGAGCTTCATATATCCCGGAACAGGAGACCATTTGCATTACAGTATAACGGAGTTTATTTTCGTGAAAAAAAGGACGTAACGCTTCTGCAAGATCCCTAGATAATTAACCGGATAGAAAGCACACCGCACGAGAGCCTTATACTAGTTGCTGATTCGACGTAGCCTCTACTTTAAACGGCATGACATCCTCCTTACTCCCGGCTCTCGCTGCCCTCGCCGCCACCAGGCCGTGTTAGGATAGCAGCCGTCGTGGTGCCGCCGCGACCCGTCTTCTTCTTGGCCGCCTCCTCCTGCTTCTCCGTCTCTATGCTCTTCACGTACGACTCAATCTGGTCATCCGGGAGCATCTCGATCGTCTTCCCGGGCGACATGATGGCCACCTCGATGTTCTTCGCACCGGTCTGCACAACCTCCAACAGCGACTTGATGGTAAGCTGGATGGTCTGTTCGCGATCCATGTCATCCTGGTGGTTGCGCTCGAGGAACTCGCGCACAGTCTTGCTGGAGCGTCCGATGGCATTGGCTTTCCTACATCCCGAAAACCAGCAGTCAGCATCAATACATTCCCAAGCTATCAACACAATAGCATTAAAAGGGAGAGAGTAAACCCACCAAGCGGAATAAATACCCGAAGGCTCAGTCTGATATAACCGCGGCGTCTTATCATTGGGGTCGAATCCCACCACAAGGGTACTGATACCAAAGGGTCTAACACCACCACTCTGCGTGTACCGCTGCTGCACACCGGCAATGTACTTCGTAATGTATTCGATAGTGACGGGGTCTTCGACGGTCAAACGGTGAGACTGAGCTTCTAGACGGGCTTTGTCGATGAGGATGCGGGCGTCGGCGTTCAGACCGGCAAAAGCCAGGACAGCGTGGTTGTCCACCATGGCGATCTTGGAGGGTGTGATGCGGGTATCTTGGAGCTTCAGTGCGGAGCGCTTCTCGCAGCCGAGGACGACCACGTCCTTGCCTTTTACTCCGACGGCGCAGGTTCCTGATGAATAGAAAGAGGGAATGGGTAAGTATGATGGGATGGGATGGAGATTCCCTTGGTGTCGGAGGGAGGGAGGGGCTGGACGTACCTCTCTTGACGGCTTCCATGGCGTATTCCACCTGGAAGACGTGCCCGTCGGGGCTAGGAGTAGGTTAGGATATGCTTGCCAGAGCTTCATGAAGCTAGAGATTCATACCTGAAGACTGCGAAGAGGTTAGAATTGGGGATCCCTTCAGCAACCAGGCCCGTAGCCAAGGTAGTAGCTAGCTTGTCTTACCTGAAAGAGCTCGGTCATATCCAGACATTATGGGCAGTAGGCGAGGTTATGCGGATTCTGAAAAAGAGGAGACTGGAATGGAGTTCACAGGAGCGAGAAGAAGGTCAAATAGATACAATTCGGAGTCGTGGGTCGTAGAATGCTGGGGTCCGGTGTCCGGCTGGGCGATGACAGATGGAGGTGGACGCGAGGCCCGCCGCTGCCTTGGGAGCTCTCAAGCGCTTGGCGCGCGGCTAGCCGCCATGACGCTCTTCCTCTTCCTCCAGCTGGGTCCCCACGACCATCCTACGGACACCACGGTAATCATCTAGAAACAAGCCACAACGAGCAGACATTGAACATATAACCACTCTGATGATCCTACAAATTAATTTCTGACAGGGACTTACTCGCCAGCAATCGATATGGACGACCAATGTGAATATGAACAGGCTCAGCCTAGATAGAATGAGAGAATTCTCATATAGTTGATCTACATCCCAATCGCCCCATGACTCCCTGCCCAGCTGAGATCTGACTATGCTGTACATCACACACGCTGAAAGGCGATACGAGAGAACGCAGGCATCGGGCTAGTCAAACCAATAATCACGTCTCGACTTTTGAGGGAGAGAACGACAAAACCCGCAGGGAAAGCATATGTAAACACAAGACGAGAACAGTATAAGATGAAGAACAGTACAAGAATTATGGACACTCAGAACAATCTTGTCGCACGCACGACTCCCAATCCATGTGCCTTCGCAGATGTCCCAAATCCGTCGTAGCTGGTTGAAATTTTGCTGGCTCAAAAGGAATACCCCAACACCCCCAACAGAGTCCGTTCCATTGTATCCCAACCATGATCAATACCGTGATTCTCCAATGATCCCTATTGTCGAAGCGCGCAGATGAACTCGGAAAGCCAACATATCAAAGAAAAAAGGAAAGGAAAAAAAAGAAGACAATATCTAGAATGCAATGCCATGCTCGAGCCCTTCCTCGCCAGCGCCGCGGCTAGCCGGACAGGAGTTCCTCCCCTCCGCCGGAGGAGTATGCGCCCATGACGAGAGAAATGCGCGAAGCCCATGCCGCTCCAAGAAGGAAAGAAAAAAGAAAGAAGAAAAAGAAGCAGACAACAAACGCGAAACGATGATCCAGCAGGTGGTGAAGAAGCGCATAGGACCGCCTGGGCCCACCTGCCCGGGCGGTCTTCTTCTATACCCTCAAACCTCGCTTGCAAAGACACAATAGTAAGACATACCGAAAATGGTCTGACGTCAAATCTGCGAGACCAGGCAAAAACAGAAAGGATCGAAATCGGACGAAACGACGACACGCTACCGGCCTGCTCCTCCCAACCTAATGCACCAGAACTGCAGAATTCCTTATACAAATGCGCATCAACGGAATACCAACCGTCACATATACCAACATATCCAGACCACCATATGGACAAAAAACCGTGAGGGAGAACCCGTCGTAGAAAACAAATCTCTAATGTCCCCGGCTGAAAACAACATGGCTGTTGCCTAGCCTTTTACGCGGGGGACTTGTTCGCACTGGCGCCGTTGCGACGAGAGTGGGCATCTTCTCCCACCGTCAACCCTCCCAAGCCCGTCGAGAGGAAAGCAAACGGATCGCTCGAGCCATCATTGCCGTAGAAGGCACCGTTGGACGCACTGGTAGACGAGGTGTGATCAGCCCCCGTGAAGGCAGCCTGGGCGGCCGGGTTGGCGAACGAGGCCGCGGAATGGGAAGCATTCGCGGAACCATAACCAGCGTTCATCTGACCCATAGGGGGGTATGCAGCGGGGGCACTTCCCAAGCCCGAAGGCAAGGCGGCACCACCATAGTTGTTGGGGGGCGCGGCAAACTGCTGACCAAAGCCGCCGAAGGCACCAGTGCTAGCCGTGAAGGGACCGGGTGCCGGGGTGCTCGTCATGGAGTTCGGGCCCATGCCAAAGCTCGAGGGAGGATCCATCGGGGACGGGAAAGCGGAGTCGGCCACCACGGCTGCTCCCGACCGAGGAGCACCGCAACGCAGGCAGTTGATGTTCTTGGCGAAGTTGTGGTAACCGCAGCCCTCAGAGCCACACTTCCAGTCACCAGCACGGAAAGGCACCACACCGCCGTTGCCGCCCATGCCGCGGGAATGGCCCATTCCGTGGCCGTGGCCCATGTGAGGAGGCATCATGGACGGGGGGCCGTAGCCGTAACCGTATCCCATCGGATCAGGGGCAGCGGCCATAGCCGGGAACGAGCAGCGGAAGCAGGCCGTCCGGCGCTGGAAGTTGGAGAATCCACATGAGGGGCAAGTCCAGTCACCGGGACGAGGGCGGTTCTTCGAGGGAGGGAAAGGCGTCAGGATCTCCGCGGCACGGTCCAGAACACGGCTGGACGAGGGAGACACCTCGATGGCCTTTTCGTTGAGGGCACGACCGTTCATACAGAGGCTCTCAGCAGCCTGCGTAGAAACAGATTAGATGTCTGACCTAGGTTTTCATAGATAATAAAGAAAATGGCAAATCAATCCATACCTCTTCGTGGGACGAGAAGACCGCAAAGCCGGTGCCGGTAGGCTTGTGCTGATCCGGGGTGCGGAGGGTCCAGAACGCGATCGGACGACCGCCAAACTGGGTGAACCAGCTCTCCAGCTCGGACTGGGTGGTGTCGTGGGGGAGTCCGCTCAGGTGAAGAACCTTGCTGCGTTCGGCCAGGAAGGCACGAACGTCCGCTCTAGCATCCATGGGACGGGTGAGGATTTCGGGATGCTCATGCGGGGGCTGAGACTTCCGGATCAAGCCGCGCAGCACTCGGGCCAAGGTGATGGCCTCCTCCATGGCGCGCCGGGGAGAGGCGGGAGCCAACGCCTGCAGGTGGAAGGGGAGGTTGTGCTTGATGGGAGCGGAGGACTGAACGGGCTCGACTTCGAGGGCGGCGCAGATGTTAGAGAGAGAGCTGGGGCCGAAGGGCAGAGACTCGGGGTGGTGAGTCTGCCATCGCTGATATTCGGTGCGGAGGTCGAATGTCCGGGAGTGCTGAAGGTATGCCGGCAGCACCACTGCCTTGTCCCGAGCCTCACGAGGCAGCTGCACACGAAGATCCCACGAATCCAACGTCACGAAGGCGAACTCCAGGTTCTTGCTGATGAGGTGTTCCTGGGCGAAAGCGTCGAAGCGGTTGATGGCGTCGCGGAAGGTGCCTGCCGAGCGGACGTGTTCCCATGTCAGAGTCGTCAAGCTCGCTTTCAAAGACCGTCAGCCATTGAACCAAGAGACGGATAGATGCGGAGAGGGCGAATGGAGGGACGGTGGAGGTATGAGAAGGGGAGAGAGAGAGGAAGAAGGAAGGCATTGTTGGGTGATTTGATTGGATAGGCTGCGCTCGAACTGGGTGCACTTACTGCAAAGAGGCGTGATGGGGGTGTTGACGGGCTTGACCAGGACGCTTTCATGGTGCAACTAAACCGAGGAAGGAAACAGTGTCAGCAAATAGTTCAATCATGGAGGGATTTTCATTTTTGAGGGGGGTGGTCTCGGTTGACGAAGGAAGCACGGCAGATAAGCATCCGAGAGGGGGCAGAATGAATAATAAATTGAGCGATAAAATCAATCCAAGCCGACGTACCTCCTCGCAGGTTTTGGTATCCAACAAGATCCACCCCAACTCAATCACTTCAGCAGAGTCCTTGGTGACGTAGACTCCATGTTCGTCGCAGGTGGTCGCAACGTGGATAACAATGTAGCGATCCAGCTTAGGAGTGGGAGCTGAAACGGCCATCGCTCACAGTTGTCTAGACGTTGGCTGATTTCTCACGGCCAACGGAGCGGGCAGGGGGGGTGGAGGAGGAGGAGGGAGGGAGGAGGGAGGAAAAGGGACGGGTCGGAGAAAGGAAAAAAAAACGTGTCTCTGCAGGGACAAGCAGGCGACACGGCTTCACGACCGAGAAAGGAGGAAGCGGGGGGGAAAAGACCGCCGTGAATCGAAGAAAAGGAAAAGATCACGGGGGGAGGGAAAAGGGAAGAGAGAAACGAGGGAGAAGGAGGAGGAGGGGAAGGAGGAGGAGAAAGCAGAAGATCGAGAGGGAAGAAAGGGAAGAGAGAAGGAAAAAGAAAGTCCCCCAGGCCAGGATGGGAAAGCAGGACAAGTTCGCTTTTTGGTGGTGGAGCGTCGAGATTAAAAGAAAAGTTTCGGCCTTCGAGGGGAAACTGGCCCAAATCAGCGGCGCCTACGGTTCAACGCCGACTGGTCTTGAGGAGTAGCAATTATCAAAGAGAATGAATGGAAGGATTGGAATCAATTCCTGTTGCAGTTCTTCGAGAGTCCAACTTTCGTAGCCTTTTTGGTATTCGGAACAATCGAATAATCTCTCTCTCACACTCTCTGTCTGGCTGTCTATTTCTCTCTCCTGAGAATTTCCACGGGGAGGAATACTACTCGATACATCCCACGACTGGGCCATTTACCGTATTGTATGACAGGTCTGGTACAGACACTCTCTCAGTCCAAGTCATTACTACTATTTATTCTTCATGTTTCCCAGTGGTGTCTATCTGGTCAGAAACAGAACAACTGAACCTGACACTGCTGCAAAGAATGATTAATGCCTGTGTTTAATTGACACACATACATACTATACACACACCCGCAATCGCCATACTTTACCAACCAGAACACGAACAGTCCAGATACTATAATTACTAACTAAACTACTTACTTACGACAATCACCTGTCAAATCAACGAACCATCCCGATCACCGTGACCCCCCAGAGCCAATGACAGAACATCTCCTCCCCATTGAATCGTGCCTCTCTGCCCTCTGGAATGCCGGATTCCCCCTCTCCGTTCCCCCCCCCATTATGAAACAAATATAAATAGTAATACTACTGACAGAACCATAGCAGTGACAGATAAACCTAACTACTTGTAAGTGTGTAGTATGTATGTGTGGAATGTCCGGAGTGAAACCCGAAGTTAGTTGGGTACTTTTTTTTGTCTCTCTGACGGTATCTCCGACCCGACGCCCGCCGCCAAAAGGGAAAGAAAGCTCGACTCCAAGGCTGATCCATTCCCATTAACCTTAAACCCTGGGATAATATTTCCCCCAGGCAGCAAGATCAATGAGCAGCTAGGAATGAGGATGATACTATTAACATGAAAGGGCCGTGGCAATAATACTATTAAGTAACTACATACTCTAATACCTACTCCGTAATTAATTATATCTATCCATGTGCGTGCCCAGATACTCCATGGCCGTGCCTGTGCCCAGGTTTGGGGTGAGAGGAGGAGGGAGTAACGGAATGTCAAAGCAAAGTCAATTGAATTTATTATTCGATCTGTTACTCCGTACACACACCAAAGCAAAAGGGAAACAAGTGAGGGAAGAAAAAAAAAAAAAAAACGCGAGGTTCCGTGGAGGTGCCTGTGGGTAAGTGACCAATGATAATGATTAGGGGAAAGGGAAGGGCCCACTATCCGCCAGACTTCGCATCCGAAAAAGATTGTAAAGCTGCTGGTGGGATTCCGTGATTGGGTCTGACTGGATTAATTACCACAGGTAAAATAGATACGAATTAGTAGTCAAAAGGGAAGTCCGAGTTGTTTGTTCTGCCTTGCAATTAATATCAATTGAGTTACTATCACTTATATACTAAGTCAGTATTTAAGGTGATTGAGGTCCATCTGGGAAGACATCCGCCTCTCGACCGATAGGCCAAGAACTATCTACTCCGGACTCCGTATTTCCGCTATCTTCCCCCCAAATCCCGACAGACTTATCACCACGCGCCATCCATATCAGGCCATGACAAGGTAATCCCAACTCCTCCCAGTCTAAAACTGCCACTAGTGCCGCTCCGGTAAGCTACGGCCTGGTCCACGTTCCAGATCACACGATTCCCTCCCCCCAGTCAGATGTAAGCCAGCCATGGGCCAGGCTGACGTTTCCCCTACAATCTCCGCAGAATAGATAGCCCACCAACCACACGTAATAAGTTCATCATGAGATTAAAGTGTCAACCAACTAGAAAGTAGAAACATCATGTAGGACATGTACACTCGTACCCAAACACCTAACTACACGGCCCGTCCCATGTCAAGCCAATCCATCCCATCGCACCCGGTGAACCATCCTCAAACGCCATTTCCAAACCCAAGTCCAACAACTATCTACGAGTAAACTACTCTTCATCTTGACCTTCCGATTTCACGATTGTCGTCCGGCTATCGTCGTTCTCATCCTCTTCTTCGATGATACTGGGCTCCAGGGAAAAGCCCCGGCGCATGGTCCCGGGCTCAATGGACGGCCGCACACTGCCAGACCGAACGCTCATGTTCGACCGCACACTCATGACATCGCTGTCGCCTTCGTCCATGCCGTCTCGCGCTCTCCCGCTGGCCGGGCGGCCTCCGTGAGCCGCGGCTAGAAGCTTGAGGACCGCGTTCTTGACCTTGACAAGCGCGTTCCGCCCGGCGGCCTCGGCGGCCAGACCTTCCTCGATCGTCTCATCCAACAGCTCCTTCACCTCCTGCGCCAATTCCTTATTTTCCGGCGTGATCTCGCCCTGCGCACTGCGGACGCTGGAACTGAACGGATCCTCCCCTTCAGGGGCCCGGGATCCGGACCGCGAGGGGACCGCAGGAGGAGCAATATAGAGCTTGCTCAGAAGCGAGAAGAGCAGCTTCTTCTCTTCCTTGGAGCAACGGTTGGTGCCGGTGCTGATTCCTAGCACCCGCTCGAGGATATCCTTGACCAGTGCGAGGTGGACGAAACCGCAAGCATTGGCGTTGGCCGGAGCACCCGCAAGGATCCTCTCCCCGCCCAGTCCGACCACCCGCCGCTCATCAGTCCACTCGGCCAGCATACCCACGACGCCGGTCATCAGTGCCTTCAGCTCTCGCTGGCCAACAGTTTCGTCGATATCGCCGTCGCTGTCTTCCTCGGCTTCGAGCGAGTAATATTCTTCGGCGGCATTGAGAGTGGCCCGGATCACAGGAACCGCGACCCTGCGCATGTGCTGGGTGTTGTCCACTCGCGAATGGCAATACACCGGGAAGAAGTATGCCAAGGCCTGTCTCAGCGCAGGGTTGTCTCGGGTACGAGGATGGAAGAAGGAAAGGATGAGCGACTGCAGGAGGGTTTCGACGGCGGTCTGGTTATATTCCTGAATGGCCTGGGGGATGTTCGACCCCGCTGGTGTGAACGTGTTCGTGAGCAACAACTTCGACAGGGCCGTAGCGGCGGCGGTTTGCACGCTGTTGGGTGAGCTGGACTTCAGCGCCCGAGCAAAGACCTTCAACAGTGGCTTCTGGAAAACCGGCGGGGCCACGGTCTCACCATCGGCTTGTTCCACAGGCACAAGCAACGAGGGATGCGTCGTCAGCATATCGCACAAGATATGGATGGCAGTCACCTGCAAGGCCTCGTGACCCTTGCTGAAACAGTGGATGAAGAGGGTCATGTTCTCCTCAGCCAGGGTCTGTAACACCGTTAGTAGACCGTCATAAGCAGTTCAGAGAGTAGCTCTTACCTTGTCGAGTAGACAGCAAAGACCCAAACACTCGAGACCCCTCTCACGGATAGGGGCCTCGTGACTTCGAACGGCAGGCACAACGAGGTTGTTCAGCATGGTCACCAAGTTCATGTTGGCCTGGAGGTTGCCCTCGACATTCTGCAGCATGCATTGAGCAATGTACAGACATTTCATGTTGACCATGATCTCCTTCAGGACCTTTGCTTTCGCCTCCTCTTTGTTGAAAGGCTTCTCTTCCTCGGACTGAGGAGTCTCGGAGCGGCCGCGGGCGGAGCTGGCATCGCTGATTTCTGATCTTGCAGACACAAAGCTGTCCTCGGTCACAATAGTGTCGTGGACTTCAGCAATGGCCTCCAGAACAACGCTACAGAATTCGCTCTCAGCCGCGGCGTTAGGGCCGCAAACACATCTCAGGGTCTCGACCGCGAGCTTGGTGCATTCCTGAGGTAGTTCTGGAACGGCAAGCGACTCACGCAGTAGGGAGAACATCTTGCGCCGTCCGACTTCATCACTGTAGTCCAGAGTCATGCAGATATGCAGCAGCTGTTCCACCACAAATTCTTGCTCCACAGAATCGTCATCATTGGCATCACCGGTTTCTTTGGCGATCTTCTTCCGCTGCAACAGTTCGGTCATGTACTTGTGTAGATAGAAAGCAAGGGCTGTGACTTCGGGTATCTTCTCGTCTGCGAGTTTGTCGTACTTCCCTTCATGCTCAACGCGGCAGAAGTCGCTGAAAGACCGGATCATAAAGGCAGATTCGGCAGTAAGGTTCTCCCAGAAAGGCTCGTCGAAGACGACCGCCTCCCGATAGTCCGGGCGGCCTTCCCAGAAGCTACGCATGGCTTCATGTGCAATGCCAGACTCTACTCCGGAGTTGACAACGTCAATTCTCTCGAGAAGCTCGAGAAGCCCGTTGAAGTTCGGTGGGGAGCGTTGGCCGGTAGGTCCAGCTTCGGGGTCGCTGTTGGTGCCAGCACAGTCTTCAACCCAACGGTCGTAGAACAATTTACCCGTGGCCTTGCGAACGCTCTCATCTCGGTCGCGGAGACCCCACCGAAGAAGCTTCTCTCGCATTGACAGCGACAAATGTCGGAAGTCACCAAGGGTGGGAAGAAGACGCGAGTACAAAGCACGTCGAGTGGCCGCATCGAGATCGCGGGCTCGTTCCAGGAGATATTTCAGGGTGCCCGGCACCAGAGGAAGGTTGATAAGCAGGGTCTTTCGTACATCGGCACTTGTATCATTTTGCATGATATCGATGAGTCGCTCGAGTACAGCCTTACTGTCATCGTCGTCTTCGTCGTCGTTGCCTGCGAGACGGCCCAATCCCATGACAGCCTGCACTCTTACGGCAGGCTCTTTGTCTCGAATGCGCTTCACAAGACCCCCGCGGATGGCGTGATATTGGTCATCGTCTATCGTTTCGAGGGAGTTGACAATGTGGGCGATGATTTGAGTGGCGCGAAAGCGGACCGTCTTGTCTTTCGTTGATAGCAGGGGAACGATTATGTTGATCAGACTGGTCGTGAGGCGGGAAGTTGGTGTTTCGGGTGAATTCTGCATATCTTCATCGTCGTCATCTGCAGCATATAGCTCTGCATCCTTCTCGGACGCCAGTGCCAGGAATGCGCCGAGAAAGCGTAGGATCCGGTCTCCGACCGGCTCTGATTTCTTGATAGGAAGGATGCGAAGGACGCAACGGCCGACCTCGGTGTTGAACTCCGTCTCGGGCAGCGTCTCTTCCATAGGAAGCGACCACTCTCCTTGGGACTTACTGCCATCCTTCTTGGAGCTCTTCTGGGATATACCGCAGCAAGCTTCTTGGAGCTTCCTCAGGCGGACGACGAGTTTGCGGTGTCCGGTTGTCGAGCGCTGCGCATCGGCGAAAAGAGAGCATACATCGCGGCGCAGAGTAGGAACAGCTTCTGGAAGCGCAGGCTCTTCGGGAATAGTGAAAGACGGCGTCACTGAGCCTGCGCGCGAGGGCTGAGCGGAGGTCTTGCGCGTGGCGGTGGACGTGGAACGGGCGGATCGGCCAGGCATGGTGGCTCAATGGCGGGGTAGACGTCTCGTCTCAGACAGTTCAGTAAGGGGTCGGGAGTCAATAGTCGTCATAAATCATCCTAAACCGGTTGCATCGATGATTCCGGGCGCGTTCTCCGTGGCAAGGCGTGTCTGGCGTGTGCAAGTGCTTGATGTTGTTCAGGAGAAAGACTGATGCTGTTCCGATCCAAACATTGCGGAGGCTGTCACGGGGCAGGATAAACAAACAGCCCAAACGGGAAGGCTGATAAGGGCTAGGGCTGCACGTGTGCAATCTACAGAATAATTACTGGCTGTACGGAGTACTCCATACTCCGTAGACATGCAGCTTACACAGGATGTGATGTTCGTTGCATTAAACATTCACAAGGCTTATCTAGCGTTATCTTACTACTCATGGATATTAAGATTGCATTACATACCCCAGTGTTAGCTACTCCTTGGGATCTCCAATAGAGAGACACCAGTGAAGCAATCACGCCATCGACCACGTGACGCAGCTTACTAACGCCGACCATCGGCATCCGGAGATCTGGAGATGGCCGCAATGCTCCCTCCGTATCCAGGCGTTCTGTGTTTGTGACAATTAGCGAGCCATTGACAATGTTCCGCCAGAGTATCCGGCGGTTTGGCACGACTGCCCTTCGCGCCGCGGAGGCGTCGACAACCTCCTACAATGTCCGGGTATCCAAAGCTCAGGGCTTCACCAACGGCCTGACGGAAGGTATGCTCATGCACCCATACTACACCCGCCGTCAAGCGCATACTAACCCTCTTCTTAGCAATCGGCAACACCCCCCTCATCCGCCTGAAGAAGCTCTCCGAAGAAACCGGCTGCAACATTCTCGGCAAAGCCGAATTCCAGAACCCCGGAGGTAGCGTCAAGGACCGCGCTGCTCTCTTCGTCGTCGAGGATGCAGAGAGAAAGGGACTCCTGAAACCGGGCGGTACCGTGGTGGAAGGCACCGCAGGAAACACGGGAATCGGTCTCGCTCACGTCTGTCGCTCCAAGGGCTACAAGCTGGTCATCTACATGCCCAACACCCAATCCCAGGGCAAGATCGACCTGTTGCGCCTGCTCGGTGCCGAAGTGTACCCCGTCCCCGCTGTCGCATTCGACAACCCGCAGAACTACAACCACCAGGCTCGCCGGCACGCCGAGTCCCTGGACAACGCCGTCTGGACGAACCAGTTCGACAACACCGCCAACCGCCAGGCGCATATTGAGACGACCGGTCCGGAGATCTGGGCGCAGACGAACGGTCAGATCGACGCTTTCACGTGTGCTACGGGTACCGGTGGTACGCTGGCTGGTATCACGCGCTACTTGAAGACCGTCAGTGACGGGAAAGTCAAGAGTTTCCTGGCCGATCCCCCGGGTAGTGTGTTGCACAGCTACATCCAGAGCGGTGGGAATCTGGTGGAGCGCACGGGTAGCAGTATCACCGAGGGTATTGGCCAGGGTCGTGTCACGGATAACCTGCAGCCGGATATTGGTCTGCTGGACGGATCGCTGAACATCCCTGACGAGAAGTCGATCGAGATGGTGTACCGCTGCTTGGACGAGGAGGGTCTGTACCTGGGTGCGAGCTCGGCGTTGAACGTGGTGGCCGCGCAGGAAGTGGCGAAGAAGCTGGGCAAGGGTCACACGGTCGTGACGATCCTGTGTGATGGTGCCTATCGCTATGCGGATCGCTTGTTCTCCAACACATGGCTGCAGACTAAGGGACTGCGTGGCGCGGTGCCTAAGCACTTGGAGCGCTATGTTGTGCTGCCTTAGATGTAAATGTGATATAACTTGTGAATAGACATGATGTGTATGCTCTAGCCGATTGAACTGGACCGGACAATGAGTTAGTAGTAGTAGTAATATGTTTATGGTGCATTATACCCAAGACCCGCTATATAATATATATATATATATATCTATAGCTGTTAGTAGTGGTAATGATACCCCATCATGAACTCAACTCACCCATCTTTGACATTCGCTTACAGAATTAGACACCAATCGTCCAATTATTCCTCTCATTCCCTGTAATACTTTGCAAACCAGTACTAATAACTTCTCACCACTAAAATACAACATACTAGGCCCATGGAATCCGTGGCAATGGACCATATAAAGATAATTGTTTATCTACAGCTGTTACTACCAACTAAGAGTTACTATTTGTCAGGAGTTAACGAGTAAGTAAAAAAGGATTCTACTTTTGGAACAGTATATAAATTTAGAAACTATGTATATATATGCGGTATACATCTTGACGTCATTCCATACATCGGTTCATTTACCACTTACTATAGTACTGATTGAGGGGATAATAGTCCTCTGCATCTACTAGAACCCAATGTTTGCTACAATAGTAGACTGCTGCATGGAGATCTATTCTATACATACACAGTAGTAATATACAATGAGTCGAGTCGAGACCACCCCTAATCCCCCAATCCCTCAAATTCTCAATCCCTCAATCAAGTCTATCGATACCTCAATCCCACATCTCCATCAATCAATCAGTCAATCAACAACATCACCCGAAAGCTCATAATCACAAAACGCCATAAAATGCACCCAACCCAAACGCCACCCATGAACCCAAAGCAACCCTCACCCCCCTCTCTCACATTACTTCCCCATCCCATTCCCAATCCCCTAAGGAATAATCTAATCATCCTTCTCCGGCATCCTCATATACGCATCAATAGCCGCACTAAAAGCCGCGAAACCCGCACACCCAGCCGCAGCCGCCTGCGGGCCCGCCTTCGCGCCCAGAATACCACCAGTAATGCAACCCGCTGCCACCGAATTCGTCAGATCATTCTTCGCCCGTAGTCCCTCAATACAGCACTCCGTGCCGGAGTACAGCGCACCCACGACACCGAAGTTCTTGGCGCTGGACCAGGACCGCTGGCCCATGTCTTTAAAACCGCGACGGACTTGCTCTTTCCAGGGGAGGTCGGCGATGGCTTTGCCTTGCGGGGTGAAGGTGGAGTCGTAGGACATCTATACCATTTATCACATTAGTATAGGAAAAAGGTGAGAAGGGGGGTGGGGGGGAAGAAAATGGTTAAGGGGGGAGCGTACGCTAGCCATGAACAAACCAAATACACCACCCAGACCGAAACCCATTGTTCCGGCCATGACGGTCTTCATGGGGCAGGATTCCATGGCGGAGTACATCTATATCATCATGGATTAGCTTGGTTCTTTGCGGTAAGTCTACGGGGACAGGAGGAAGAGGAAGGGGAAAAGAGAAAATCGTACCATCTTCACCATGGCTTGTTCTTGCTCGCTCATACCCTGCATGTTGGGTCCTGCTGCGCCGGGGGCGCCGCCGAAGCCGCCCATCGGCGTGGTCATACCAGCGGGGTTCATTGTGTATGATGGGTTATCGTGTGAGGCTTTTGTGGTGGAGCTCGAGAAATCAAGTTGAAAGCTGGAGTGGTTGGAGGAGCTCCGCGACACGGTGGTAGTGGTGTAGAGTTGTAGACAGACGGCCGATTATCGCATCCCCGGACTTTTTGCGGAGATGGCGACGGGCGCAAATTTATTTTTACGGGACGCGGGAGGTGCCAGAGCTGCAGTGTCACGTGATATTCCGGGATCTCGCGATACTCTATATACTATCTACTTGAAATGTTGAGGAAGCTACTGATACAAAAGTTATAGAAACAGTATGCTATTTTACAAGGCCAGTGCATTCTGACATAAGTACATTCTAAAACATGCAAGAAGGTAAAAGAGTGAAATCAACGCTCATCGTAAAGGGTATTGCAACATTCATAACCCTGCGTTAATCCGTCGGTCTCTGCTTGGTCGCACATATCGTGTCCATATTTACAATAGCATTGGAAGAGAAAATCACATGCCGTAATCGAACGGCACATTCAAAAGTAATCGGGCAAATAAAATCAATCACGCTTGTCGTCCTTGTCAATCGGCGAATAGGGTTCCTTTCGATCGGGGGAGAGACTGCGCTCCCATTCGGCCATCAGGTTGGACGCGGTCCGGGTCAACTTCGAGGGCGCCAGCTTGGTGATCGCGGGCCAAGGAATACCGTCGGAGACGCTGGGATCGGGAACAATGGACTCGTGCAGGGCGCGCCAGTCGCCAAAACTAGTGCCCAGTCAGCGTATAACTGTCAAGAACAAAGACGAGGACAGACGCCTACGACGAGAGAGATCAAAACATTTGAGTAACACCTACCTGGTACTTGTACGCGGACTGCTGCTCTGCGTCATCGGCGACTGGTCCTGCTTCGACTCCAACGTGGAGCGGCTTGATGACGGGGTGTGTGTCTTCTTCGGCGAATCCCATTCCCAGTTGTCTTCAACATCGGGGATGTGGGAGTCGCCCTGTTCGATCCGCCCGCTTGGGGTACTGGAGGCTCCGCGAGCGCTCCGGGACTTCTGCCCAGCTGTATCAATGCCGAATTCACTCCAGAACGACGCGTCAATGTCCGCCGAATTAGAGTCTTTACCAGAATATTTCGTCCCTGCGCGTGACGTTCTGCCCCCCTGCATGGATAACCGGTCTCTGCTGCGCGATGTCGAGCTGGATGAATCCCGCTTGCGCACGGGCGGCACGCCCCGCGATTCGGTCGCATTGATGCCCTCTTCTCCCACGGTCGCTTGTCGGATATCCTCCAAGAATGTCCAGAGTCCCTCTCGCAGGTCCGACGCCATCTGCTTGCCGGTGCGCATCAGCGCCTCGCGAGACGGAGGAGGCATGGTGTTTCGCCAGTGAGCAATCATGTCCTCGGTGGGCTTGGAAGAATCGCCGGACGCCGCACTGCGCTCAACCGACGATGGCAGAGTGGCGGACCGGGGAGACCGGCCGATACGGCCATTCACAGAGTTGGTCTCCGACTCCGATGCGGCCCTGCCGTCTCCAGAAACCGAGACCGGCGACAGCAAGGACAGGGTCCGCGTGTGGGAGCCTCGGAACACCCGGCGTCCATTGGCCGAGACGGTCGTGCCTTGAGTGGCAGCTGCACGCAGACTGTGGCGGCGATCCAGCTCCCGGCTGAGTCGTGCGTGCGCCACCGAGGGGCTCGCGGAGCCGCTCAGACTGGGGTCTCGACGATGCGAGCGCTCTGGCGTCTGATCGGGTGATCGCAGCGGGATCAAAGGCTCTGCCCGGTAGCTGATCTCCGCTCGCTTTTTGCTCCTCTCTGATGAGGCCCACTGCTTCTTCAACGAGTCCAGCTCAGTCTCCGCACGATGGAGCTCCTCCCGCAGCTCCAACACCCTTCTTTCCTGCGAGGCGATGGCCGTCAACAACCCCGAGCCATCATCTTGTTCGTCAAAGGCCAACGGAGCCCCCAGTTGGGGGATCGGCGAGGGGTAGGCGGAGGAACGAGTCACGGGCGTCATGGATCCAGGGGAGGCAACACTCGCACTGGGGTCAACGGTGGCGGGCGGCGGCGGGATGTTGATGGGGAAGTTCAGGGTCAGTCGTTTGGCGTGTCGAGCCGCACCATGAGGACGGGCTGGCAAAGAGGATCGCTTCGACTGAAGGGTAGTTCGATCATGCTCAGTGGGAGGGTTTGGGTGGTGGTGGGTGAGGTGGTCGGGCGACGACAGCTGCAGCAATGTCTGGGACGTTTCCGGAGCCATTCCCGGCCTGCCCGTTCCCGGGGAATCCCCCATGACGGACCAGCGTGCTGAGGATGGAGACTGATCAGACGGGCCTGGGGAGTGTTTTACAGAAGCTGAAGCGATAGAATCATGGCAAAACTCTCGCGAGCCCGACAGGGAAGGATAAAAACAATCAATCAGGGGCCCGTGATGAGACAGACGAATCCTCCAGGGGGCGGCAGGAGGACGAGGAATTGGCTGATAAGAAAAGGAATGTATGGGCCAATCAGCCGCATAAACAATGTAGCCGTTGGAGGCAGAAAAGGAGCACGAGGAAAGAGAAGAAGAAGAAGGTCAAGGGAAAATGGGTAAAAAAGCAAGAAGAAACGGGCCGGGAAGAAGGAGCACGGCCAAGAGAGAGAGAAGGAGTGTAATCAAATCAAATCAAATAAAAATGCGAACTGCAAGAGAGAAAGAGAGAGAAAAAAGGTCTGGCCGAGGGAGCGAAAGCATGGCTAAGAGCCAACGGGTCTTAGTGAAGGTCACTAAATCCACGAAGCTCGCGGGCGACGGACGAAGTGGATGGGCGATGGCGGGTCGCAACGCGCATCCCTTCCGCCTGCAGTCTTGCGTTTCACCGCGTCCTTCATTTCTCTTTTCTCAGGGGGTGGGAAGCACAGGGGAGATGAGATGAAGCTGTTGGCCCCATCGAAATTACACCCGTAGATGATGATGGGCGATGGAAGAAGTGTATTGTATACTCAAGGCTACTTGGTAGATAATATGTGATTATCTATCGACATGATCATCCATCACATTTCATTATCGGCCTGCACGATGCGGGGAGATGCACGCAAGGGGGAGAATTGAAGGAGCATCAATGATGAGGATCAGCAATCTCCTCTTCATGTGGTTGACAGCCAATTTACCTGCAACTTTGCCTCTATTCCTCTTTTCCCTCGTTTCTTCCCGCACACGAGGTGGTCCCAGAGTTAAGATGATGACTGTCCCTACTTTACCTTGGCTCAGTAACCACATTCCTCCCTCCCTCACTCCCTCTTCATCTCCCAAATTGCTGCTCCTATTTTTAAACCTTCGTATCGTTCCGACCCGTCTTCTCGGGGTCTGGATGGTCTGCTCGGCTGGTACTGCCGTTCTTATGTGTTCCTATGTTCCTAATATCCATCACGGAGTAGATTCTAACATCGAATTGTGGTTACCCATACATGTAGGTCGCAGATCGCCTGAGTTCCACCAACACCAGCTATAGTTCACACAAAGTCCATACACGGTCCAAGATTATCCTTCCAACCAAAACACAAAACACTGTCAGATCAACAAGAAAGTAAAAGAACGAAAGAATAAAAAGAAAGCAGCAAAAAGACCTATCTATCAGAACAGAATTTAGTACACATGCGCGCCCGAAATATAATCAGCAGAAATGAAGTCGCGCAGTTTCGGACCTCAGCCATCGAACCAGTTCAGTGCCACGGGATGGGCCACGCTGCCACACCAGCTCAACCAGCAGCTGGCCTCCAGCTTGGCCACAACCCGGGCAGTCCAATGCATCGGACAACCGTACCAAGCGAGGGGGGGAATTATGCAGAATGAAAATCAATAGGTGCAGCAAATCCAACAAGCCCATGGACCCAACATGTAAACGCCCCGGGAACCAGTTTTGTACAGAAATGATAATAGAACAAATCAACAGAAGACAGAGCCGCAAAGGGGGGGGGACCTGTCAATAGCGTCAGGAACAGGGACAGTGGACCCCCAAGAGTTTTTTAAATTCCAGGCCAGCGGTTACGGAGGCCTTCAGACCATCGTTGATAGAGCACATCCGACAACTGCTTCGTGTGCTCCATGCCCGGCACTTGTTGGCCCGGGAGATTCGCCAGCTGCGTCGGCTGCAGGTTGGACTCGGACACTGCCGCGCTCTGGCGGCGCCGGTGGCTCTTCAGATGTGGGTTGTTTTGTGCCAGAACCAGTCGCGGCCTCTGTGGGGATTCGGCCGGTGGAGCGGGTGGGACGAGGCTGGCCAGCTTGGGGTCGCTAGAGTAACCGCCATTTCATCAGCTTCCCTTGCCATTCGCTGCAGGAAATTTCGCCACTTACCCTTGCAGTCGCTCCGTCATCGCCCTCACGATATGATACAGGCCCTCGGGGTCGATCATTTCCAGATCACTCCACGCCTCGGCCAGCCGTGAAATCGCCTCGCGCTTCTCGTCATCTCCCGTCGTGCTCAACACCTCCTGACAGGCAAGTCCCACCGCCTTGCTGTATGCGCGACGGCCCAGTTGTGCTTCCTTGCTGTTGGGCTCCGAGAAGAGCGTCTTGGGACTGGCATTCTCGTCCGCACCGTAGGAAAACTGCGGGGGGTACGAAGCGTCGGGTGGGATCTTGTCCGACACCCGGCGGAATTGGCGGACGGTCGAGGGACTGTTGCCAAAGCTCATGTCCACGCCCAGAGGTTGCTTCACGCCGCTGGATCGCCGCTTGGCCCGCCGCAGGGAGGGACTGCGCTCGGGGGCCGGTGTCCGTCTCACGGCGGTATTCGTTGCATGCTTCGGTGGAACAGGGGGGCTAGAGATGTGCAAGTCGTCCATCAGCTCGGAGGTTTCATCAAACACCCAGTCCTGGGGTTCCGGCTCGTTCTCAAAGTCGTCGGGCTCTTCGCGGATAGCCATCGTTGGAGCTTTCACGGTATCAAATACCCATCCGTCATCATCATCCAGGTTCCGGATCGTATTGCTGGAGCACCAAAGTAGTTAGTGGATGTGATGTGTGTTCGGGGGCGGGCCACGTACAGAGACTCTGCATAGTACTTCACCTTGTGTGTCACACCCCGGCCAGCATCCCAGTCCTGCCTCCGGAGAATCAGTTCCTGTAAAGCCTCCGTCTTCCCCGCATTGCGAATGAACTTGTGTCTCAGGAGCTCCTTCGCGCTCGGTCTTCGTTCGGGGTCCTTGGTCAAGCATTGTGCGATAAAGTCCTTGAAGGTGTTGCTATAGTCGTCGCCTTGCAAGCGGGGGGCGGGTTCCTTGGGAATCAGAAAAAGCACTTTCATGGGGTGGGTGCTGGCGTGTGGTGGCTCGCCGTTAATCATCTCGATCGCCGTAATACCCAGGGACCAGATATCCGCTTTGTAGTCGTATCCAGCCTGCTGGATCACTTCGGGCGCCATCCAGAACGGCGTTCCGACAAAAGTGTTGCGTTGGGATTTGATGTTGATTAATTGTGCAGCCACGCCGAAATCCGCCAACTTGACCTTTCCGGTATGCGACAGAAGCACATTGGCGGCTTTGATGTCGCGGTGGATCTTGCCTTCGCTGTGCAGGTAATCCAGACCCAGCAGCAGTTGCTGGCAAATAATGGCGACGTGGGCTTCGTTAAAAACGCCGGGTTTCAGCTGGAAGTGGTTAGCAAAGCGCACCCAGAAGCGACAGGTCACTCATGAATTACCAGGTCCAGACAGGATCCACCACCGAGGAACTCCATCACAATCCACAGCTTATGACCTCTCAGAAAACTCGCCTTGTATTGCGTCACGAATGGGCTAGCACAGGTGGCGAGGACGGAGATTTCCTGCTGGATTTCTTGGATATCATCTTCACTAGATTCGAGATCGATCTGTAACAGCGGATGCATGTCAATAAATTGATACGTTCACCGGGCAAAACAGCCATGCAGAGTCACACGCACATGTTTAACCGCCACAATCTCTCCGGTAGCCTTTTCAATTGCTTTGTACACCGTCCCAAAACTTCCACCTGCAGGAGCAAACGGTCAGTTCCCGATGCGATTGCCTCCACTGACACATTCCGCAGGACCACTCACTTCCCAGCTCCTCCAGCATCTGATATTGAGCTGACATGTCGTCCTCCATGATTATCGCGTGCAGGATTTCTCCTTCTCGATGAGACAGCGATGATGTGAAAAAGTGGAGAGGGGGAAAAGAGAAACAGGAAAAAAAGGTGAGCAGGGACCACACAACTCAACACGCACCAGGGGCAACCCGCACAGCCAGCTAGCAGAAATAATCCTGTGGGAACAAGATGCAGACGCTGAGCCGAACAAATTCGAGTAAACCGACCTTGGAGAGCGGAGGGATGGAGGAGCAATCAACGGGGAGCTGAGGCTAGCTACCAGGGACTCCTCCATTCAAGGACCAGCCCGTCGCGCATCCGGTGGTCGGCAGCCGCTCGCTCCCATGGTTCGTGGCCGACACAACAGGCGGTAGCTCATGGCAACCATGGTTCCCGCTGCTTTCCCCTCACCGCCTTGCCGCTGACCGCCCGGCTCGGATTATTTGGTTGCCGGATGTCATATGCTGACTGCTTACTTAGTTGCCTAGTTAAAACAACTAACGTAAACAACGGTTGGACGGCCCATCCTGCTTTCCCATATAAAAGATGCCTATTTGATTCTGATATATCTCAACCAATACTACATCTGAGAAGTTCTAACTTCATATACAGATTATATATAAAGGGATAAATATTTAAAATCTTTTCCAGAGATTTTTAGCATTTTTTTTCTATATAAAATATATTGGAATCTTGCATAATACAGATAAAATACAGATATGGTAATATAAAAAGCCATTATATATACTTCTAGAGATTTTTGAAAGGCATTCAAAGCTTTCCTATCTAATCTATAATATATATATATTAAAAATTATCACTCCTAGACTTCTTATGGTTGAGATATCATGTGTTTGGAAAAGGATCTTTTGTATGATTACCAGATGGGCAGTCCAACCGTTGTTTACGTTAACTAGTTAACCAACCTGCTTAACTATCCCATGATTAAGCTTCTGATCTCAGACTGTGGCTGGAATAAGACGATGGATCTCGCTGATCTGTGCGAGTTCCTTTGATATTCAGCTACTCAGCAGCCACTACACGAATGCGGATCGAGTCTCGATCGTGCATCGCCGTTGTTGGCAACGTCATCGATGGGGGGCCTGAAGAGTGATACCACCTTCCCCGCATAGCTAGTCTCTTTGTATACAAACTTCTCAGGCTGACTAGAATTCGTTGTCTCTCGGAAAATTTGTGGCGTGGCTATCTACGTAGTATGCTGCTTAAGAAACTTCAGATGCATTGCTTTCAACCGAAGAGTTCCGCTTACGCAGTATCCTCGTCACATCTGCTTAACTCGATTAAGGCCTCCAGCATATGCTGCTACCCTGCACGATGTACTGGGTATCATAATACATCATGACCCATGCTTTCTGTTCACCAGGGTTGACAGTAGTGGTTTAACTACAAGCGATGTAATATCTATTCAGAACTATCGTATTCTACTAAAAGTAAATTTATTCGCACACTAACTACACCGTAGTACAGAATTAAAACTTCATCTCACCCACATTACAAATGGAGCTTTCGGTCTGTAACTGATGCAATTACATGCTTCTAAATGTAGTTACAATCTCATACAAAGACAATCAACGTAGTATCCGAGGAGTCCGTGTGACCGGACTGCTACCGTGGACCGTCGATGTATATACTCCGTAGTACTAGTAGTCCTGTAGTTCTAGAATCTGGGAGGCAGCAATTATGCTTGGGGAGATAACCTTTTCAGTAGATTATAATTACCCCTCTCTTCTCCTCCCGTTCTCTCTACTTTCCTCATCCAACATTCCATCTCGCATCTTCTCTTCAACCATGGGATTGTTGCTCAACCCCCATACAAACCAGCTTCTCCTGCTGGGGACGGTCCTGGTAGCACTCACATTCGTCTCCCTCAGGATCCGTCGCTATATTATCCGCCGCAACTTTGCACGCCGCCATGGCTGCCAGGCACCGCCCGTTGTCAACAAGGATCCTTTCCTGGCAATCGATAAAATATGGGCCTCTGTTCGCTATTTCCGGGCGCATAGTTCCCTGGAGAAAAACAACGAGCGGTATTATCTCTACGGGAATACTTACGCCTGCAAAGTACTGTTTGGTCGCTACAGGGTCCTCACCATCGAGCCGGAGAATGTAAAATCGATCCTATCGACTAATTTCAAGAACTGGGGTTTGGGTCACCGTCTCCCACATTTCGAGCCGCTTCTGGGTAAAGGTATCTTCGACACAGATGGTGACCACTGGGCCACGTCTCGTGCCCTTATCCGGCCGAGCTTCAACCGCGACCAGGTTGCGGATTTGGCAGTGTTCGAAGACTTGATCCCCGACCTCTTTGCCCGGATTCCTCGTGATGGAGTGACGGTGGTGGATCTGCAGGATCTCTTCTTCCGCTACACCATTGATTCGGCCACCGACTTCCTGTTCGGTCAGTCGGTCGGCAGCCTGAAGATGGACCAAAATGAGCCTGGTTTTGCCCAGGCCTTCAACTATGCCCAGGAAGCCATAACAATGCATATCGTTCTGGGCCCATTAGGCAGATTGCTACCTCACAACAAGGCAGATAAATGTTATCGTCTCTGCCGGGACTTCGCTGAGCGGTTTGTCAACGAGGCAGTCCAAGCAGCCCAGTCCAAGGGAGCAGACGAAGAGACCAAGCATCAGAAGTATATCTTCTCTCATGAACTGGCGCGACGCACCTCTGATAAACGTCGCATTTTGGACGAGCTTATGAACGTTCTGCTTGCCGGCCGCGACACTACTGCCAGCCTTTTGAGCAACATGTTCTTCGTGCTGGCTAAGCAACCGGCGATCTGGGACAAGCTGCGCCAGGAAGTAGCTACTTTGGAGGGCCGATTGCCCACGTATGAGGAGCTTCGGAACCTGAAGTACCTCCGATGTTGTATGAACGAATGTGAGTCGAATATGCCATGATTCTGCCCCATATCTCATATCACTGACAAATTTATCAGCGCTGCGGTTGCATCCAGTCGTACCAGTTAACGGGCGCATCGCACTGAGTGATACGGTATTACCGCGCGGAGGAGGCAAAGATGGTCGCTCGCCGGTCTTCATGCCCAAAGGGTCTACCGTTGAGTACAATGTATATGCAATGCACCGGCGCAAAGATATCTACGGACCCGACGCGGATGTTTTCCGCCCAGAGCGCTGGGAGAATGGACAGTTGCAGCCTCGTTGGGAGTACCTTCCCTTTAATGGAGGTCCACGCATCTGTCTGGGTCAGCAATATGCGCTGACTGAAGTCGGATATGTCACTGTCCGCATGGCCCAAGAATTCCGGACCTTGAAGAGTGAGGATCCAGGACCATGGGAGGAGGCATTGACCTTGACGCTGTGCTCCAGGAACGGAACGAGGGTGTCTGTCACACCGGTTGAATGATATAAAAGTTTTTTTTTTATAATGGTATTTTTAGCTCAGGCAAGGGCATTGTATGAGAATGGATTGTAATTTCGTTAACTTGGCCTTTACCAATATCAACTCCCGTCTAGCATCCTATATATGAAGAGCCCTGGAACAGGGCGGCGAAGCTCTCACCAAGTGACAGCTTACCTCTGCCTCATACATACGAATGAGAGTTACGAATAGAAGATTCCTCAAGTTAGACTACCGTGTCATCCGCTGACAGAGGTGTACTCTGCAGTTGTCACCATCCATACTGCATGCGTATAACTCAATAACCCGAGTATCGTGGACACTATCAATGGCATGTCGATTCATTCATCTGACTTAACTAAATCTGATTGCTGGTGCTTATTTTGCCTTGATTTTCTCTTACATGCCCTGTCTTGAAAGTACCTGATGCTCTGGCATGAGTCACCCCATATAGTACCGGGATCGGCCTCCGAACCCCGGTCCGTAGATCGAGTCTGTATACAACTAGGAAACTACATAGTATTAATTATTGTAGCTTTAGTCTTATTTCTTTCTGCAAGAATATCATATTACCGTGCACCCTAATGTTTTCTCTATAACTAATCAAGAGGTGATTCTCGTCTTTTTTTGTCAGCCTTTAACTTGAAGATCTCCGGCACACCTAGTGTTATCGGTATCCGGCGTGCCGAACCCCGATGATCATGAGAGCAGGCCACTGACTCCATCGCTTTCACTCCTCTTTGCTTCTTTTTCCACTGTCCATTCATGAAGACATTAAGTATCTTTATCTGCACCAGCTATATAAGTATATCTAAGCCTTGGGGATATGCCTAGAATGGCCCCTCAGTCATACGGACGGGTATGTCAGCTCACCCACTGTCAACGTCTTACTGACCGAGGCGGACAGGCTTGTCTGAATTGCTCAAAATCCAAGTGTAAATGCGTTGACCGACCAGGTGGTCAAGGATGTGAAAGATGCTATCGATTGAACAAGTCATGCCAGCGAGGCACCTCGGCGAGGGCGATACAGTCCCAGAAGCACAACACCGCCGCGCGCATTGCTCAGCTAGAAGGCAAGCTGGATGAGCTGGTGTCATCTCTTCAGCCGCTTCGGGCCCAAAGTACTTCCAACAGTTCTGTCGGGAACTCTCTTTCCGCTCCAGCAACGAACTCCAACTCTCCTGCTACTTCTGGGGAAGTTCATATAATCCCAGGATCGACCTCTAGTCTGGGCAGCTTGGAATCTTCACCGGAAGAGTCCCTAGACGTATTCCGAACTCACATGCTTCAGTACTTCCCCTTCCTTCATCTCCCCAATGACGTGCAATGGATCCGTCAGGAGCGGCCATTTCTGTTCCTCTGCATCATGGCGGTGACCTGTCCGTCAATACCGACGAAATTCGCCTTAGGGGAGAAGATAAGAAGAATCGCCACGGAACGAATGTTTCTTTCCAGTGATCCTGGTGTAGTGAACCTTGATCTCCTGCTAGGGCTCTTGACAGTTCTAGCCTGGGGCTACGATCACTTGCTACACGACACCGCAATGGGACTGCCGCGGTTCACCCAGCTCGCTATTACGGTTGTTTACGAGTTGCGCCTCAACAAGCCACTTGATGATGCTAATGTACTTACTGTCGGGCTGGGTGGCTGCGTATCATCGAGAGGACCAACGCGGACGCTCGAGGAGCAGCGAGCGGTCCTAGCGTGTTTTGTCTTGAGCTCTATGTTAGTCCACAGCCACTCCTATGCTGGTCCATGCCTAACGCAGTCAGCATATCGACATGTCTTGCGAACATCCAACCAATGCAGTGGACGTCACATATGGAAGAATGCCTCGAAGCGCTGACCCAGAAAGGCGAAACGCCGCTTGACGAAGTGTTCACTCATCAAGTCCGGCTGCACCGTATTGCAAGAGAGGCAGAGCATATTCGGAGTGCGTCGACGGCCGTTCCAGCAGCCTTTCATCTCACAGCTCTGCAGCGGAAAGTCAATGAAGTCAAGCAGAGCATAACACCCGAGTTGCGAGAGAACAGTGAGTGCACCCATTCATACCGATGTCAGATAGGATGACTGATGAACAGGCCTGTTCCGTGCCTCGACATATTACACCGAGCTGAGCATCCACGGCCTTGTCCTCTCAAAAAAGCAAGACGTCCCAGACTTACAACGCCTCGAAGGACTCCACGCATGTCTCCAAACCGCCAAATCAGCCTTGGATAGCTTCTTCCAGTTATCCCGCACTGACGATTATATCGGAATGTCGTTCCCCTTCTTCAACTACCTCGCGCGGAGCATCCTAGTCGTTATGACGCTGTCAACTATGAACGATCCAATATGGGACACTAACCTGGTGCGATCCACGGTGGACGTTCTGTGGATCTTGGACCGCCTGATCAGCGAGGTGCAAGAAGCCAAGACATCGAGAGGCGAAGAGAGCGAGTCAGCTAATGGATTCTTGGACAAGTCGGCCAAAAAACTCATCTCCCTCCGGGCTTCGGCGTGTGCTGCCCTGATGTCCGAGAAGACGCAGCGCAGTGCTCCAGCGGCGGCAGAGAATGACCTGCAACTCTTGAGCATGTTTGAAGCTTACGAACTGATGGATGCGGGATTAATGGCTAGTTTTATGGAGGGGACAGCCATATTTGATGGATTTTATTAGCTGATATGACTATCCCACTTATCAAGCCAACGCCACTACCTTCTATATACCAGTCTACTCATCAAAATTAGTCGAATGCGCAATCTCCTTCATAATCTCCAAATTCTGCTTCACCCCGTCAACCTTCCCGGAGAACCTCTTCCAACAATCCGGCCCCAACGGCACCCTCAAGAAACCCCTAAGATCCTCTCGTCCCTCAGCCATCCCCGTCCCCATCACCACCTCCAGAATCCTCTGCGCCGCCTTGTCCGGATCCCCCTCCTGCTTCCCATGCTTCGCCTTGATCAACTGCAGCGCTGCTTCTACTGGCGTGCCCACATAATCCGCATTCAACCCGGCCGCAGGCTCCACGAACGCACTGAAGAAGTTTGTCCGAAAGTACCCGGGTTCCACAAGTAAGACTCTGATCCCGAAGGGTTGTAGCTCTTTCGATAGAGACTCTGACATGCCTGCCCACATACCCAAGATTAGCCCACACCCACACACACATACACACACACACACGCACACACAAACCAATAGATAACTGGGATATATATACTAACCTTCTAGTGCAAACTTCGACCCCGCATAAACCGCACACCCCGGCGCACCATCCACCCCCGCACTACTACTAATATTGACCACCGTGCCAGCCTTCCTCTTCCTCATAAACGGCAACACACCCTTCAATACCCGAATCGGCCCATAAACATTCGTACTAAACTGCGATTCAATCTCCGACTCACTCATATCTTCAATACTTCCTAGCAGGGAGTATCCTGCATTATTGACGACGACGTCGATGACTCCGTCGAAGTGTGTGGTGATGGCGGATTGAATCTGCGTGGGGGTTTCTGGGTTGTTCACGTCGAGAGGAATCCAGATTCCGCCGAGGGAGGTGATTTCGGGGTTTTGGAGCGATGCGGTGGATGGGTTGCGCGCTGTGGCGAGGACTTTGTGCCCTGCGTGCAGGGCGGCCAGGGCGAGGGAGGCGCCGAATCCGGAGGAGGAGCCGGTTATGAGCCAGTTTTGGGACATTTTTTTGGGATTACTTTGGGGTGATGTTAGGGGGAGGGGGTATGGTGGTTTCAGTTGGGGGCATATGTTGGAGATGGGGGATGGGGGTGGTGATCGTTATATACTGTGGATGGAGCGTCTAGGTTATCTAGTATTTATCTTTGAGATCATCCTCCGGGAATAGGCTTAATGCCATTTACTCCGATGGGGCTAAGTTGTAGGAGCGGAGTTTGCGGAGTTAGATAGGTCAGATCCGATGTCTCTGTCATAGTTTAATGGAGTGGATGTGGATGTGGTTTATGGTAGAGGAGTGTGATGTTGTATACTTTTGAGTTGAAGTGGATATGGATACGTTGTATGTGTATGGCTGGTAACGAATCTACTGCTTGCAGAGGATAGCTACATCTTGCTAATGAAGGTATGGAGGGGCTAGACTTCCCTCTCGTTAAGTAGCTGACTATTAAACAAGCAGTCTCGTTTAATCTCACGTCAGATGATAATACGGAAGGGAAACTCGGAGTGGCTACATGGTTACCGTATTCTACTTAGGCTTACTTACGCTGACTCTGGCTCAAATATTTCATTCATTTTTAACATCGATATCAAGGTAACTCCATATGCGCTGCATTTTAGATGTACTTGTAGGGGTTCAAGATTCCATTCTATAATCATTAGTAACACGCATCCCAATATCTGCAAAGTACTCACCGGGTCGTATAGCCCCTTCAGCTGCTTCATCAACTTCACCATGGTATCATTCTGGCTGTATCCGATGAACTCCTTCTTCGCGAGACCGAGACCATGCTCGGCACTGATGCTGCCATTCCGCTTCTGGATCCACTCGTACACCCAAGGCTCAATGGCCTTCTCGACCTCCTTGTTGTACTGGCGCACCGCAATGTTCAAGTGCAGGTTAGAGTCGCCCATGTGGCCGTATCCCACCACAGCACGGACAGGGAACGAGTCGTCGTCGCCAACGAATCCAAGCTTGGTCAGACGCTCCTTGCAGTCCTCAACCAGCTGGTACAGCTCCGGCAGAGGGATGGAGACGTCGTACTTGTAGGTGCCACCCAGGTGGCTGAGCGCCTCCGTGATACCCTCTCTCCAGCGCCAGATGGCGTGGAACTGGGTCTCATCCTGAGCCAGGACACCGTCGGCAACGATGCCCTCGCCCATGATGTGCTCCAGGAATCCCTCCAGCTTGGCCATGTCGTGCTCGGCGTTGGAGCCGCTGGTCTCCACGAGACAGTAGAACGGGTACTCGCCTTCCAGGGGATACTTGGTTCCGGTGGACTCGTGGACGAGCTTCTGGGTGCGGCCGTCCATGAGCTCAAAGGCGGAGAGAATCTCCGACAGGTGGCCCTTGGCTTCCTGGTACGCCTGGCGGACCTGATCGTAGCTCTCGAGACCAAAGTAGGCGACGTTGACGGCCTTGGGACGAGGGGGGCACAGGATGGACACACCGGTGATGATACCGATGGTGCCCTCGGAACCAATGAACAGCTGCTTCAGATCGTAGCCGGTGTTGTTCTTACGCAGCGTCGACAGGGCGTCGACAACGGTTCCGTCAGCCAGAACAGCCTCCACACCGAGGACGGTGCCGTGAAGACTGCCGTAGCGAAGCAGACGCAGACCACCAGCGTTGGTGGCCACGTTGCCACCAACATGGCAGGAACCCTTGGCGCCCAGGTCCAAGGGGAACAGGTGGTTGCGCTCAGCGAGGTACTGGTCGGCAACCTCCAGGATGACACCTGCGTCGACAACCAGCACGCCAGAAGCCTCATCGAACGAGCGAATCTGGTTCATGCGAGACAGGTTGATGACAATCTCATCAAACACCGGCACGGAACCGCCAACCAGCCCGGTATTGCCACCCTGAGGGACCACCGCCAACTTCTTCTCGTTACAGTATTGCAGCACCTTGCTGACCTCCTCCTTCGTCTGGGGCTTGAGAACCAGTCTCGTGTGGCCGCGGTACTTGCGCATCCAGTCGCTGTTGAAAGGCTCGATATCGTCGGCGGCGTCGGTGGTGACGCCATCGATCACGGCGGATTGGGCACCCAGCAGTTCCTTGAAGAAAGCCACATCGTCGGCGGAGATTTCGGCGAACTTGGGATCCCGCTTGAGGTTGGGGTAGCCGTTGCTGGTGTACTTGATCTCCTTGGTCGCATTGGCCGCGGAGGTGACGCTGAAGGCGCGGGCGGCAGTCGTCGCGGGAGACGGGGCGCAGACGGACAGAGGACGAAGCAGAGAGCGAGGCTTGGGCACGCGAGCCCGTCGGAGGGCGACAGAGAGGTTCCTGGCACCAGACATGATGGGAGGGTGGTGGTAGTGGTGAGGAAGACGAAGAACGGCCACAGGCTATATCTTGAAAGTCTAAAAAGCTTACCGGTCGGAGTTGGGGTGGTTCTCCGGTTGGTGCTTCCGTCCCGTCGGTAGGGCGGTATCGGCCTGTACGGCGGAGAACTCGGTTCACTTCAGCTCCCCCCAAGATTGAGAATGCTTCGATCGGATGTAGTGGCAGTAGACCGCGGATGATCGGGATGAATGGCCATTATGATGACGATGCTGTTCGTATGACTGGCTTTGAGCAAGGAGTGACGCTATGTTAATATTCGCTGCTATTGAGCAGTGCGACAGGGATGGGTAATTGGTGAGATATGAGGAATCCATTGCGTGTGATTGAGTTAATTGATGTAGTATTAAATGACATATCCAGATAGTCTCCCATCAATTGATGTATACGACAAATGGGAGTGTCATAATCACCAATAGTGATAGCATTGTTGGTGGATGAAATGAGAGCAATGGATTTCCCAAAGAGGAATCGAGGCAGCACGAGCTGCCAAGCCCCGCATCGATGCAGCCTCACAAATCAGCAGTAGATTCGTTTCAAGTCCACCAGAGAGTGATCGAATGTGCCTGGCCCATAACGCTGTGTCTCGACCCATTCCTCCCGATTAGTTCACCGTGACAGATCCTCATCTCTTCCCAGAAGTAAAACGAAGACAACCGACAGTAAGAGACCCGTCGTTACGTCATGAAGATGCCCCGCAGTTGACCAGCTACCAGAAACATTCTCTTCAGCGCGTCATTGTCCCCGTCTCTTTTGATCTCTTCCACCATGTCCTCTACCGAGACGCAATTCGGAAATATGTCGACTACTGTTCTTGTCACTGGTGCCACTGGCCTTCTGGGCCGACAGGTGTTCAATACCTTCAAGCATTCCGGCTGTCTGGTCGTTGGCCAGGGCTATTCCAGAGCCATACCTCCCACGATACAGAAGGCCGATTTGGAAAAGGAGGAGGACATCAAGAATCTCTTGAACGAAGCGAAGTAAATCAATTCCTGATCACGACCTCCGCCTTGCATCTTAACACTGAGATTCCCCAACCTTACACCCGTGTTGTTCACGAATTGATTCTGACTGATGCCCGTGCCCTCTGCAGACCTCAAATAGTCATCCATTGTACGCCATCTCCTGCATAAGAAATGCAGTCAGTCTGCATCCCATTGGACGCTGACCGTTTCGCTTTAGGTGCCGCAAACCGTTTCCCCGACCTGTGCGACCAGAACCCGGACCAGGCGCGTCGGGTCAACGTTGACGCCACCCGCACCCTCGCAGAAGAGACCGCGCGCCGTGGTGCCCTGCTGCTCTACATCTCGACCGACTATGTCTTCCCCGGTAAGGAGGGGGAAGCTCCCTACGAGGCCGACGCGCAGACCAACCCGCCCAATCTCTACGGGCAGTTCAAGCGGGATGGCGAGCTGGCCGTGCTGGAGGCCACCAAGGACACCGGGCTAGGGATCGTGCTGCGGGTGCCCGTGCTGTACGGTACTGCCAAGGAGAACTCGGAGAGCGCCGTCAACACCCTCGTGGATGCAGTGTACAAGGCCCAAGATGAGAACGCGGGGGTGAAGATGGACGACTGGGCCCAGCGCTATCCCACCAACACCGAAGACGTTGCACGGGTGTGCCGTGACATTGTGATCAAGTATATCAAGGAGCGGCAGCGCATCCACGAGCTTCCCAAGATCCTGCAATTCTCGTCGGAGGACCGGATGACCAAGTATGAGATCTGTGAGAAGCTGGCGGATGTGCTCGGACTGTCCCTGGTTGGGATGGAGCGGAACAAGCAAGGGAATGACCCGAACGCGAGTGTGCAGCGGCCCTACGACACTCACTTGTCGACCAAAGCGCTGAAAGATCTCGGGATTGACCTCCGGACGGTCGACTTTGTATCATGGTGGTAAGTTCTCTTCCATATCAGGATCGACGTTGCATAGTCGAGGGCTAACGCCTGAATGCAGGCGGAAACACTTGGGAGCGTACAAGCATTGAATTAGTTCAAGAGAGTTTAGTCTATGAGTAGTATGACGCCTGCTGCGCAAATTGTTTAGCATGCAATCGTGCATGATTCTTGATGTCTAAAAGAAGCAATGAAACAGCCGATGACCATCTCGGAAATGGGCCGGGTTCAGCTAGGGTGTGTACGAGTAGGAGCTGCTAGAATCTATTGTCCGTGGTTACATTCATCGCTATATGGCTGGTGTAACCTGTAATTGGCCGCGCTTGATCAACGGTATTGAAGTAATTCAAATTGTAGTAGGTACTTGGAGTTACGAGAGTCATCATATCATCCGTCAGACAATATTAGCCTATGGAAGACGATAAATCAAAGAAGACACGTCTGAAGCATAAACAGACTAGGCTTTGCGCATAGATGGGTGAGACAGGCTTCGATATCAGTATAAAATCAGAATTAAATTATTCATTAGGAGTTGGCCGGTGGAAATAGATCAAATAAGTATAAAAGTTTCATCGATTTATATGCGGGTGTCAAGAGTATCCCATTTTCAAAACTTGTGGTACAGAAACCAAGGTAAAGTTTTGGGGGTAGTTATTGCTAAATTTGATGAAATGATTAGTATGGTGTATTTCTAGACTAACAATTGAATCTGATTTCATAGTAGGCCGCTGTTGCTGGGGGTTGTAGCCAATTACAGAGAGAAGATCTTAGTTTATAACAGCTGTTGAGAACTATTTAATTGACATAAGTGTAACGTGTACATAATACTATATGGTTTTTATTTCAGTTTTATAATGGGTAGTAATTATACATAATGTAACATGAAGGAGTAGAGAGAAGTTAAATATCTATATACCACTAGAATATAAATATCTCATGTAACTTCTATATAATATCCAGATAAATTTGAGATAATAACTTTTCACCACTCTACATAACTTTTGTAAGCTACTGACTATCTTTATATCATCCTCATCATGCACCCCCTCGGGCCCCTAAAAGTCAATTTGCTAGCTTGAACTTCCGTAGCATGACTGGATATGGATAAAAGCATCAGGCACATACAAAGCAAAGCAAGGCAAGCACATGTCAACGATACCTCCTAGAGCGAGTTGCCTTTCGCGCCGCCTTTAGAGTATGATATTCTGTGACCCAAAGCAAAATAAGGACAAGCAAAATCACTCCAACTGCAAGAGGAACGACGATTTTCCAAAATACTTGGATATCCCCAACTTTGTCGGCCTTGCTTCCAGAGTTCTCACCCAAATTCAGTATGGAAGTAGTCACTGAAACCGGTGAAACCAACCAGGCCCAGACTGCCAGGATGAGGAGCAACATGTTCCGGTATCGTGATCTTGCTTTTTCGAATTCATCCTCGATCGAACGCAGAAAGCCCATGACCCTGTTAGTCCGTTGAGTCAGGCGAGAGAGAGCACCCTGCAGGTAGGTGAAGTCGTTAGCTAATTCCTTGTAGCCTGACGAACCTGTGAGCTGCTCTTGAGCTTTGCAATACTCTTCGGTTTCTTTGATAAATTGTTGGTATGGCTCAATATCGATGAGATCACTATGTAAACCAATCATATCTGCCTGGAGCTTTGCAGAGAGTCTGCCGTTTGGGTTTGGATAGAGGGGATCCAGAAAGAAGAAACTCTGTCTCCGTTTTATAACTTCCGTTTGGTAATACACTTCCATCCAGGATAGGTGTAAATGTCTGAATTCAATCTCAGCCACCCAGAAGCAACCGATTAACTGGAGTATATCGATGAATAGGAGGCTCGGGGACGTCAATGCGGCACGAATAAAACACTCTTTCTGAAGATGGCGGAAGAGATGGTAGCAGAGTATCTCCTTGATGGAGTGATTGGTTCTTAGAGCGTGTTGAGGTCGCCCTTCCCATGATTTTGTGATATCCAGAACTTCCGGGTCGAAGGGGTCACCAAACCGTGGCCTTGGGAGGAACTCTCTGAAAATATATGAAGGACCTGGCTCGCGGACTGGTAGCCGGCTACCCTGGTTATTCACCGCAATGACACCTGTGGAAGTCAGCGTTACTAGATACTTCCCAAAGACGCATTTTGCGACTCCAAGTCACTCACTTATCCATGGTATATTTCGTGCTGAGGTTTCATTCCTGGCCCTATCGCGCGCATATGTATTTTCCCATATAGTGAGATTGTTGCGTAGCTCGATCGAATTGGCGCAAATTGGAGGTCCGGGTTTGGCATCTCCACATATGGGGTAGGAAGTTGATAGTGGAATATAGTCATTCCTAAGTGGGCCAACACTTTTATCAGAGCTAGTTGGTTCTCTCCGGGCAACAAAACGGAAACAAGAATGTTCCTGCTGCCTCGCAGCCTTTGGAAGGGGCCAGAGCTGCTCTAGCAGACAGTCATCTCTATAGGAGACGCTCGGTTTACCAGACCCAATACGTATCTTTCCTGACCCAAACCAAGATGGACCGACCAGGAAATCTGCCCAGAACTGAGGATCAATTCCCAGTTTCCCCCCGAGCTCTGCAACCATTCTAGGAGTGGGGTCCTCCAACACTATGAGTGTAGGACTTGGTTCGCCGTCAAGTTCGAAAAGAACTTCTTCCAATGTCAGATTACAACGCGCAGGAGGAACTGTGTTCGGCTTGACGAGCCCAATCGTGAAAGACTCCCTGTTTAGATAACGAGCATCTTGCAGATAAGCATCGAGATAGGACAACCCAGGCCACTGCCCTGCGAGGGTCTGAACATATTCTCGATACTCGTTGGCTTGCTCACTGAAATCATTGTATAAGCTCGTTAGGCTGTTCGGGGGTGGCGTGCGAATGCCATTTTCATCATTGGACATCTCAAGATCTCTGAGATGAGATAATTTTGATCCGATTAACATGATTGGACTAGTAGCTCAGTAAGATGGTGCTTAAGGCGTTGATGATGTTCAAAGTAACGTGTATGTTTCGCCTGTGTTATACCCATTATACTGAAGCCTAGTTATTCAGACGCTAGCCTACAATATTATATAATGCTGCATCTAGAGCGTTCTCTATCTTCTCCGTTCATGCTGATAACCATGGCCTTCCTCACGTATCCTACAGTTTACGAGGTTCTATAACCTTATTGTGACCACTAAGAGAGACCAACTCCACGAGGAACATCTGATGATCGACCATGAACACCGTCAAAAGTTCTCTCCGGGAAAGTTGATACAGTGGCTAGACTCTAAGTTCGTATTCTGGCTATAGTGATACAAAAGTCCTTGGTTTAGATTCCTTCATTTGCCTTACCTACTAGGTTGGCAAGCTAACTTTTCTCTGAACATCACCAGCCTCTATGCTTCAAAATAAACACGGTTTGATCGCCGCCTTCGGCTAGAGTCCCCAGGATCCAGGTGTGGTTACAAGCTTAAATCATTTCCCGAGATTTAAGCTTCAAATGGTCCAAGGTAGAGTTGACCATTACTTTTGACGTCACCCATACTGCGTCTCACACTCAGAATAAGCGATGTTCATGCACGCTAACTCAATAGCTGCTTGTCTCCATCAAGAGTCTTCATCGTTAGAAAACAGGTACCGGATTTCTTGGACCGCATAAGTGAAGAATCTTACCCTGAACATTAGTACTATTTAACTAGTAAGAGAGCAGATTATAGACTGATAAATCAAAGGGCCTGGGCCTTTAATGATGCATATGGCGTAATATTCAATGTTCGCAGGTCCCTGTGTCTAGACTTTGACTATGAACTCCCCTCTTAATTGTTGAAATTTACAGCAACTAAACCTTATATGATACTGTGGCTAGCGTTAATACTTTGCATAGATAAGTCAGCGGTATGGTTTCCTCCTATATCTATACTTCTCCGCTAATAGGCTGAAAAGTAATTATTATATCTTATCACGCTCTGCCTTTGGTTGAGAGCATGTACGCTCCCAATGATGGACTTCCTACGTGGCATATTAATACGGTGGGTATTACTGCTACAGCTGCGTCGATGTTTATGGTAGACAACATTGGTCGTGCAGACAGCATTATCGAAGCTAGGACCCCCATATTCCAGAAGGCCAGCGAAAGTTCGGTTCATGGGCTTATTGACGCGGTGTTAAGACGCTCCCAGATGCTAAAAAACCTCAGAAGTTCTTCTGATGACTTTTGCCAAAGCGTATAGTCAGGATTTTTGAGCAGGCGAACACAGAACCTATGCGCAGTCTGCTCCGTCGCAATCAACTGGGCAATCCACGACAACGCCCAAGTTTCGGTTGAATAGGAAGATTGGACCTAATCGGACTGAATCTATCTAGTGGGTCAATTTTGGAGCCGTCGTCACGAGTCGTGCATTGAGTATCTTGTCTACATCTATCTCATTTTTATATACGGCTCACAAGACGCTACAAACCGATATCTTTATTCGACAACTACCGAAACTACGCACTTCTCTTACAAAGCCAAACACTAGTCAAACCTCGCATAGACGCTCCACGCCAAATCCACCGCCGTAAGCTGACTCAAATCCAGCTCGTCGCCATCCAACAACTGGATCGTCCACTGAGTAAAGACAGTCGGATACGCATGGACCTCATCCCCGAATGATCCGTCGATATGCACGTCCCCGACCTTGCCCTTGGCATCGATGTCGTAAGACACTCGGGCACTCTGTGGCCCGCGGGTAAAATGAAAGATCTTACCATCTTGGATATCTGCATACAAGCCAGAGGTCGAAAGATTGAGGTTGACGCGGTACACCCCATTCTGGAGATTCTCTGGCAGGGGACGCGCGCCCCGGAGATAGGCTATTAGGCCGGCTGCGCGGAAGTGTGACCCGCCTGTGAAGATGCTGGCGAAGCTGGGATCACTGTCTGGATCGGTGCTCGGGGTGAGAGTAAAACTGGCGCTGTGAGTTTCGCTCTGAAGGCCGGAGATCATTAAGGGGCCGAAGTTGGATGGAAGCTGTAGAGGCGTGTGAGAAATCCTGTATTTGCGCAATGGTTGGAGGCGGAGGCGGAACTTACGTCGTTGGATGACACCGTTTGTGTGAGTACTGGAAATAACTTCATTAGTGCGTTCCGGAGACCATTTGCAGGTCTACTTACACTGCAGGATTCGGTCGTACTTGGAGTTGACGGTATTCATCGCGTCATCAATGAGATACACATCATTGCGAAACTGGGCAGCGCTCTTTTGAGAGTCCAGGTTTAAAGGACTGTCCTCCAGCGCCCAGTATTTGTATGCCCAGGCCATATTGCGCATTTGAAGAGCCACTGAGGTCTGCATGAACAGAAACGAGTCATAGAACTTCGCTTCGGCTGTAGCATACAGCTCTGCTTCACCGGTATACTTATCAATTAGCTCTTGCAGCTCTTGGATATCCTGCTCACTGGTGATAACTGCCATTTCTGCCAGCACGTATTCTTGTCCTGCCTTGGTGGCTTGAGCATCCGCCTGAGCCAGCGCCTTCCCATTAATGCTATACTTCTGAATAGCCAACCGATAAGCGGTAGCGCCTGGGATGGCATGGGCGACCGCGAAGTCCAGCTGCGCAACAGAATTCAAGTTCCAAGTATCCCATGCAGCCAATGTGATAATCAGCTTCGCATCGGCATCTCCTTGACTGGTGCCAGAGATATCGTCCACGGACGGAATCGCCACATTTGGATCAATTTCGAATTTCTTGACCGCCGCGGCGACTGTGACCATGGAGAAATACAGAGTCTCTAGAGGGCCCATACACTCCGTGAGCTGCTGCAAAGTATCTGCGGAGATGTGTCGATCCTGTGCAGCGGTGTTCTTCTCAGCCTGTTTGACTTGATTGATAATGTCATTTGCGCCATCTATTGCTTTGAGCACGTCGTCCAGGGCGGAGGCTGCAGAGATACTGTACAGCTGCTCGCCAAATTTCAAGATTCCAGTCAAAAGGCCGAACACACCAATGAACACCTCTTTCTCTTCCCAGGCCAGCAGGCCTTCCTCAAACGTTTGCCGGGCGGCATCCAACTCGTGGCGACCCGTTGTGACCAGATCATGACAGCTGTCTCGAGTGGCACAAGCATCATCGTATTTGTCGGAGGCAAGATCCCGAGCCTGCTCACGCAAGGCTTGCTGATTGATGGCCTGCTGGAGCATGGTGGTCCAAGCGGCCTTGTGATCCTTGACACTGGCTTTTTGATCTTGAAACCGCTCGTACTGTGCCTGGAATGCCTCCAGAGCATCAATGGCATCCTCGACAGTTTGCCGGTACTGGCTAATATTCAAGGCAGGGGCATAGGAGGTGTCAGGACCGGTCATAGCCTGGGCAGCTAATTGCTGGCCCAGGGAAACCGCCTGCGTATTGAGCGCCGGATAAAGCGCGGGACGGGCCGTTGCGGTGGCCACATACGCACACAGTGACATGGCGATGGAAGGCTTCTGCCAGAATAGCGCTTGTGCAATTCGTAACTGTGTCGCTAGCGAGGCCTCGAACACCTCATCCTGGACGTCGAAATACTGCTGGTAGTACGCGACACTGATGCTGTCCGTCTGGACGGTGACCACCGCCCCGACGTGATCCGTCCCCGGACCCAGCTCCAAGCGGACACTCTGCGACGCATCGGGACTTTGCACCGTCACCGGCTGGTCCAGAATAGAGGCATAGATCCGGAGCACACAGCCCGTGTAGGAGGCAGGTTGGACCTTAATAGTCACGGGGGCGTCGGCAGTCAGGACCCGCGCAGCCAGGACAAACATACTGTCCAGCGTGGATGAAATGGTCGTTTCAGCCGCGTCAAATGCCAGAACATCTGTGTAAATGTACGTTGGGTTGTGGGTCAGGGATTTGACAAATTCAGTAGAGGTCATATACAATCCTCGTCGATAGCCAGTGTCCTATTCCTCACGCAGCACCTCTCTCATTAACACTACCCACACCAGATATGGAGAGCCTAACTGTGAAGACTTACTCTGTCTTTCATCCCAGTATCTTCTTTGACTGGCACTGCCAAAACCACGTTTGTGAGAGCATACTGATCCTGCCACTCAGCTGGGCGAGTTGGCTGGGGTTCATATAAGTAGGACATGATTGCCTTTGTTGTCTGAGAAGATAGAGATAGAGGGTTTGAGAAACCGTATGTATGAAGCAGGAAAACTAATCTTATGCTTTATACGACTGGGCAGGGATGTAGATCTCAGAATAGCCATAATTGTTTCACAAATCATGTCAGAACGGCATTTTGCCAAGGAGGCCAAAAATGATATATTGATGACACCTTATAGCAGACGAAGTGACTCTACTGTATGCATACCCCGCTCGGTGGCAAGGCTTTTCTCCAAGCAGCAGAAAATGGCTCATACGGGAATCATTTTAGTGATGCTCTAAGAAAGGATTCTGCTGGTGCATTGGACATACGATGTGCACAATGGGCGGGGATGTATATCACAGAATAGCGCCACAGCTGGAGTGCAAATCCCGAGGAGATGCATTAGCACCTTCGCTACGGAGTAGAACCCGCTCAATGGACAGGGGCTTCCTCCGAGTAGCTGAAAACACCTCACATTGATGTAACACTCTGAAATAGTATCTGGCAATTCATTGGATATGCTGTGTGCACAATGGGCGTCATTATGCACAGACTGGGTGAGGAGAAAGCCCGGGTAAAAAAGCTCGGATGATTCTTCCGTTGTCTTGAACATCGCGAACATCCCACACCCAGCTATTAATGTAGTACGTGCCTCGCCTATATTAAGGGCCTTCATCTCGCCGCTTGATTTGGGTAGTTCTCATCAACAATCACATCCTCCTAAAGCCTTCTTCCTACAAAGCGAATACATAAGTATCTCAGCATTTATCTCTACCTATCTCCAAAATCGAGACTCCAACCAAACCAACCATCATGAGTGAAACTGAAGCCAGCAAGCGTCTCCAGTCTTCCCTCGACACCGACAAGGGGAGATTCAATGAGGTATATCTTGACTGTTCTGAGCCCGCTTATATTGCTTGAAGGGAGATTTAACAGCCTCGCATTAGATCACCGCCCTTTCGCAGAAAGCCATCAACGATGGCATGTCCCAGTTGTTGAAGAATCATACGGACCTAACTGAAGTCAAGGCTTCGATGGAGGGGATTGGCACTCTCGATGCTAAACTACAGAGTAGTCAACTTTCCCTGGACGTTACCGGGCAGCAGGATGTCGTCTCCATGTACTATTGTACCTTGGAGTCGGGAACTCTTCACCTAACCGTCAGGTCAGTTCGAGCACGTTCATTTCCATTTCAATGACTAACAGTGTATGGCGGGTTTGTTAGTACGGACAAAGAGTTCGATGTTAGTGGTTGGACTATCGCTTGGACTTGTACTCTTGATAAGGAGGTGGTTGATCCAAGCTCAGACGAGTTCAAGCAAGTCCAAACACAGATCATGCAGCCTGGGGACTACTCGATCAGTTCTTTGTTTTTTGCTTTCACTAGTAAGTAGAACGGGCTAGATTGCTCACACTGAATGGGGAGGACATTGATTGACTGACATTGTTGCGTTTACCTCCAGATGATCATATCATTTTTTTCGAGTCAGTGATTATACCCCTTACCGTGATCCACGTTCGTTACTGACAGTTATTCCCAGTCGTGCACATAGCACCTTCAACGGCACCGAATTGTCCGAGGACCAAAAGTCCTATCTAGGTTTGATCCTGGGCCATTGGTATACAGACCCGGACACTAGTAAGTGGAAGGACCGTCAGAAGCGCACCCTGGCATATGCGTTACATACGGACAAGCCCGAGACCGTGAACGAGGAGGCGCCATCCTTTCCTCCAACGTCTCTGAAGCTGCAGACATACCCTTACATCGCCCCCAATGAGACGAAGCCTGGACAGGGTCTTGGGTCGGCCGGCGACAACAACATGCTCCTCTACCTCCAAATGACCGACAAAAGACCCTTTCCCGATGTCCGGCTTCTGGAGTACTCGGGAAACTACGTCTCCAAGGGCATGAACGGCACGATAATCATCGATCGGGACATCATCTGGGATAGCTACCTCTTTCGAACTACGGCCCCAAAGCTGCTATCTCAATTCAATGTGTATACATACGCCTGGGTCGCCAGTGCCAGTAACCCGAACCTGTTCGGGGAGCAATGGTCCATTGGGCTCGGCGACCCGAGCCATTCCAGCGATGCAAGTTTTTATGCGTGGAAACAAAGCGGCTCGGATAATCTGACTTGGACGTGGACTCCCTCCAACGAGGAGCAGAAATATAACAATACATACCAGTCTGATGCCGGTTGGAATAAGCTCAACATTACTTGTGAGTCAGCCCATTGCTCCCATAATAGAGGGATCTGATTCATAACACTAGCGATTCAGGTACCACATCCAACACACTGAGCACCGCGTCCGGAACTGGCGACATCAAGGCGAGCGGTACTACAGATGTCACCATTGTTTGCCAGGCAGTGGCCACCACCTACCCAATGGTCGCGGAATACGACTACACGTGAGTATATTCTTTCCCACCTTGACGGACATCCTCACTGTTCTTAAGCTGACTAAGAACATTCAGCATCCATGTCAAAATTACCTGGGAAACCAACATCACCGTCACCACTACCGACGGTGGCCTGAAGTTTTCTCTCAACCTGCCCACCGATCTGACCAAGGTCTTCGAGGTGAAGGCAGACCCGCTGCAGTGGAAGGGTGACACCGCGGGTTTCGATAAGCTGGACGAAGTCAAGACCAGGTATCAGAAATTCCAAGACCAGCTCGTGAAGCAATTCCAGAGTACCTCGTTCGGTGAGGCCGAGAAAAGTCTAGAGGGTGACTTAAACAATTCGGCCCGGTTCGTGATCCCCGGAAAGGGTTCATTGGAATATAAGAACCCAATTTTCAACAGCAATGGGGACATGATGATTGAAGCCGATTATATAGTGTAGTGTATTTGATATCTTATCTTTCTCATTGTCGAGGAGGTGTCCAGTGATGGCGGGCCAGATCTTGCGTTGTTGTGTCTGTTAGTTAGCCACCAGATAGGTCCTTATGGCTTCTCTTGTCAAGTTTTACTTTGCGCATACAAACTGAGAAATACTTCATTCAAGATCATTATTGCAAAAAGGATGATTAGCGTTAGAGTAATTACGACTAAGAGACACTTTTAGATGACCAGCACATAGATTTGTGCTTTAAACATTACTTGACATGGCATTGTTATTGCTCTGTTAGTCGCACAATTACATGTCAATGACAAGAGACATACCGCTTATCAAACCACAGACCATGGTAGGTAGACATGACGCGCAGTGGACAACATAGTAAAGGTTTTGTGACATGAAGGTAGGGATACCCTCAGGCACATTCTTGAGGATGTTCTCGGGTTCTACTTTGGACTCCACGCAACCGGTCATTCCAACGCCCGTATGGCCTTGAATCAATGCTCCCGAGTCAATTGGGTCCATTACCCCTGCCACATTGAGGCCGAAAATAATGTCAATGATATTTATAATGACCTTCAGCTGATTTATATATGTTATCTGTCTTGTCTAGGAAATCAAAGACTGCTCCCTTGCTGCTGTGAACAACGTGGTGGCGGTGAACACCAAAGTTCCCTGGAAGCGAGATCGAAGCCGAGAAGCCGATTTTCACACACCATCACGTCTCGGGAGTAAATAGTTGACTGTACCTGCTTTCGCTGGTTAAATAACCGGGCTGATTCCCGAGAATTTGAGGTCCTGCAAAAGGGAACACAATGTCAAGAAGCAATCAACTGAGTACTATCAACGTAAGTCGCACGGGTCAACGTCTGTGCTACTCATGCCTCTCTACTGAACTCGTCATCAGCTCGGGCCGCCTCACCCGCACATGGTAGCGAGATCTTCCCCCCGAGGGCAAAGCCACCAATGTTTTTGGTATTGGTGGATACTGGGTCGACAATTACTATTTACATCTCAAGCAGGTGTTAACTAGTTGATCAAGGTGTTAAACTCCTAAATAAAGATCAACCTAACGGGATGAGAAATTAGTGCAACCCTACCAGACCAGACCAGAGCTAGAAAAACACAACGATCATCCACTTGAAAGATATAAAGAAAATCGAAAATTATTCTCACTACTTCGTATACTACAACCACCCTTAAGAATCCCCTGAACGCCAGTAGATAATACGTTGTTCGGTATAAGATAGTTAAGAACACTTGATGGCATGTCAAAGCTCGTCCAGTGTTAAGGATTTCTCTGAACCCAGACACTAATTTCTGAATCCGCTGTGTGTGTGAAACCCCTGGCATTCCCTCTCCACTTTCATCCCATTAGGGGACCTGACTAGTTCATGAAGGGGGAGCGAGCGTAGCAAGAAATTAGTTTCCTGGAAATGCGATGGAGCTATGGAGTAAAACGGAAAGGTTAATCATATTTATAGCGTGATTTCAATGATTGACAAGAAGAATGAATCTGGAATCGGGCCTGTCAGACTGTCAGAAATGGAATCATAAACTACGGAGTACTACTAGCTTCGCTTGCTGCCACTTTTAGCGGCGGCGGAATTTTTTATGCTTTCCTGCGACCGCCACGGAATCTCCCGTTAAACCGATTGTGTCTTGAATGTTTCCAGGGTATTGTTTCCCTGGGGGTGATCTCCGAGCATAATTCGGTGGATTTAAGGGGGATCGTACGATACTAGTCAGTTAGTAGTTAATCGGGGAAGGGAGTGCATGCATACCATCGCAGTAGTACCTGGAAACCCCTTGCAGGTGGCCGACGGTAGCAGGTGGAAGCTGCAGGTTTCCCTGGAGCATAGCAGAGAATACTACGGAGGGACATAGATACGACTATCCAGAGATAGTATAACTCAGTGTAGAACAGTAAATCCATCCATCGATGCTAAACCCAGTCGGTCACTAGCATCCGATTTTTTAAAATTAAAACCCATCCGAACCTCCACTCGAACCACCTGGACCCTTTTGGCTACTCCTCCTCCACAGTCCACAGTCCAGTCCACCAAAACCCACACAGACAACCGGCCAGTCTTTGTAACTATCGTCCTTCCATCGTGCCGGTGATCATTATTCGCTTTCCATTCCTCGCTCCCTCTCTCCCCTCCTCTCTGTTCTCTTTCCCTTCTCCTTCCCACCCCTTTCTCATTTCACCATTTTTCCTTTCTTTTTTTTCGATTTATTTATTTGTTTGTTTGGTTGATTTTCTCTATCCCAGAAGGGGTCTCTCCCAACCTGCACGAAGCAATTGTGATCCCTGTGAAACATGTCTGCAACCTTTAGGGGGTGGAGACACGCGACCCTCAGTTATTTGTTCCAATCCCTTCGCCCTTGTCTGCTCCTTCACCAAAGCACCAAAGCACCAGCATGCAAGTTGGCTGTTTGGTGATCTGATTTGATTCTCGCTCCCTTTCACACCCTCCACAAGGACAACACTAACCGGACTCCATCTGCGCCGCTACTGCAACTTGTTGATGCTCATACCGTATTTCCGCACTGTCTCCACGATCCTTTGAATGCACCCCCTCCAGCCCGGGAAAAAGAAGAAAATAGAAGAAAAAGAAAAAAACATTACCAGGCTAGAAAAGCATAAAACCGGTTTTGTTTGCCCAACTGGTTGGGGACTGACGCCATTGTATTTTTCTTCTACCTTCTTTTCGTTGTCGTCTGCATCTCCAATGCGCTTTGCTTTATAAGCCTCGTGGTGAACTGCTGAAACCGTCCTTACTACAATAAAAAAAGAAAATATACCCAGCCATGGCGATGGAAAAGCAGGATCACCAAGTGGTTGCTGGCCAGCATCCGGCGCCCATGAAATTTTCCCGTTACCGTTCCGTGAGAAAAGCCGCCGCGAAACAGCCACCTCCACCTCCGCCGCAGTCCAGCCTCCCCCCGCCGGTGACCATCCCGTTTGTCGCGTCCGCACCGCCGTCGCATGACCAGACAGCGCTCCCCAATGGCACCAGCACCGTCCAGAGGAGCATGTCGCGATACCGTCGCAGGGCTCCCACTGCGCATTCCGCCGATGCCGATGCACAACCTCCCGTTCCAGCCCCTCCCCCGGCGTATAAAGCCCAAGTCGACGCCAGTTCCAGTGGAGGCCCTGTGCACCCGCACTTTCAGGACTCAGAGGGCGCAGAGATGGTGCGAATGCGAAACAAGCTCGCGAGCAAGTTGGCTGCGCGGGAGAAGCGGCACCAGGATAACCCGGGGGATGATGAGGCGGAGCGCGAGAAACATCGACAGAATGCGATGGATCGGTTGACAGGCGGCGAAGCCAAGTCTGTGCCGACAACCCATTCGAAACCTGCGTCGCGCGACAGGTCAGCCGACAATGCTGAGGAGCATGCGGTTCGTCGGCCCCGTAAGGAATCGGAGCCTCGGAAACCCCAGAATGGATCCGCTTCGGCGAGTCGTCGCGCGAGCATGGAACCGAGGCGCCAGTCGGTCAGTGAGGCAGCCAACCTAGCGCATCGCAGAGGAAGTGCGCACGGCGATGCATCGGCGGTTCCTGCGATTGATACTACGGTGCCTACCCAGTTCCCCGGAATCGATGCGCCGGTATCGGCTGTCAATGCGCGGGAGCGACGTGTGCTGGTGCACTACCGGAAATCATCTGCGCGCATCTGCGTTACGCCATCGACCTCTGCTCGAGACGTTGTGGCGACTGCATTGGAGCAGATGGATGCAGGGGTGGATCCGGAAAAGTTCATCTTGATGGAGTCGTTCGCCGAGCTGGGGCTGGAACGGCCATTGCGCCGCTACGAGTATGTGCGCGATGTGCTAAATTCATGGACCCACGACGAACAGAACACATTGATTGTCGTTCCTGCAGCCAGTCTGGATGCGCTGACCCTGCTCGACGCGCGGAACGTTTCACTCGGACCACCTGCGGATGTGACCTTCTATATGTACTACTCGCAGCGGCCTCGCAAATGGGATAAACGCTACGTGACCCTCCGCTCCGACGGCCAAGTGACGGTCTCCAAGAAGGAGAACGCGCAAGATCCGACTAACGCTTGCCATCTTTCGGATTTCGACATCTACTCTCCTACTGCCAGCTACCTCGCGAACAATGTCAAGCCACCCAAAAAGTTCTGCCAGGCCGTCAAGAGCCAGCAGAAATCCAATATGTTCCTCACGACTGAGAACTTCGTTCACTTCTTCTCAACCAACGACCGCGAGATCGCTGATGGATGGTACCGGGCCGTCCAAACCTGGCGCAGCTGGTATCTGGTGACCAAGCTGGGCGCAGGCCAGCCAGCGGAAGTAGAAGCCATGCAGCCGGACGAGAACCCGCCCAAGCCCCTGCTGAACCCCTTCGAGGAACCCGCCAACGAGATAAAGCCGTCGCAAACCGCGCCAGAACGCTCCAAATCCATGAAGACCAAGGAGCTCTTCTCCCACAAGAAGAGCACGCGCGAGCGCGGGCCTCCACCTACCTCCTTCCCCAAGCTTCTTACCGGCGACTCCGACATCGCAACAGGCTCCTCCTCGGACGAAGCCCCCTTCTCCGCGTCCGGCCTCCTCGGCCGAACCTACACCATGCGCCAACGCGCCTTGAAGGAGCGCGAAGAGCAAGAAAAACGCGACAACGAAGAACTGATCAAACAAGGCCTGATCGGCACCATGGGCTCCCGCCACCCCAGCCGCACCAACACGATGACTTCCAATCACGGCCCCGACCCCAATCTCATGCGACGCACGCAGTCCATGAAAAACAAACCCCTCGTCGACCTCACCCCCGTCTACCAAGAGCCCCCCCAGCACATCCGCAAAGGCCGCGGTATCGCCGTCGAGCCAGGGCTGCCCCTAATCGACGCCGCCACAGGGCCCGAAGCCCCAGGAGGAATTCAAATCCCCTCCGCTACCACCTGGCGACGACCGCAGGTGCCGCCTGAACCGCCCACGCCGGAGGTCCGCACCCGCAAGCGGTCCAACACTGCTCGCAGTGTCAACAACCAACAACGATATCACCATACCGCCCCTACCACGCCAACAGACGGTGAGAATCTGCGCAGCCAAGACGGTCCGTTCCTCCCTAACAGTCTGCTGGCCCGAACTACACCGCACCAAAATATGCAGGGTTCCCCGGTCGGCCATGGCGTGGCAACGGGGGATCGCAACGCGTCGAAGCCGATGTTGGATATGTCGCCGGACAACCCATTCGCAGAGGGCAGTTTGCTACGGGGATTGTGAGGTGTTGATTTACCAGCTGAAAGCTGATTTACGATTACGATCGCATTTGGACTTGAGCAGGGCGTTTTAGTTTCTTTGTTTGTTTGATTACTCGTATTGTTTGTGTTGGCTTGGCTTACTTCAGTCATTGGACACCTTGCTTTTTCTTCTTATTTTATCTTTTCTTACTTTCTCACCTATTCCCACTTTGTATGTCTATCCATGTTTGTTTTGCTCCATGTCAATCACATGAAGTGGATTCAAAGTATTCCCTTTTTTTTCCCCCCACCCTCGAGCGTGTGCATTTCTAGCAAAAGTAGAGATACCTCTGAAGCTTTGGCATAAGTACATCCGTTACCCTTTCCTTATCTCTCTTGTAAGAATGTAAATCGCATACAGGCATAATTTCTTTCAAGAAAAACAAGAAATTTAGTTGTTGAAGAAACAATAGAAGAAACGAGGAGAGTTCACAACGATCTAAGGGAGTCGAGTATGATCGTTGCAGTGGCCTCTTAACAACTAAATCGTACTAAGCTTACTGACTATTAACAGCGACTGACTCGGTATACTCAGTACTATACTATCAATACCTTTACATTACTGACTGCAGTGTACATTATCGTGTGGGATAAATAGGATCAATCCGCTTCAGACTTACTAATCCAGTAACCAAGGTAATAACTAATAAGTACCAAGTGAACAGCAATATGAGAACCGTTATTGACGATTCTTCTCTCCTCTATCCTCCTTCTCCTCCTCTCATCGCCTTCCATGCTGTTTGCCAAAGCAATCGCCTCCTCTATGAATTACTTATTCGTACCTTTGCACTCCTGCCTCTGCCTCTGCCCCTGCCCTCCTGCGTTCTTGTCGCTTCCATGCAATTCCGCCAACGTTAGCAGAATGACATGACCCACTCCAACACGATATCATGATATCATAACCAAGTAAGTAGCTATATCGGTATAAAATTATCATAGAGTCTCTGATGATTACAAGACCTTTCGCGTTGTTGAAATCATCATAGTCAATATGCCTCGCTTGGTGCGACATCATGCTGGATTGGGAATCATGACAATTAATCAATGAGAAAGTGATATGATGAGGATTTTGAACCACGCATGCATGGGAGTTGAACTGATAACAAATAGCAAGAGTAAATAGAAGAGACCAGTGAGACTGAGGACGGGTAGTGGTATCGAGGTATGAGGTTTTCCGCATCATTCCCTTGAGTTTTGTCCATCCGATGGATAAGTAACTAAGTTGTTATCATACGAGAAAAGCACCACCAACAACAACAACGACAAAGGAAAGGTGTTGTTGTTAGTGATGCTTGTACTAGCTAGTATATATAGTATATATATACTAGAAGAGGAGACAAGTGGTATGGTGCCCAACGACAATAATCATATCATCTCTTATAAGATACCGAGTAGTCTCAAGGATATCTTTAGCTTTTTGCTTTCAGACCGTGCCTCTGCCAGTTGATCGCCTGGTGTCTGCTGTCGTTGTGTATCTGGTCTGTCCATGGCCTGGGATATCATTGCCGGGCTACAGTATACTTGCCCCAGTCTGGGTTGGACAGGGAACACGATAGAAGAGAGCGAGGGGCAATGCGGCCATGAATGATCCGGTTCTGGAAATGTACACCACACGAGAAGTCAACCCACGTATCGCTTGAGGTGAGGACGAAATTAGAAGGAAGGATTAATTGGTCATGCTCTGCTGTTTTCAGGCGATATCAAGAGAATTCTCTTGGTGAACCATAGTGTAGGTTTCGTTATGTATTTGTTTCGGAATTGACTTCCTCTCAAACACGTAGTCCGTTCCATGAGTAGTTAACCAACGTGTTCGCTTGTGACTTTAGATGCTGTGGCCATTCGATGAAGAGATTGTAGCAGGAAACAATCGAGAAAGATGTTATCACTCAGGAGTCGACCGCCTCAGCAGGCACTTTGCCCTTTCTCGCCATTTCTGATCACGGATCTTTGAGCGACAACTCATCAAGTAGAGGTTCAAGTGTCGCGCCACGGATGCCCAGGGATCCGCGCAGGTTCGGTCATCTTGTGACATGAATTCCCTGTTGGGCACAAAGAGACGGTAGTACAGAGTGCCCGGATGGATCGTCGAAGGGCAAAGCCAGTCCAGTGCTCACGTAGGGATACTCAGAGACTTGTCAGATGTAAATATCCTCATTGCAATGACGACATTCTGTATCTAGATCTGACTTCCGGAAACGCTGCGCTGTTTTCCGTATTGTAGATCGTCTGTCGGAAATGTTGACAGTTTTTCTTTGATGATTTTGTCCATCCGTAGCGTGGATCAAGCTATGGGTTCTATTTTGCTGTTGCGATAGTATGCATGATGTGGTATGGCCATGGGATAGAGTAAGAATGTATACGGTGCTGTCTATATGCCCACTGGGATGGACGGGGCACGATAGACAAGGACAGTATGGTCTGGATAGAAAGGCTCGGATATGGTAGGGATGTGGATGGAGACACACAGAGAGCCACCTATCATGTCGTGCTCAGGGTAAGCACGAACCAAACGACGGTTCGTCATTCTCGGTTGGCTCTGGAGCCACATAGATGGTGCTGAGAGCACGCTCCTCAAAAGGACCATGGCTTTGGAAGTCAGGACTTGGATTTCCATCTCCAATTCATATGCCAGCCGACTAGTAGCTTTGTCTACTCTACTCGCGATGACCACACAATCCATCACATCAACTATCCCATCCGGAAGTAGGACGAGACGACCTGAATTCGCCATGGCTTCCAAAGCAGCAGACACCTAGGTAGTTCCGAGAGCACGCTCCTCGGGGAACATAGCCTGAGATTGTATTGAGCTGTTCCGCCTGGAACCTTCAATTCGTACACACAGTCGACAAGGAATTCGTCCATGCTACTGATTCGTTCCGCCGTCTCTCCTGCAGCGATTCCTTTAGTGCATAGTCGGGTTTCTGTTGCTGAAGTTATCGATTTGTGGCTTGCGCGAAGAGATGATGCGTTTCGGTACGTCGGTTTCTGTAGCAGGAGCGTTCATGTGTGTGATTTGTTGTAGGAACATGGTGCGATTGCAGCGCTGACTGTGAGAGAAAGCGGTTTGATCAACGACATGTTGAGTGATTTCGTATGGAGAGTCATGCCATGCGACAAGCATTCGCTGTTGAAGGAGATGCAATAGCACCTACAATTGTACGTTCGCCACCAGTGCTTCGTCTCGATTTTGGTCGAGTGGAGTTTCCCAGGCCACCGATTTACTATTCAGTTTCATCGGGTTTGCGCTTCCGATCAAATCGACAGCCACTGGCAAGCTGCGGTTCATTACGACAATATCATTATCACCTAGCAATATACCAGCGCACGTGGTAGATGCCGTGCGCCTCTGGTATTGGTTAACCAAGCAACCAGCTCTGATGCCTCTTGCATCGTGACTCTGGAGTGTCCTTGGAGCATCTGGTGAAACCAATTGCACTCAATTGGTAGTTAGAATACGACCCGCTTGTCTTCCAATTGCCCGTCTGTTCTGTGATAAAGCACTCTCCTCCTGTCGGTTCCGATAGTTGTTGTGGTTTTTATTGATGGCTTAATTTTCAGTCGACCACTATATATCTAGCTCAGACGGAGCAATTTCTGTGCCCCGAAACTGAGATTGCAGGCGTTTCGGTGAATGGCCATTTCTGCATCTGGTATAGCGCAAGAGCAGGTCCAGGTTTGCTGCTGCTCTCAAACACTCTGCTGAGGACGTAGCGAACTCGCACGGGATGGGTATTCTTGTCCTGGGCATGTGTGCCATTGCAAGATAGGATGGTCCGAACACACAGTACAGTATATTTTCAAAAAAAGCACTGTGTCTATGGGCATCTTTTTAGCATGTGGGTGAGCATCCAGCGCGATATACGATAACGTACAGGTAGTTCCAAAGTCCAGTCCTTCTCGGCAAAATCATGACGACTCTTGCGTAGAGGACGCTCTGACTGCCGAAGAAACATCTGACTTCCTAGGAACCGGCACCACTCGGTACAGGAGGAATTGTTCCTGTGCCTTGCTGGCTAGTCAGTGAAGTGTATAAAAAGTGTTCCATCGCGTGAACTGAAACCACGACAGACTCCCGGGGTGCCACTGTCGATCGAGGTGCCAGAACCGGCTAGGAAGCGGAGGGTCTGTAGTCGGTCAGAAGCCCTGCAACCTGATCAACCTTCGAGGATGAAAAACCGTCGGGTGTAGCTCCCAGGTCGCGATATACTACGCTGTTGAGCAGGATGTCGACTAGATATTCATTTAGCTGTCTCATCTTGAATGCATTGGAGACTAAAAGACGTACTACTCGGGAAACCTGCCGCCTTGTGACCCCAAGTAGAGCTAAGAGTGATGTGGCTAGATCCAGGACAGTTGATCCAGAGATGTGATAAACTCTGTAGTCAAAGAGGACAAGTCGTGAAGCTGTAGCATGTCAGTGATATGGAACATGGCAAGTGACTCAGATGTAGAAATGTACTAACCTGCCGCCCTTGCTTCTCCCGGGACAGCGCACCAGATGGCTCGATGTGGTTATGGTTTCAAAGAGACCGATGCCTTTCTCGATGTTGTTAAATGGGGAAAAGGCAGTTAAAAGGATCCGTGCAGGTCGATAAATGGAATATCCACCAATGGTATCTAATGGGTCTGAGACATTGGAGATGATATCATGAGGTCCAGGACAAAGGTCTGACAGCTGGAGATTCAGTGACGGTGGGATTTGCCTGGAACTTGTGTGAGGATGGTTCATACAAGGCCTACTGATGTAATTAGTTTCCCATAATGTGAACAGTCAAACTGTAACCTTACCGCCATTGTCCAACCCGATATCCACTTCGCCGATTGCGATGCAATCGTATTTAGTGGTAATAGGGACAGACCCACTTCTCAAGTCCGCAGACAATCGTACTCCCAGCCGACCGACAGGTTTGAACACAGACATATCCAGCGTCCAGGATCCCTGATAAACAAGAGGAACAACAACATAGTCGTTCCTCGGATGTTGCAAACACGAATGTGACGCCTCCGCAATCCCTTCAACGCACAGAACCCCCTTCCTATACATATCGGACCAATGAATCTCAAGAAACACGCATGTGAAGTGCGCCGCCACGTTTTGAAATGCACAGAACCACCACTGGCTTGACTGATGAGCCCAAATGGCTACCGCCAGATCATATGCAACGCGCTCACTGCTGTGGCATAGTTCGCTGCGGCGAAGACCAGAGGAACCGACTGGAAGATAAATCAAGTGATGGAGCTGACATAGCAGCTTGTTTGGGTCACATAAACATGGAGATGAAAGAAAGGGATCTTCACGAGGACCCAAATGTCTGCATCAGATGCACACTGACTTGGCGATTGATCAAGATCGAGGCCCACACAAAGCAGATGATGTTTGCTTCACTGACTCCTGGACAATCACATTTTCGGTATGTCCCCAGGAGCTCAAACAAGCTGGAGCGGCGCAGGAGAGCAAACTGGCGCAGGCGAAATACAGCAAGCTCAAATCCGAGTTTATGCCCAGGTCAATCGGTTCTGTAGTCGTGCCAGACCACGGAGAAGGCCGCATAGCCCACTGTGCATCGAAAATTGTAGCCACGTAGACACAATGGCAAGGGCGTCATGTTATCATCGCATCAGGTCACTGAGCGGTAATGGCAAAGCGAAGCCAGACGGCTTAGAGCACCATTGATCTAAGACGTATCGCTCTGCGGGAAGACACCCTGTGCCTGCTCGGCGTTGTCTGTCGGTAAGTGCGTGGTAGAGTCGGCCTGATGTTATCCAAGACTTCGAAATCTAGCCATAGCTCGGACAAGGAACAGCCGCGATAGCTCGTTTGCAAAGTCGTGATTGCAAAAAAGTCAGGATGCCAATGCACGAAGAACAGTGACGTCTGCCGTTGCGACCGCATCGTTTGGTACTCTGTCTAGTGAGAGATCGTTAGTTGCATCCTCTGAGTTTGGTAGGTAAGTACTTGCCATGTTGGAAGACAGCTGAGATCCAGGTGGACTCCTGTAGTAAGTCCCTTGGATGGGGAATGCAACCATTTCACGTCTGCTCCCTTCTCTGAGACTTCACAAAAAGATCAGTTGGAAGCAATAATTTCCAACTGTCGTGATGAAGGACAGGAAAGATAATAGAAGAAAGGTGTATATACAGCAATTTCCGCTGCAAATTCAGGCCAGGATGAGTGACGGATTGACGAGATGGGGGAACAATCGATAACGAAGCAGGATATAGAAACGGCACATGACGTGGGTAATGGGTCCACATGGAGGATGATACAAAAATTCGCAGACTCGGTAAATCTGCGCTTGTTCAACGTCACATTCTGACCAGTGCTCCACCAAGCTTTCTGACAGACACTGCGTCAGCGAAGCCCTCGTCACACTGTGGTAAGACGGACATTTTCTTCCCACAGTAGAGTGCACAGGCTACTTGTGGTCTGAATGAACTCAATGTAGAAATTGAAGGATGAGAAAAAAAATGACTGTTCACCACAAAGTGTAAAAAGATAGCCACCCGAACAGTGAAAACGGCACCCTGATAAGCAAAGACAGAGGACAATGTTGCTCCAGTGTTCCTTAGACTTCACAGCCTTAACGCCAGAGCCAAGTGCTCCATGCCGGGGATCCCCACAAAGTGTGATCCCTGCCATGTATGCCAGCTATACTGAGGGCCTAGCCGATCTGCTATCCCACAGCACAGTTGCATTATCGGCGGCACTCTGCTCTGCCTGCTGGCAGTCCAAGGCCTTCACCAGGATCCCATGTTTGAGTGTGAGGAATGATGGAGCAATCGTCGGCAGTTCCACTCTAAGTGACAATACCACAAGGAGTAGTATATCTCCAAAAGCCGTCGAGCAGACACTCAGAATCCGAGCTTCATCAAGCCAAAGACAGATCACAAAATCACGAAATCATGATGATATATATATATAGACAACAAGGAGAAAACAAAGGAAACTGGCTAGTAGTATTGGCTAGTAGACGAACTTAACGATGAAGGAACCATATATATAGACATCCAACACAACTTCAATTACATCAACCATCATCATCATTCTAACACCCCAAAAACCAACAGACCAGTCCAGACAAAACATCATGCCATCCACACATCTCCATCAAAGCAAACGAATCTCACGCAGCACAAAGGCTCCAAGGCCACACTCCACATTAGACTCACCCCAACATCTCACCAACAAACGACACAAATCTCCCTCATGCAGTACCAACCCACCAGCAAGGATCCCCCCAGTCCATCCATCAAATCGCACCTGTCAGAAAATGCCAGTTTTCCCTTGCAGGTAAACCAGACCGCATCGACTGGACTAGTAACGTAGCTGCTGCAGCGCGTCCCATTCCCGTCCTGTGTTGCGGACAGGGATGGGATGGCAGCCGCCACACGACAAACAGATGTCTCAGACGCGGAGAATTGCAGCGTGTCCGTGCTCGGTGACAGTGACAGCTTGGCTAGCATGACTGCAGAATTTGCGCCATCATTTTCTGGCTTATGTGTTTAATAATTAATTAGTATGTGGCGATGTCATTGTTTCAGTTGGGTGGAAATGGCAGTAATGTAGTGGTAAATTCTTTCGGGCGAAATTACCGAGAAATGTGGTTGTTCCACAATTGAGTTTAGGTGCGGTCCGCAGGCTGGTATGTTATGTTATGTTATGTTTGTTTTGTTGCCTCCATAAGGGGATGGGCATTTTTGCTTTTGTCATACTTAGCATACCTAGGATATGGGGATGGGGAATGTTCAAGGTAGATTAAGCATTTACTAAGGAGAAGAGAAGGTAGGGCGGTAATTTCATCATTATGTTGTCAAGGATGCTTTCCCTTCTATTGTTGACATTCCTAATCCTAGACGCTTCCATTTCTTTTCTAGACACTCTAAACATATTTCAAAACCAAGATTAATCTGTTTCAGAATCTTATCACTCAAATATGTATATATTACGAATTAACGTAATTAGCTAAATACAATGGAACGCAGGTATCATCATGCAAATAATACCGAGCCCGGAATCGGGCCGTCGGTAGTATGTATGGAAGTTGTATGAGAAGAAGAAGAATGGAATTAAGCCACGACAGGCCACCCATCAGTCCAGGTGAGGGTGTTCCAGCCGAACTGGTAGTCCTCAACAGCCAGACCAATGTTCTTGTTGGCATAGTGGTAGTAAACGACAATACCGTGGCTGGTGGTGTTGATGATACCCCTGCAATTGATCACTGTTAGCATGTTTTTCCCCGTTTGTTGTGCGACTGACTGGGAAAGCTACAAAAGTAGACAAGGGGTAAAACTTACTGTCCACCAGGGCCGTAGACATAGTCGTGGCTGGCCAGAACGGTGGTTCCGCCGCTGTTGGTGCATGCAACACCATCCTTGTCGACCTGTAGGCAGAGTTAGCTTTCGTCTCAATTCATGAATGTTGATGGATAGCAGTTGGCTACTTACAAAGTTGCCCGTTCCGGTCTTGGACCGGCAAACGACAATGCGGTACTCGTTGCCCTGGGCAGGCAGGGAGGTCGTGTATCCCTGAGCCGTGCCGGACGAGAAGGTGAGGTAGTAGTAGCCTCCGTACTCGTACAAGTAAGCTGCCTCGATAGCATGGTTACCCGAGGCGTTGTAGGCCAAGTTGGTGGGCGTGCCGCTGACGCTTAGGGAGTCGGCCATCTCCACCTGGTAGATGCCTTGCCAGTAGGAGCCGAATTGGACGTAGGGGGTGCCACCAATGACGAGCCAGTTGGGGTCAATGGCGTTGTAGGGGGTAGACGACGACGAGGTGATACCAACCTCGCCGTGGTCGGTCCAGGAGTCGGCCTCCAGGGTGGTGGAAGTTGCAACTCCAATGGTGGAATCCCGGCTGCCCAGGGTAGAGCTAGCATAGTACATGTAGTAGGTGCCATCTACGTAGTGTACATCCGGAGCCTGCAGGAAGGTCAGTACTGCAGATGGCCAGAGTGGGCGCGTTTGACGGTAATGTCAAAGGGGTTGCCAGTCTGTCATACCCAAAGGTTGGAGGCATTTCCCACTGAAACGGAAGATCCATCAGGCAGTGCATACCCGAGATCCGTCCAGGGACCAGTGATCGCGCTGGCAGAGGAGATATGGATGCCACCGCCTGTCGAGAAACGAAAGTAAGTTCCGTCCGACACACGGCGGATGACATTGGGGTCGTGAGCCCAGCAGGTTCCTGAGCAGGCACCAGGGTCTGAGTAGGCGTTGACCAACGCTACACAGAGAAGCAAGACAAACGAAAGCATAGCGGATAAGGGAGACTCCTCCAAGAACAGAGAAAAGGGAGAAAAGGGAAGAGGAGGGTAAAGAGGAATGGAGGGAGAAAAAGAGGAATTGCTGTTTTTCAATTCAGCCAGGATACATTGTCAGTCGAGGGAAGGGCTCTTTATGTACAAATAGCTCGGTCGGTATACATCGGGCCTGTCAGTAGAAATGCGTGCAGAAAAGGTAGCCTTGCAAGTAAGGGCCACGCTAGAGATCCAGCTGAGCTTACGCATGCATTGACCTTCGGGTCATTCTCGTAAATGAGGTAGACTAAAGTCGAGCGATAGTAGGTGTCGACTCCCTTGCTGCAGAGGGTCAAACCAATCACGCCTTCGGAAATAGCTTTAACTTTAGTCGAAGCGACTAGTTGTTAGTGACGACAATGCTCCATGGGATGTACATAGTTAGTATATGGCTCATTTCTAATACCGATTGTTTGCATCGACGTGGAGCCCGTGGCTGAATGCGCGGATGGATCCAGGGCAGGGTTGAGAACCGGCCAGACCTAATCCGTCGGTTACGGGGGAGGAAAATCAGGCAACGGAACAAAGCCACTATCTCTCAGGAACCAAGACAATTAACTGCATGTTTTCCCCCGCGTTCGCGGTAGCGAGAGACAAGAAAAAAGTAAACAAAATTATGATTAATAAAAGAACAAAAGGCAGAAGAAAAAAAATAATAATAATAATAGTATTAGAAGAAAATATTACGGGCTAGGCAAAGTTTAGGGTATATCTTAATGTTAGGCACCTGATCGATCGGCTGGTCTTCATCACATTACCCTTTTGGGACCCCATGACTCCTCAGGCTCACTGCATCCGAGAAGTGGTTGACCTCGGATTTCGGGTCTCGAAGAAGGAAGAATCCACATGGACCATTCAGGAGAATCCCCTGGGAGAGTGGGTTGGTTGGTACCAGGTAAACGAGGCAATAAATGGCCATAGTACTATAAAAATTGGGTAGTGGTTATCCTCGGGCCGCCTCACCCGTGTCAACTCTTGACATGGACATGATAGTAGTACAGTCGCAGTCATACAAAGTACTAAGTATGTGATTGTATTATTAGTTACTGCCCCATTCAGCCTCTTGGTCTGCCCTGGCAGTCTCCTCCCACTCCCCTTTCACCATCATAGCGTCATCCATTCAATCCCGGCCACATCCTCACCCCCACAAATGCTTGGCCTGACGTGTCAATCAAAGCGCGCTATCGACATGGTGTGTGAGAGAGTGTGTGTGTGCCAAAGGCCACAACTTGGTGGTAAAGCAACCGGGCTCTCCGCACTCGGTGATTGGATGCCTGCATACAGATGACGGGCTGAAGGGGAGATTTGGTCGGGTTAGTCTTCTTAGTCTCGCCCAGAGCTCGGCCTAGTGGGCGCCTCTTAGGCCTTTCGGAAGGCCATCGGTCGATCATGGACCTCCCCTGCCCAATAGGACTCAATCATCCAGTTGGGAGTCCGTGAGCATGGGCGGAGCCACCGCGAAGCTTGCCATTTGCATCGGGATGTCGTGATGGGGATCCCCAGATCTGCTGATTCATGGGGGCCATCTAGTCTAGCGACTAAGGGCGGAAGCGTCTTGTTTACTTTGCTACTAGACTGCCTCGAGAATCCTCCGATCAATGTCTCCGCTTGCTAAAGACAACCGCAGTATGGAGTTGATTTTGGAGAATGAGTGCTTGTTGGGGACGATGATAAGTGTCGCTACCACGTCGGAGCCGACATTCCCCCCTTGCATGTCACCATCACGACTACTCATATACTGCTTGGGTAGTTCTGCATCCGTTGGATCGATCTAAGTGACTTGCACAGCCGTCGACTAAGATTTCGTCGCTCAACTTTGCTGGAAATCTCGCAGCCTTGCTACCATCATTATGTAATCCGGGGGGTTTCCCCTCCTCTTGGTTCTCCTCCTCTCCCGAATGCCGTCCCAGTGGTTGAAGTTGCCATGTGCCGAGACTGACCGGATTTTGAGATCAGACGGTACCATGATCGTCTCACGAGGAGTGTGGGAGTCGTGGTTGTGCTCCTGAGATGGCCAGTCGGTTGATGGTGCGACCTGCGCTAAGGATGTCGTGACTGGTCCAAATCACGGCGGATGGGGGGGAATAGAAGGGAAGAGCGCGATGATAGCACAACAACACGGAACCTGGGCTATATGCGCAACAATTAACTAATTCTTGCTGGGGTTGACAGATTCGAACAAAGAACCAAGACTAGCAATGCGACTTTTTTCTTTTCTTTTTTTTTTTTTCTTTTTCTTTTTTTTTCTTGTGTTTTCTGGAGGATCCGCTCTCGTGTTTTTTCTGTTAGTCGCTGCAAGGAGGCCCAGGAAGAAGTAATGATGACCGCATGCAGCTACGAAGATAACTACTGACGGAGGAGTTTCCACCGAATCTCACGGCGTCAGACCGGGTTGCGGTGAACAACGCATCGCGATACCTGAGTATCTGCGATGTGGAAATTACCCAAGTGCCTTAATGGTGTTGGCTATTCTCCATCGCGAGCAGAGTTGCAACGATAAGTTCGGATTGCGTCTTCTGGAGGATCTCCCACTCGTTCCAGAGACGGGAGCGGATGGGACGCTTTTCCGCGGTGGATATGACCGTTCATCCATTACATGCATGGACTTTTCATATGATGATATGATAGTCTCGCGGTGGAGACTGTGGAGGGTGTTGATTTTAGGTATTCTCCGAAAACAACATGGCGGTATGGCTTGCTTTGCGGTTTCGGAAACTTCCCATTCAGGAGAAAGGGAGGAGAACTTTAAGGAGAGAGAGAGTTAGAAGTTAACTAAAGGGGGTGAGTAAAAGGCAGGAAAGAATTGGGTTGTGTTTTTGTTTTGACTTTAAGAGAGACTTTTCAGCGATCTTGTTTTTGGGGCGTAACAATCGATCGACGGGATCTAAGATGCCTGAGCCACGGTATTTTCTTCTGCGTAACGCGACCACCCAGATTGGTGCCGGAGATAACTGGCATCCATGGCTATGTCCGCTGCCTTGGTACTATGAACGGCTATCTCATCCGCAACCGTAGCTGGAGTATACAGAACAACAGCTATCAAGTTTTCTTTATGTGGTTCGTATAGACTACAAATTCTCCCACGCTTTCTAAACAGCCACCGAGCAAGCCACCCGTACTCGGTGGCTACAATAACATGTCACACGACCCAACACCAAGCAAAACCAATAGCCAAATCCGACAACCCACAGAAAACAGAACATACAATGGAGAAATTCTCAACCAATAACTCACCACACAACCACAAAACCTCCTGATCTACCAATACACACAGCGCAGCACCCATATCGTCTATTTTAAGCACAGAAGCACAGACACTCAAGCAAGGGACATATCAATTACTCGAACTCAGCTGTCACTTTCCACGAACCCCTATCAAAGTATACCATATCAACGATCCGATCCGGTCAAACACAAGACCAAAGATACAATAATAGCATTCTCTGATCCATGGCACTACGTCCAAAGAAAAAAGACAAGTCTTATGCATCCTGCAGGGGCAAATGAGATCTCTCACCACCACAACGCCCAGTAAAGTAAGTAATCTGCAGCGGGCTCGACACGCGTCCAGCACATGGTTGTGGCTCCTTCAAGCTTCGTTTACCCCTGACGATGAAAACTTTGAGGGAGGCGCGTTCCTGCAGTAGTTGTTTGCCAGTGGCTTCTGTCCGTATACGTAAGAAGAGATCGTACCTGGCAGGTAGGTTGATGATGGGCAGTGGCGAATCCATCGGTAAATCATGGACATATCTGCTATATTGTACCTGTACTATATTCTTTTACCTCATAGAGAATAGCTCTATTGGAGGAACTAAACACCAAAGACATGCACAGTAATTCAAACTTTCTAGACTTCTAAGCCATAAGTAAGGAGGTAATATACACCACCCCCCAAGAGCAACAAAACCCAATATCTACCCCATCGCCACATCAAAGCACTACCGAAACACCCAATTCTCACAGATTCCACTCCAAATCTACCCCTAATACTTCTCTTCGACTCTACTACCTTCACTCCCTCCGAATACACCCCCAAAATCCATAATGGTAGGTCCCCGATGCCAACCGGACCGCGATGACGCGTCCACCGTCGACACATCACGAATCAGGTTCCCACGACCAAAAATAAGCAAACATGATACGGGGATAAATATATCTTGCAGATGTAACCTTATAAGTATAGTTCTAATTTTATTGTATGATATGATTGCTTGTTCCATAGTTTGTGCTTTTACATAATAGATTCTTATGTTGCATTAATTGGCTGATGCTGATTTTGTATAGTTCGGATTCGTCGGCATGTTCGGGTCGGAGTATCTATAGCATGTATTTCATGCAGTGTAGGGAAAAGGCTACCGGGGGAGTGCAGATTTTAGTGGGCATAGTTTAATTTAATTGCATTTGTATTGATTGGTGTTGATTGTGTGTGCTGAAAGTATAGTAGGTCTTTTGATTCTATTAAAATAATTTGTGGATATTGTTGATAGTTGATGGTGAATGATGCAGTTTGTGCATTAAAAGAGGATACTATGCTCAATAGTAATATAAGCTGATTTATGAGTTGTTAGGCACCTATATCGCGACTCAATGTGATTGTTACGAAACTGGTCGGTTATGTTACTCATATGAACCTCCTTGGACAGTGCCTGAGCATGTATCATAAGGTTAGAAAATCTAAATCCATAAATGGGCGGAAGGACCTTATTATACATTTCCCCAAAACCAATACTATGTAGTAAATCTGGGAAAGCACCTCTGCAGTCTTGCTAGATTCGTTTTATTCATTGCTCTTCCACTCGAACTCGACGCTACCTACACTGACTGTCGTATATATTGACTATTAACAGAGCGAGGCCCGTTTCCCCAACATACTTCACACCCTAGAGATTGGCTCCTAATACATAGGCATCTGCTAAGACCATTTGTACCTTCTTGACTTTCGTTTAGTCGAGTTGGAAATGAATGGATGTTTACTTATTGAGAAGCTGGACTCAGCTTAACCAGCAAATGATGCCGATAAGATTCCAAGAAGAGAAAGAGTATGTGAGTACCATCGTGCTCGATGGTTCTCAAATAAGAATGTCAAACTTGAGACGTCTATCACGCAATAAGCAAGGCCGATCAACTCAGCTACCCGGTTTGCCATGTTATGCATGCATTTATGCATTATCCAACACCTACTAATGAACAACTAGTTAAGTAACGTCTGTTTATAGAGAAACTTCCTCCCCGACCTTGGACATCATTATTTATCTTTCATAAAGGAAACTGTATTGATGTACTCCCTCGTAGGATCTTCAATAGTCACAACAACTACTCCTAAAATGACGCATTGGCTTTCATACACTCCACCAACTCAAGCAGTCCAAATCTCATTTCATAGCATCACTTATTACCATTGTCATTAAGCAGTCATTTCATCTATACCTCGTTATTTCCTCCCTGCAGACTAGAAAGGTAATAGGTACCAACACCAACCGGAACCGGATCGACGCTCCCGAAAGGGTTCTCGGAAGGAAGCACCTCAGAAGCTTACTAGTACTAGACTTAGTATTAGTAGTAGCAGTATCCGCTAGTATAATATCCCTGCTCTAAGTGGCTAGAGGAATTATAACTAAAGGATATACCTCACATTGCTACAAAGCAATCTATACCAGTGATTAGTGTCTACTTCGAAGCCTAGAAAGGGGAAACATCACTTAGATCTGAGAGGTACTTACTCGTCCATCATAATGGCCAACAATGGCGAAGCGCCGCTTTTTATGTTTCAGATACCGTGCGGAGGGTAATCTATGTAATTGGAATCTGTGTCTCATACTAGATAAGAAGTTCGGGTTCTCTGGAGCTTTTATTGGGTGTATTAGGCTTGTCTAGCCTTTGATGTGCTCAAATAAGGAACTCTCAGCTGAACATTGTGTTGATACTACTTAGTTGATCAGTATATGATCTATTTGGCTATCAAAGATACCATATTTGACATCACTTTAGTCCATGGTCTGGTACCAATTAGTCACGAGGTGTTTGCGTTGCCAGATATAACAAAAGAGACGATGGAGTGCACTGATCGATGTGCCACATATGTCTCCTAGGAGAAAGTGTGTCTGGATCATTGCCAAATTTTCTGTCATAAAGAACAAGCTTCTCATTAAAAGTTTCAAAACTGCTGTTTATCAATCTAACTAGCCGGGACCAATAATCGCCATTCGAGTCATCCGCATCAGCCATTACCTCATTCATTATACCGAAGCCATAATTATAACCAGCGAAGAAACAAAGACGCCAAGCCTCTATACCAATGTCAACCTTCTAATTAGCCTGATATACTTTGAAGCTTTTGAACTCCCAGTATGCCTGAGTGAAGTTGCCCGGGTTGCTGCGAACAAAACTTTCGCATGTGCCCGGACAGTGATACTGTTCCGTATAAAAGGCCTTGTTGCCACCGAGCTGTCCGCATAGATCGATGTTGGCAATAATGCTTTGATTCTTGAAGTGAGATGATATGTCGCAGTGAGTATTGGGAAAGTCAGCTAGTGCAGTACCCCAAGTTGAAGGGTCTGGCGTGCCGCTCGAGTTTGAAATATCGTCGGGAATGGAATCGCGTGAGAAGAACCAAGCTCGGATTCCGGCATCCCGTAGCTCCAAAGCGTAAACCTATCGCCAGTCAATACCATGCACCATTCGACTCATGTGAGTATGACAAGGATGACTTACCCCACCACCATTCTCATTCATTTCTTGTCCGTACGTGCTTGGCGAGCCCTGTACACCACATCCGGCGTTGCTATGCGTGCTGTTGTCGCAGGTCACATAATTCGGGGTACCGGTTTCCTTCCGCTTGACATCCATTTTACAACCACTGGTTGTATGCAATGTAACGGCATTGCCCTCGGTGGCCAGATTATTCGTCTCGACCACGTCGATCTCTCCGTTTTCGGGCCAATTATAGGTATCGGTTAACCACAGTGCTGGCCACAGGCCACAGCCGTAAGGCGTATGGAGAATATCAAAGATGAAGAGGCCGCTATCGTAACTTGTTTTTGACTCCAGACGCACAGATTGTCTCCCTTTCGTTGCATTCTTGTTGGACGTATCCACCTTGAGCACAACGGAGTCTTCGCCAGCATAGGTCAGATTCAAGGAGTGAGAAGTTGACTGGTTGACGTATCTAAGAATCGTTAGTTGAGATCAATAGTTGCGGGATTGGTACGATCATACTGGACAAACCCATCAGTAGGATCCTCGTCAGAGTAGTAGTTGAACCGGTCAAAGAACGAATTGCCTGAATACGTGTCCACCAACTGGTAATTTAGCTTGGAGTAGTCGGGATATCCCTTTTTTTTCGTCCCTTCAACTGCTCCAACAACGACTGCAATGATGATGACAATGGCAACCACGGCTGCTATAATCAACTTTTTCCGTAACGACCAGCCGCGAGGGTCATACCAAGAATACTGAGCGACCGTCTGCTGCGGAGCTATAAACTGACCGGATCCTGGCGGAGGGGGAGGCCCTGCATGACCAAGATCATCGTCTAATTTTGGAAGCTGACTGGTGGCACCCCCATACCTGCTGTAGTCAGTGCCGGGTGCATAGTATTGCTTATCGGCCATGGTGGCCAGAGCTTATCGGACGAAAAAATCCTAAGCGATATAGATTAGTATAGTAGAAACGATGTGTATCCAAATTTCTTTTCAATGAACGAATGTATGCAGCTAGTAGAATCCAGAGTGAGAGAGTTGAAGACGTGAAATTCGCCGGGCGGGATGGTGTCATAAAGATCTGCGAGTCAGACTGGCGTACCTTAACGATCATGGCCTGATTAGGCAATCAGCAGTCGCAACCGGATGTTCTGTTTGCGCGGTCCCTTACAACGCTTGTCTCAGTTGGGAAGGTGACACCCTGGACCCTGTTTCAGGACATTAGTCATCGCTCTTGATCATGACAGCAAACTCGACCAGTTGCTTCAGAATATAGTAGGTATAGAAAGAAATGTCGTCCCGGTTAAGTTGATTCTATATAAGCTTCTTCTAGGCTATATGGTGGAAATTACATGGCCGACCGATTATGTGTTCTAAATTTAGCGACACGGGCGGCCCCAACAGTGAACCGACTCAACCGAGACAAGAAGTGGCAGCCAAAATGAGGACCCGAAACAAGCCTTTTGTACCTAGCAGTAGCAGTAGCATATGAGTGCGCTCTTACGGCGATCCGAGGTAGTCCTATTGGGGGAAGGTCTTTCCTTTCCAGAGAGTGCCTAATCCGAACATTGGGCGACTGGACAGTTCCTCACTATGTCCCTTCCTGCTCTCTTATTGTAAAGGCACTACGTAACTCTCTCCATTCCATTTTTTTCTCTGATCCGAAACTGGTTGTCCCTTCAAGTAACTTCTCTGTAATACAAATAGCAGAGTCTTGTATTCATTGACCGTGGTACTACAGAGGCTGATGTCGCTCGATCCCATTGCCAAATCAGTTCGAACAATCCAGCCTAAATCAGGCATCTCCGAGTACCTCGATTCCGCCAAGCATGAGGTTGAAAATTGGGTACCATCACTAGCGGTGCCACCTGTTGAGATATACAAAGATCAAGGGCCTGCTATTCTTTCACTGATGCGACAATTTACATCTGTTTATCCAAAGGTTTGCTCTCGTGGCTGTACACGTATATGGATTATTGATTATGAAAGCTTCCAGAGGAAGTCGCGAAGAGAATCCATGAAGACCGCAATCGGATAAAAGCATGCTACGAAATTGTCGCCCTCAGACGAGGTGTTCTTTCGTTAGAGAAAGTTCCTACGTTCGTTATGATACATCTACTGAATCGAGATGGAGACTTGAAAATGCAAGCCATTAGCGAGAAAGGCTCGGAAACAGTGGAGTGGAGGGATAGTGATATTGTGGAAATATCTGGGGCGAACTACCTTGAGCTACGGGGAGATGGTACATGGGTTGGAATAGGAATAACGTATCAGGTGGTGGAGACAAACCCTTAGGATTTTCCAGTTAGGTATTGTTGTTTGCAGTTCTGTCACAGGTGAAATCTGTAGCTAAGACTCTCCTCATACTCGAAGTTGTCATTCTGGACTCTGACAGTATTAGGATACTAGAGTTTCGCCTGGGAGAAGTCATGTAGTGCAATGCAGGACGGCTATGATGCTCTAGTCAGACTATTTCTGGAGTAATGTTTCGAAAACATATTGTGCAATTCCAATATCTCACAAGACAACATATTCTGCTCCATTCCACTATGCTCCACCATACCAAATAGCGTCAAGCGAAAACCTGCAGCTAACTCCATACAGCCTAATCTAGTGTTTAGAAAGGCCAAGCGTAGTGCGAAATGACTAACAGTATCGCTAGTGCCTCCGGAAAATACACCTTGAAACGTCGTGGACTCCAACCTTCCTCGTACGGCAGACGCTCTTCGCCAAAGACAGCGCGCACATAGTCATCCGGGATACCCTTCGTGACACCCTTGCCGAACACGCTCCGCAGAGCTGCCACTTCAGAGCACGCAATGTAGTGTTCGAACTTCCCAAACTGCAAATGTGGATTGTCCCTCTGCTGCTCATCATATCGCACCTTTCGATACCTTCCTATGTCCGCGGTGTGAAACCTGCCCTCCTTCGCAGTTCCAAGAAACTGTTTGTAGAGCTCAGGGTCGAGATGGATGCAGTCGCCCAACTCGCGGTCCTGACGGGTGATGGAGACATCGTGCTCCAAGGCGTGAGGACGGCCGACTTGATCGAGGTTGAGTACTGGGATCCCATCTTTATTCACTTGTCCTGGATCGCGTAGACCGGCTTTGGAGCTTCCTGGTGGCCCATGTTTGGGGTCGTCAGAGTGGACTTGAAAGACACGGCTTACAAGAGCAGAGGCTATGTCCAGGCCTAATCCGACATATCGAATAGCTGATTTCAGCTCTGCAGCGGTGATGGATTTTCCGTCGCGCGCGATATAGCCATGGTTGGCAAGGGAGTTCAGAACAGGACACGGAGAACGTAGGTCGCCTGGTCCTGCGGGATGGTACTGGCCCTTCTGGAGCTCCATTTTGCAAGCATGAGAAGATAGTGAGGAGGAATTAGACCGGGCCACGCTTACTCTCTATATGCATCATGATGACGGTTGGGGCCTGGAATGCTCAGCCCAGGCGTTGGGAACGGGTGACTGGGGCGCCTTGATCACGAGCATCGCGGCCCCCTCAAATACGACCTCCTTCAAGCCCAGTTTTTATTTACGCATCACCCTGGCGGTCCAGTCAAGGTCAGCTGAGTCTACTGTACACTCATCTATGGTAAGGTCTGCTGAATTTCCCCAGCAGACATCTCTCAGCTGCATCTGTCCACAAACTCTTCAAGCATCTTGTTCAGCTCATGCTCCCTCTCCCAGCCCAGCATATGGCCGCTACCTTCAAAGACCTTCCATTGGATTCCATCACCAATCTCCTCGCGTATTATTTCCCCATGACGGAACGTCAGCATCAAGTCTCTGGTTCCATGGCACACGAAGATTCGCTCTCTTCCCACTTGATCCCCCAATGATTTGAGCTGCTCCGCTGACTTCTGATGGAAATAGCAAGCCAGCACCTGCATCAAGAATCCTTTCTTCGTATACGCTTCGGTGTCGGCGCGCTTATGCAACATACCGGCAGCAAACCGATCACGCTTGGTCGGAAAGTTCATCGCTGGGTCCTCATACTCCGTGTCTGGTTCGGCAAGGAAGTCCTCGGGGAAGAGACTCTTTGCCATCCTTTCCAGCTCTACGTCGACGTGACGGGGAATGAACATACCCGCCCGTTCGCGCAAATTTTCGAAGAACGGACCTGTCCGAACCAAGCGTGGAGCAGTACAGCTGAGTGTCAGGCTTGCTAGACGATCGGGAATGAGCATTCCAATCTCTTGGGAGATCATGCCACCCATGCTAGCACCGATGACATGGATCGATCGTGTAGGAGGAGCAGCAAGGTCGACCCAGCCCAGCGAGGCGACCAGTTCTACCACGTCTCGAGCCATCTCGGATGTGGAGTAATAGGAGACCGGCTTGTCCGACCGGCCGACTCCGCGGTTGTCAAAGACCAGACATGAATATTTGGAAGCATGCTGGTGACCAAAGTATTTGGTCTGACGCTTCCAGTCCTTGAGAGTTGCATTGAGACCCATCACCCACTGCGACCCATGTCAGTTCTACCGCACATGGAGGGGTCATGTATTATGTTCATGCTTACCACGAGCTTCACCGGGCCAGTGCCATGGATCTCATAATAGATTTTCAGGGGCCCTCCTCGCCTGTTTTGAGCTACAGTACAGAATCCAGACGTTGTGACAGGTAAGTCCCAGTCAACTGTATTGTAGGCGGGATGTTTGATGACTTCTTCGGCAAGGAGTGGTGCCATGTCGTCTAATTCTATCTGAAGTCTAAGCTTTCAAAAGTGGTGATGTGGTAAGGAATCCAAATAGATATGGGCGAGAACCATGTCAAAACCGGGCAGCTCCTCACATGTCCCGTTTTCTTTTTCTTGGCAGGAGTCATCCGAGGCCGCCGTGTGATCCATCCGTTCCTGTCGATGATATCACAGCCCGCATCGATGATGCTTGTGTCACCCACAGCTGGCTGAGCACAGGCAGGTCATCCTCGTTCAGTAGTTCTGCGCAATAAGCATCGGGCCGGGGATTCCTCACTGAACTAGTAGATGCACATATTGAATCCGTTGCATCCGGCTGCATAACAGTCACTTGCGATGGTGGTAGTCGCGCGTCTGTGGCTTTGATATGCAATATGGTGCTCAATAACCTACATATTGACGGATACAGAAGCTATCTGAACCTCGCTGATAACCAATAACCTCGAATGTTGTTAATCGTAATATCTACTTGGGCTTCTTCGTGGGGCTTTTTGTGGCGGTTCAACCATGACGCGCCGGACACTCGGCTTTAAAGCCTATCGACCAAGGAAATAGGATGTCACGTTTGAACAATAGAAGCTTTTCCTGCTCGTAGAAGCATTTTCCGAGTGATAGTTTCGGCTAATCAGCAGCATTGTAGAGGGTAAGCAATGCAATGGAGATCTCTCGATCTCGTAACGTTATCACGGCTTATCAGTGCGACTTGACTCCAACACCATGCGGGGTGTCGCTGACCCACCGTCTCCAACTCGACACTTGCTTAACATCCCCCTCTCCTTCCTACTATCCTTCACGAGGTAGACAGGGATACTCGCAATTCTTCTAGATCACAATGGCTCCCAATCGACGCGTCGCCGTCATTCAATGGAACATCAAGGTACGCAGACCCTTTCCCTTGGCCCCCCCGCAACTCTTCAATCCTCCCTCGGCCAATCTAACAACTTCAGGACCTCGCCATCGACGAGAACCACCAAGTAGCATGCACCTACATTCGTGATGCTGCATCAAAAGGTGCCGAGCTCGCCGTTCTTCCAGAGTTTGCCTCCCCCTTAATTACATTTCACCTATAAAGTCACTCACAATGCCCAAAACACAGATACCACCTAACCGGCTGGGCTCCCTCCGACCCATCGTGGACTGCTCTCGCCTCCAAAACAGCCCCCTACCTCGAAGCTTACCAGTCTCTTGCCCATGAACTCCGCATTTGCATTGTCCCCGGCACCATCGTCGAGCACCATGGCCCCTCCACGAGTGAACAACAACAAGCACTCCTCTACAACACCGCTTACTTCATCTCCAACGATGGGAGTATCCTAGGTCACTACCGCAAAAAGAACATCTGGCACCCGGAACGTCCCTACCTTACCTCATCGGGAACAGATCCACATGAAGTGTTCGATACGCCTATCGGCAAGGTGGGTTTGCTTATCTGCTGGGATCTGGCATTCCCGGAGGCGTTTCGGGAATTGATCTGTAAGGGGGCGGAGATTGTGGTTATACCTACTTATTGTAAGCTCGGACCTTAACTGTTCTTTGCATTGAACATACGCTGACATTGTCATTAATAAAAACAGGGAGCAAATATGATGCTTCTCCAGCCGCACTTCAGCACAACCCCAACTCCGAGGCCCTCTTCCTTGAGACGACACTGACGGCGCGATGCTTCGAGAATACCTGCGGGATCATCTTTGCCAATGTGGCAAGGGGTAAGGAAGACGAGAGTGATCGGTTTTTGGGTCTTTCGAGGGTATGTTTGCCCATTGTGGGGACTGTGGGCGCCATGGGGGATGAGGAGGGTGTGATGGTGGTGGATATGGATATGGATGTGGTGAGGATTGCAGAGGAGAATTACCGCGTCAGGGAGGATTTGGCCGGAGAAGGATGGTATTATACATATCGGCATCAGAGGTAATCCAGGTAGATTATCGTCACTTTAGGATGTCAAACAAAATCTAGATTCAGGTTAAGATAGACAGATGGATCTCACCCTCATCAAGACACGAAACTAGATTTTTGTTTCTCAAATTAGAGATCAATCCTTGACCTAACGCCCCTCGCAACTCTATCACTGAGCACAATTAGTATGAGTGTCCATAATATCAGTCACACAAAACCCATTATGGATCAAGATCGCTCTGGATCTAGCTGAGCTATTCTCCCAGTTCCGGTCTGATACCATCGTGCTAATCTCTGGGCTCGTCGCACCTGTATGTTCCCTTCAAGGAGTCTCATCTTCCTTCGACAGACAGATTACATGTATCATCAACCTCGCTAGAATGCTCACCGCCGTGGGCAGTCCTCTCCCTCAAGTCTTTAGTGGTCCGATCAACGTAAGTCTCGCCCAGGGGTTATATCTCCCTCTTCCGTCTCTTCCCCCCATTTTGGGCTGCTCTCATCTCTCTAGCGTGATATACCAGAAGTTGCCAAGCATACTGAAATGTCCTCGGTACAAGCCCAAAACGTCACGAAAGTGTTTGCCGAGAGATGAAAGGTCAATGGCGGATGACGAGAGGTATTCCACGTCTATCATAGTTCGATGGCGAGCATGTGCGTGTAGGAGGTATACAGGCACGTATACCCAAGTGTATAGCGAATGCTAATAAAAGGATTATTGTCACAATTTTTATTGTGTATGAGGTGGAATCAATAACGCTCATTGGCTGATCAATAACACATTTAGCTGTGAATAGGATCCACTTTCTTTCTCGCACTAAGAACTATTATGGTATAGCGTAGTATTCAGGGGTTGTATGTAACTAGGTAATCTGGTGTGGGTTCTTTATCGGGGTTACGTCGATTGTGCCGAGTGCGTGAATTGAATTGGTTGAGGTGACGGAGGATAGTTCTCAGGTATTATTCATTAAGACTACTTATTGTCGGCTGAATTTCATTGAGATTCGGTGAAGAGTCATCGTTTCACTAGACTACTCTAAATTGGTTTATCGTACTAAAGCATCGCCGTGCAGCACTACTATACATCATGGTACTGACTGCTAAGCTGCAACCGTCTGAATTCTAAAGAAGGGGGAGAAAGAAAAGAAAAAAACCACAATCATCCACAATCATTAGGCGATACAAATTCGTGAAAATCTTGGCCAACCCTGTCGTCCAGTCATACCACATGCGGCCATGGAACCCTGGCATCAGAAGAAAGTATAAACATAAGGCCTCAACTCCTCCGAGACAGAACCCTCAAAAGACAGGCCACCGCATGACACGACCGAACGAGAACGCAACTGGGTGTATAGATTAAGACTAACCATCCAACAACGCCGTCCTTTATTGAACCTGGCTGACGATCTCGCTGGCCCGGGAAAGGCTCTCCACCATCTGCTGGCACTCTTTCCGCCGGCGGACCGTGTAGTCGCTTTCCTTCAGCAGGTCGTCCAGCTCGCTGTTGCGGTACATGTTCTCGAGGAGCTCGCGCTGCATCTCGTCCTTGGTGAATCTGGAACAGGGTTAGCGGTGAATATGCGGGACATAGTGTAGGATACATACTGGACGAGAGTGTACATGATGGCCTTGGGCACCATATCAATCATAGTCCGCTTCACAATGTTAAAGTACGAGGTAATCAGGAGCTCTGTTGATCATTAGTATTACGTCTCTCCGTAAGCAGGTGCGCTGCACTTACTGACTACCTCAACCTCCACACTCTCCCGCTCCGACAAAGAGGCAGACGCCTTCAGGGTCGGCGGCGGGGGCTCCATGGCAGCCATCTTCTTCTTGTTCTTCGAAGCCCAGAAACTGCCGAAGAACCCACCGGAGTTGGTGTTGTCCACGGGGACCTCAACCGACGGGCTGTTTGCCCGCGGGGGCAGAGGTTTGCCCGTCTTAGGGTCCACTTGAGTCGGCTTGCCTGCGGTTTGACGCTCGTTGACGATAGTCATAGCCTATTCAGTCAGTACATAGTAGGTACGGTAGAATGCCAGTGGCACTTACGCGGTGTCCGTTCAAGAAATCGGGGTGACCAGTGTTGATGTAGCATGCCTCCATGTTGATCAGGTCGCGCACGAGCTTGTTGGTCGGCTCCATGCACTTCTTGAAGAAGCCAATAACAACCGCGTGGAACTTCTCCTTCAGCATGGGGTACCGCCGGAACAGCGACTTGTTCAGGAGCTGACCCAGGATGCGGACGAGTTCGTCGTAGACCAGCGAGATACACTTCAAGCTGGGGTCCTCCAGGCGCTTGATCTGCTGCTTCACGATCAATTCGAAAGCAGTGGTGCCCACAAACAGTGCTGGTGAGGGACCAGAGGAGTTGTAGAGGATGGTGCGAATGTCAATATCCTTCACATGGTCGAATGGGTCAACAGCCTTGACACCGTTGGAGTAGAGCTCATGGAACACGAAGCTGATACGGGCACCGCCGGACAGCTCGATACTGGACAGCTCCTGGTTGCTTCCCTCCAGCACCGTACGGTACTCGTTGCTGAATTCCGTGATGATGTTGAGAACAATATTGGCACTGTTTCCGAGCATCGAGTCACCGAGCTGTGACAGTTCTGAGGAGTACTTCTGAAGGGAGGACGAAATGCGCGCTTTGATATCGGGAAGGGTTTGCTTGATGTGCATCATGAGGATCTATCAACGTCAGCTCGGGTTCTCGGTCCACAATGTCAAGTAGACGTACCAGGTTCAGTTTCCTGGCAAGATAAGGAGTTCCGCAGTACGATGACTTGTTGCGATAAGCCTTGTGACCCTCGAAGAAGTTCTTCTCGTGCTCCAGGGCATATGCGATAGGCCGCTTGTTCTCGATATCACGCTGACCACGGTTGACGACCGGAACATAACCCAGGCGCAGAGGGATAATCCTGCCCGCAAGAATATCCACGACATCGGTACCCTCGTCCATCAAATCGACCTTGGTCAACACACCGATCGTGCGCTGACCCTCCGGGTCGACCTCCCGCGCCAGCTTCAGACCATCGGAGTTGGCCAGATCCTGGTTGGCGGAGGTGACCGCCAGAATGATAGCGTTCGGCTTGCTGATGTACTTCAGGACCATGTCACGGATCTGACGCTCGATATCCTTGGGCTGGTCACCCACGGGGACCTTGGTCAAGCCGGGCAAGTCGACGAGCGTGAGGGTCAAGACATTGGGCGAGTAGATTCGCAAGTTGATAGGTGCTGGCGAGATACCGGCATTGCGACCGACCTTGGACTCGGTTTCGCGCACAATCTCCTCGCGGATCTTGTTGAAATCGTAGAACTTCTGGCCGGGAATGTGAAGAAACTCGCCGTACTCGTCCAAGTTGGCCTCCTTATCCGTCGTCTCCAGGGCTTCCTCCTTCACACCGTTTGTTTGCGTTCCAGCAGGCCTGTTGATAAGTTGCAGTACGAGGGGTCTCCGAGTGACAATTCCAGAACCACGAGGCAGGCTAGGCAACGACAAGAACGCGGGTTAGGCTGCTGCGACCAGACCATGAACGAAGGGACCATGTAGACCACTTACAAATCCCGGCCAACAATGTTCTCTAGGACGGAACTCTTTCCACTGGACTGCGAACCGACGACGGCAATCTGGGGCAGATCGATGGGGTTTTGAACCTAAACGGAACAGGCGGTGTCAGTCCGGCGGAGGGGCTGCGTTGCAGGAGAGCTCCACGGGAGGGGATGACTTACTCCGACAGTCGCAAAGACATCCTGCAGCTTGTTCACCAGCGAGATCAAGCTGGGATCGTTGACGTTTATCCTGCGGGCACGATGAGGTCAGTCAGGCGAATCGGAGGTAGAAGCATGGAGGGACCAGGGGGTTGCGCACGAGAAGCCAGTCGGGCTTGCCATGGCTGGCAACGAGGAATAGAGGATGGACGCTCCAAATTAATAAAAGCAGCAAGTATAAGAGAAAGAAAACAACAGTCTAGACAATGTCCGCAGAGCGATTGTCCGTTCAGGGGGTGTAGACAAGTATGGAGTGGAGGATGTTTGGGGGGGTGGATTGAAAGGGAAGATGAGAGCGAGCGAAGGCGGGAAGGGCCAAGTGGAGAGTTTCGCTTCGGTCCAGATCAGAGCAACGATAGCAGCGATACGGCAGCCTGCACTGCCTGTCTCCGTGCCAAACGATAGACGTTTACCCACCGAACCGGGACCCTGACAGTGGCAAATGGAAGTGTGACAAACGGGCTCCCGACTGTGGATGGAGGTACCCGATGGACCACACATTGGGAATTCCTACAGTGAGCGTGCAATGGCAAGGCCGCGTCATGTGGATTTGGCCACCCAAAAGCGGCCAGACAATGACTGCGCCCAGCAAATGACTGAATGATGCTGCCTGACTGACTCACGAAAACAACCACAACTACTAGCTTGAAGCAGTAAACCATCGCTTGATCCTTACTTTCGGTAAATGGAAGCTTCTCAAAACTGAATCCTTCTAGGCAACGGCAATAACTACATATACTGGGAATTTGCTATGCTACAAGCTCGGGAATATAAAATAGACAGCACGCCTCCCCGGGCGACCCCGGTGAATATGTCCTCCTCTACTCATCCGACACCGAAGCAAACCGCTCCGACATTTGCTGGAGGATCTTCTCGTACTGCAACAGAGTTAGAACACAGACAGATCAAATGCGATGGCAGACGCCTTACCTTCTCGGAGATTTCTGCTTCGTTGGTCGGCACCTCGAACTTCATGCTCCGGAGCGAGCTCTGGATGTCGGTGGTGGCGTCGCGAACCTTGGACCAGTTCTGGCCCTGAGCAACCGCCTTCTGGGCTTCATCGTGGTAGCCCATGAACGCCTTCATCATGTACTCGGTCTTCCACAGCGGGCAGAACTGATCGTAGTCACTGTAACCGTTCTGCTGCAGGAAGTCATCCTTGACCATGGCAGCCACATCCAGGGTGATCTTGTCCGAATCACCCAAAGCTGCCTTACCAACCAGCTGCACGACCTGGTCCAGATCCTCCGACTTGGTCAGAAGCTCTCTGACCTGGTCACGCAGGCGAGGGAACTCGGGGTGATGCTTTTCGTAGTACCGGTCCAGAACCGTGGTGTACTTGCTGTAGGAGATCGACGTGTTGATCGACGGGAAGTGTTTACGTTGAGCCAACTTCTTGTCCAGACCCCAGAACACCTGGACAATACCCAGAGTACTACTGGTGACAGGATCCGAGAAATCACCACCCGGAGGGCTGACGGCAGCGACAATACTGACACTACCAACTCTCTCGGGGCTACCCAAAGCGTTACTCTTACCGGCACGCTCGTAGAAGGAAGCCAGCTTGGCGCCCAGGTAGGCAGGGAAACCCTGATCAGCCGGCATCTCTCCCAGACGACCGGAGATTTCACGAAGAGCCTCGGCCCAGCGGGAACTGGAATCCGCCATCATAGCCACGTTCTTGCCCTGGTCACGGAAGTATTCGGCGATCGTAATACCGGTGTAGATGGACGCCTCACGGGCGGCGACGGGCATGTTGGAGGTGTTGGCGATGAGGCAGGTACGCTTCATGATGGGTTCTTTGCGGCCATCGACATCGATAGAAAGCTATTGTTGCGACCGCTCGTTAGTCACTGAATGGTTGCTGTAGGATGTGACACTAACCTCGGGGAAATCCATCAACACTTCAGCCATCTCATTACCACGCTCACCACAACCGACGTAGACGATGATATCACTGTTGGAGAATTTGGAGACACTCTGCGAAATGACAGTCTTTCCACATCCGAAGGCACCAGGAATACAGACAGTACCACCCTGGACACTGGGGAAGAGAGAGTCCAGCACTCGCTGACCGACGATGAAAGGTGCGTCCGACGAGAGCTTCTCGTTCACCGGTCTGGGCACACGGACAGGCCAAGTGTGCATCATACTGTGTTCCGTCTTCACGCCATTGAACTCGATTTCCAGCAGCTTCTCCTCAACAGTGTAGCTTCCAGCCTCCGCTATGCGGGTGATGGTACCCCTCGCGCGGGGAGGGAGGATGATCTTATGGTCGTTCACCAAGCTGTTCTCGAAAACGGTACCCCAGATGTCACCACCGGTGATGTGATCGCCGACCTTGTACTTGCCGGGCGTGAAGTCCCACTTCTTCTCACGGTCCAGTGCGTTGACAGCAATACCACGGGGGATGTAGATACCCTTGGACTGGTCGGAAATGGCCTTCAGGGGCCGCTGAATACCATCGTAGATTGTTTCCATCAAACCGGGGCCCAGCTCGACCGAAAGGGGCTTTCCTGTCCGCGTAACGGGGTCGCCGACCGTCAAACCAGCTAAAGAAGGTTGCAGTTAGACTAGTATGTCGTGGGAAGACCGGACGGGCTGGTGCTGGTGTGTACCTGTCTCCTCGTAGACCTGAATGGTGGCCTTATCGCCTTCGATCCGAATGACTTCTCCGACCAGCTGGTCATGACCGACACGACACTACACTCGATACCTGGAGTTAGCGACCGACATTTGCGGATGCGTGAACCTAGAAATGCAGCACATAGCGACGTGGAAACATATGGGAGGCATACCAGCTCGTACATGGCACAGCCGATCATATGCTCGGCCACGACGACGGGACCGGAGACAGAGAAGACGGAACCATGTTGGCTCTCGCCAGCATCAGCGGAGGGGGCCATGGTGCGTGAAGCAGGGAGGTGAATGACAGGAGTGGACAGCGCGGGGGAGGGGGAGGGATGGATGGGGGAAGGAGGAGAAGAAGAGGAGGAGAAGCTGTCGCTGCAGGATGATGAAGTGGGCGACACGGGGAGCGGTGGCAGTTGCGGGCTGTCTAGTCCAGGCGGTGATGACGACCTCGAACCGACTGGCTGTTCGTCTCCTTGGTGATGCGCTATCAAATCCAGCAGCGAGGGGCGTGCTTTGAGTCGTCGCACGCCTAGTCCTAGCATTCGCTCAATAAATCATAATCTATTATAATGTCTAGAAGATTGACAATCTGGAGGCATCAACTAGTGGCCCCTGATGAGCGATTGACCGTGTGGTCCTTGCGGTGTTGCGTGTTTACTCAGCCCGCCTTATCAAAACGGTGCCGCCTGCTTTGTGGTCTCCTCCACATTCACCTTAAGTAGGTCATCATGTCTGCCTATGTAAACATGTTGGATGTAAATCCCACTGTAAGCAGCTTGAGGATGTCTCAGTGGCTGTAGGACTTTGTCAGCGAATAAGAGAATGCTTTTTCCATCCAGAATGGCTACTTACGATGGCGAATTTCAAAACCCTCCCCATAAGGCTTCACCAAACACCCAAGTCACCCAATTCAATGGCTCTATATGCTCTGGGAAATGAACATCCGTATGATCATACTCTTTCATCAATGGCTGACTACCCCGCATGGACCCCCTCGAAGCCTATTACATTGTCTACTTGCCTGACAGGGCCTTGACATGATTCCGTTCTCATCCCATGGAAACCTCGCTCTGGAGACCAGCTCATTCGCCCGGGTATTGATTCATTTAGGGGTCGAAGGTTTTGTCGTCTGCTCGGTGTTTGACCTCCTGATACAAGTAGAAGACAAGTGGCCCTCCACAAGATAGTAGATGAAATATTCAAGGGCACACATGCTCCGTTTATCCCTGTTGGCGCCATTTGCTGTTCCTTCCACGAAGATACATATATCGAAACCAAAATGAACTCATCCAACATCTACACCTACTGGGGGCATACGTTCACATGGACACCTCTTCACCAGACGAGGGAACAGTTACGACCTAAGATGTTTACTTATGACAGGCTCGCAGATGAATGTATCGAACAGCTAAATGCTATCGGCCGTCAGTTAGTTGCACAAGACAGGAGGAATAATCCACTACACGAACTGGATGTGTATTTCATGCTGAAGGATTACGCAAGACATGATCCGAAACTTGGTGAACTATGGGCCCAAGTCAACACAGTGCCGGACTGGGTTGATTGGCAGCAGATTAAACGGGGTCAGGAGGTGTTCTTCCGTTACGGACTTCCCATGTTGAACGTGGTAAGTCCGGCATGCAACAACTCCAGGCAGAAAAACTGAGAAATACCAGCTGAACTTCGAGAGCCTCTTGGGCGGCATGTTGGTCTCTCTGCGAAAACCCTTTTCGGTTTTAAAACTGATATAGTATGCTTAGGGGCTCACCGCGTGTCGTTACGGCCCTGGCAAAATGTGGAGGCTTCAGCAATATTTATGTCGTGCGGCGGAGACTCTTGGAGACCCTACAGTATATCCTCCAGGTTTGTGAATCTGTTGACGCAATGAAGCCAGGCGGACTTGGTAACATCTCATCTATTCGCGTCCGGCTATTACATGCATATCTTCGTACGTTAATTTGTTCTCCGAGGAGGCGAGGCGACCATGACATCGAGAAGTACGGAGTCCCTATAAATGACCTTGACAGCGCTGCAACCATTAGCAGTTTCTCATCCATCGTGATCTGGCTGGGTCTTCCCCGACAAGGTATCTGGCTCCGCAACCAAGAGATAGACGACTACCTCGCTCTTTGGAGACTGGTAGCCTACTACTTGGGAGTTCCAGACGAGGCTTTTGCTAGCCAGCAGACCGCGCGAGCGCTAATGGAGTCTCTGCTTGTATCGGAGCTGGATCCTACCGACCTTGGTAAACGTCTAGCTCGTAACATACTCTGTGGGTTAGAGAACAGGGCGCCAGCGCATGCTTCAATGGGATTCATGGAGGCTATGGTCCGACGCTTGAATGGGGAGCAACTCTCCGACAGGCTTCGTATTCCACAGCCGAAGCTATATTATCGGGTTCTGATATACGGGTACTGCTTCTTTGTCATGGTATTAGCATATGGGACCCGGTTGTTTCCAAGGCTCGATCAGAGGTTTATCGCGGTACGTCTGCATTCTCAAGGTGTGATACTTAACGCCTTGTGCACTGACTTAGACCAGTATCGTCGTCGATATTACTACACCATGATAACTGACCGAGAGAAAGGGATTGGCGGCGAGTCGCTCTTTGACTTTGTATACAAGCCATCTTATGCAGGGCCACTCTATAAAGCAGCGACGGTCAGGGAGGAAGAGAAGATTCCGAAAATATCGCGACGCGGCATTGAAGCACTCGCCCGGCTGGGTCTTGTGGCTGCAATTATCACTGCTGTGGTTCTGCTCAGTGGAGGCATCTATTTGTTGCGCGTGGTAATGCGGGTCTTCTTTGCAAAGATGTGAAATGCCTCGTAGAATGCGTATCAACCCCTTTCTTAGCTATGCCATGTTGGTCTCCTACCGTGTGCGTTGTATTTGTATAGACCCGACCCGTTATCGTACCTCATTGCCCCACTATGACGTTATTGACCCCAGGGAACTGAAACACCTTGGGGCAACGCAGTAATACTACCATTATTATTACTATCAATATCTACAGTCACATCGAAGCACAGCATAATTCACTACAGATGCAATGTCCCTTGCATAGAAAGGTCTTCTATGAAACATGAACGAACCACCCCTTGCTCTCATCGCTATAGCATACCCGACACTACGATATATAAAAATACCCGGAGTGCGATCAATGATCAACTTAGTTCATATACGTTCATTTCATTTCAGTTCATTATAACATCCACAGCATATAACCGCCCACACTTCATTCATCCATCCTCATTACACAGACAAACCCCACTCACTATATATATTCACCCGGGAAGTCGGACGAATACGGTAGGTAGGTAAGTACGGAGACATCGAGCATCGATTTACTTCTATATTGCAAAACACCCGTTAGCACATCACCACTCCATAAAAGAAAGATTAAAGATGGACATACTCCACACTCCTTGCAAGAGCAAGACTGTCCACAAGTGCAGGAACTCGGTCCGCTGCAACCGCAAGTGTTTCCGGATCCGCAACCGCAGCCCATATTGAAGAAAAAGTATATAAGGTTTGGGATAAAGTAGATAGAAGGTGTTGCTATTGATTGGTGGTGTTGGATACCTCAGGGATGGTGCAATATCTTTGTCTTCTGAATGGTTGAATAAGACGAAATGAGAACCTTGGGGGTGAGCGTTCCAGCTATATATAGCTGTTGCTTTGGAAGGGCGGGGGAGGGGGGAGAAGGGAACTTTCGGATGATGAATAAAGTCATCATGAGGTCAGGTGCACTGATTGACTGGCACAAGGGGAGCGGAGCGGATCGGGTCGGTTATGTCATTATGAGATCGGGAAGTATACTGTTAGTCATTGGATACTAGTTAGTACTGTTAACTATCGCTGGGGCTGGGCCTTGGTTCTCGGATATGTTTTGCTGGTTTACTACTATTTGTGAGGTGCATGAGGTTTGAGAGGGTGTGGAGGGATCTTGGATGCTAGATTATTTGGTGGTTTGGGTGTTGGTGTTGTGTTTGAGGTAGGTAGTAGTAGTATAGTATATAGTGTTGGGCAAGGGAATTCATCTGCATGTTAATCTTGAAGCAGCATGGTGCGTATGCGTAAAAAATGTACAGGTGCTTATGTTTCTGTTGACCCTCTTCGCATTTTGTTTCAATGGTTAGTGTGGCTGATCTACTGTGGTCTAGTTCCGAGTTGATATGTCTCTTGCCGTTGCTGGTTTCAGCTGCTGGTCCGGCTGGCACGGATTCTGTTCCCGGTTGCAGCGAAGCCAGGAGATAAGCTTATCCTATACCACTAGTGTGGAGATTAGGGTGACTTTGCTGGGTACCAGTCTGGCGCTTTTGGTTTTCTCTGTTGCTAGCCTGGGATATCCTGCAATTTCAGTTCCTGGAGTGAGATCAACAACAAAGTGTCCTACATTTCTTTATCTTGTGCGCATGAATCCACCGTCTGATAGCTCTCACTGGACTAGATGTTGAAGATGAGAGCTCCTGCCATGAGTGAACTGGCCTCAGGGAGGCGTAGGTTATCGGCCTCCCTAAAAACAAAGAACGTTGAAACGATGTAACTAAGCCCTGGCCCGCGTTTCGACGCCGGCCCACAAATACATACTTTCGAAGGAGTCAATAATAATCACCAAAACCCCTGACTTCATCAGCTTATCGTAGACGCCATGTATGGTGAATAATGATCTCGAGTCCAGTCCTCCAACAAGGGGGAGTGAAAGCCGGGTTAACCGCCATGGATATACGATAATCAGTTACTAGTGCGGAAAATAAGCGCCACAATCAAAACAGTTAGAGTTAGTCAGGCTCCAGCAGCAGACAGGATGCGTCAATTCTGCCCCTGAAAGTCTCGTAAGTCCTGTAACTCGGCTAGAATACAGGAGCTTGAGACCTGAATAGTGCATTGATAGTTGGCCGAAGCTGACAGTTCTTGAAAGCAGCGGTGAAGAACGCCGGGCACCTGTAGTGAACCGGGCAAAGTATGGCATCTGGCACCGTTTCAGGTACTAGCAGCATCCACCAATCTGATTGACTTCCGAGCGCTAAAGGGGGCCCTCCTTGTGCCCAAGCTTGGTTAGCTCAGAAAGACATGAAGACAAATGTGCTGAGAAGTGCTCATGCAACTGCGGGGGAACCTGGCCCACAATTGAACAAACAACAAACAATCCATTTGGCTGTAAGATCGCCCTACTCTAAGCTTCCTATCCCGGATAACTACAGGATTAACCATGGTTTCTAAAAGTGCAGTGTTTGAGTCACGTCTGGGAGATGTCGCACGGTCCTAGAGGCATTTATCTAGAACATGGCGATGTGCAAGGAGTCTAATGAGGTCTGGGGCCTCCACACCCGCCAACAGCGCCTAATCGACATACCCACTTGGGTCTTTGCCAGTGGTACCAAATGGCAGGCCTCCACAGTGGGTTGCTTACTTAGTTGGGGTTGGGTACAGGTATTAGTAGGCTGTGGCGTTATTGGGCTGCATGGCATACCGTGCTGTGGTGAAGTCCGTGCCTCCATGGAGTGATGACCTGAATCTGGAGGAGATAAGGATGTCTTAAGGGAAGGTAATTATAAGGCCCCTGGGCCGGGAGCGTCCCTGAGACTGACATGGGAACAGCTCATTTGATGTGTTCCGAGCGGAATGTGCAGGTGATGTAGAGTAGATTAGGTGGCAGTGATGATCTGGGATCCAATCCCGCCAACCGTTGGGCCATGCCCCTTGGATAACCGCTGCTCAGTTCTGATAATCGGTGATGGTGTCATATCGGAATCCCCTTGTCAGCTGCTCTGGTACCGATGGGGGGAGAACGGGAGTTCAGGTGATGTGCGTGTATCAGATCAACCGGGTTGGGGAACCCCATCTGTTCTACGATGTGCGGTTGAAGGCTGGGGGTCCAAGGGGGAGAGATCACCGTAGAAAGAGACTTGGAAAAAGAAAAGAAAAACTTAACAAGCGAGAAAAAGAAACAGACAAAAGAGAGACACAATCACAGCTGGAAAAGAACCCAAAGAGGATGAGTGCAGGAAAGCCACTGTTTTCTTCTTTTCTGATATAACCTTTGGTCAGTATCGTCATACGGTATTGTATCATCGTCATCATTAATCGTCAGGGTCGATAATCGCCTCGACTCGTCAACGTAAACGCCTGTAGAGTCTAAGAATTCCTTGAACTATGCTGCAGAGTATCGCGCTATGAGAATAAGGATTCAAAGGACAAAGTAGAATCATCGATCGACACAGTAGGGCTCGGGCAGGCGTGGTTGGAAGGGCGAAACCGCGCAGAGGAATCGATGGGTGGAGAGATTGTCGGGACTGCTTGCTTGGCCCCACGGCCACAGGACGAAGTAAGACCAGCCGCCGATGTTGCTTCGACCTCAACTGAACTTCCGTTCCTCCAGCTTCTTGCTATCTACCATCTTCCTCCACACCTGATTACCGGCCATAACCTCCTTAGTTGACTCCGTTACTCCAGCTCCCCTTCGACTCAACTTCGCTCATCCCCCTTCTTCTCCTGAACACGGTTTGTACCGCCTATCCTACTCCTGGTCCTTTATCCCCGACACTCGGTCGTCTTTCCCCGGATCTGATCCTAGTCCGATAAGAACCTCCGCCCGTCGACAGCACGAACTACTCAGTCCCTCCATCTCACAGTGCCAAAGCTGACCCCCGTCTGATGTCTCAGAACCTCCACCGATATTAATTTCCCCCAAGCCCAGCAAATTGATCGGCCACCCAGCTGCTCAACGAGCTCCCACCCAGTGAAACGAAGCCTCGGCGAGTGTCAGTGACCCGCCGCTGATATAGGTCTGCTCTCCTGGTTCTCCTACAGAGCCAGGCGGAAGGGCAGATCTGAACGTTTTCGAACTGGCAGACAATCATCCTTTCTATATACCCTCCTCCGCCGCTCCCGACCACCCTGACCCTCCTATCCCCCGCCAATCTACATCGTCCCGTCAAGTCACCTCCGCTCCGGGCGGCCCTTCCCTGTTTTCCCTCCAAAGATCAACCGCCAACTACAACTACGGTACAGCGGGCACTCTCGCAAACCCGTATTCATCCTCTGCTCGTCGACGGCGCCGTAGTACTACTCCGGATACGCCCGAACACACTTTCGAGGGAACAGGCGGTTTCGTGGAGGATCGCACGGCAAGCGAGGCCCGGTCTCGAACATCCAGCAGTATTCAGTCACGCGCCCCTTCAGAGGGCCCCGAACCGTACCCCAAGCGCAGGCGCCTGGCAAATATGCGCCCAGATGGCATTTCCAGTACAAACGGCTCCTCCCATACGTTAAATGGATCAAATGCCTCCCCGTCCCAGAAGACAGCTTTCGCCCACTCTCTGAACGGCCAAACGAGTTTTACATCCTCTAATGGAGACGTACGCACAAATGGATCCCAAAAGGCGTCAGTCGGTCCTCCGTCATACTATGGTCATGACCGAGAAGAAGTCACGAGGATCCTGATTCAAGCCCTGTTCGACCTTGGCTATGATGGGGCCGCGACGCTTCTAGGCAAAGAGAGTGGATATCAACTGGAGAGTCCAGCGGTCGCTACGTTCAGGAATGCAGTGTTGGAGGGGCGCTGGACCGAGGCGGAACATATACTGGTGCAGTCATTCTATCCAGACCGAGGCGGTTGGAGAAGTAATACTGGCGAGCAAGCGACGAATAGGGAGAGGCTGGTTTTGGTGGAAGATGCTCAAAAGAACGAAATGCTTTTTTACCTGCGACAGCAAAAATTCCTCGAATTATTGGAAGCCCGCGATTTGGCGGCGGCCCTGATAGTTCTGAGACATGAACTGACACCTCTGAACTATGACATAGGACGGTTACACGCCCTGTCCAGGTGAGCACAATGATGATAAGCGCCCCACGATGGGTGAAACTGACTGCAGTGTTAGTCTACTCATGTGCCCCCCGGAACATCTCCATGACCAGGCCGGCTGGGACGGTCCCATAAGCTCTTCTCGAGAACGTTTGTTGTCGGAGTTGTCTAGTGAGTTTTCGAACCTAGGATTCGCAGTTGTGACAGTACACACCGCTAACAACTTGGCAGGGTCGATATCGCCCTCTGTAATGATTCCCGATAATCGTCTTGCTATTCTGCTGGATCACGTCAAACAAACACAGATCAACCAGTGCTTATACCATAATTCTGCGTCACCTCCTTCGTTATATTCAGATCACATGTGTGATCGGAAAGACTTTCCTTTGCGGACCGGGATTGAGTTGAGCCAGCATTCCGATGAGGTATGGTGGTGCCAGTTCTCGAACGACGGGACGAAGCTGGTCACTGCAAGTAAAGACCAAACTGTAATTATTTACGAAACCAGCACCTTCTCTGTGATACAGAAGCTGTTGGGCCACGAGGATGGTGTTGCGCAGTGTGCATGGAGCCCGGACGACTCAAAGATCATCACCTGTTCTCAGGACAAGACCGCCCGTGTTTGGAGCGTTGAGGTACAGTGACCCCTTTTCTTGTTGGAGGACGGTGTTTGTGCTGACAGTTGGCAAAGACTGGTCGTTGCCTTCTGACCATCAATCACCACCGTCATCCTGTGACAGCTGCGGCATGGGCTCCTGATGGAGAGTCTTTTGTAACGGCCGCTCTCGACGTGAGCTCGCAGCTCTGTCATTGGGGAATGCGTGGACAGACCTTGTACATGTGGCCGGAAGGATTCCGCGTCCAGGACTGTGCTATCACGCCCGATGGCCGGAGACTGATCGCGGCGGACCTTGATCAGAAGGTCCACGTCTATAACCTCGCGACGCGCGAAGAAGAGTACTGCCTTGCCCTGAAAAGCAAGCCAACCTCAGTCGCTGTCAGCAGGGACTCCCGCCACATGCTAATCAACTCTGCCGACGGACAAATACAGCTTGTTGACATCAACACCACAGACGTTGTGCGCCGCTTCTCAGGGCAAAAACAAGGGCACTTTGTCATACGCAGTGTCTTCGGTGGCGCAGCGGAAAACTTCATTGTTAGTGGAAGTGAAGGTAGGCAGTATCCTAACACACACTCGCCTTCTTGTGCTAATTGTGTGTTAGATTCTCGTGTTTATATTTTCCACAAAGAAGCTGGCACACTCGTGGAGGCCTTAGAGGGGCATGTACGAGGATGTGTAAATTCCATGTCATGGAATCCCAGAGACCCAGGAATGTTTGCTTCTGCAGGTGATGACTGCTTGGTTAGAATGTGAGCACCCGCCCCATCAATTCACCCATCTGCCCATATCGCCATTTGACTCACAGATCTCTAGTTGGACACGTGAACGTGACATACGACCGAATGTTTCAGCGGGCAAGCACAGGGCAGTATCGACAACTGGATTCACTCGCACCAGCGCTCTGCGTTCAACATCAAGCTTCAATTAGTACTATCGCTTTAAGAGCAGCAGAAAGTCCCATATAGTCTTACATACTTGGAAGCTCCAGCTTAAACAACTCTCGCATTCACTCCGTCCGCTTTCTCCCTCATCCCTACATCGAGCTCAACTGCTCCCGTTTATTCACTCTACCTGCATATACGCATTTTTTTCTGGCCCATCATCAGTGTTCCATTTAATACAGGTTGCAGGCGCCACTGCTTTTGGTACAGATCAATATATGCTTTGCATTATTCCTTTATTCATTTTCTCGTTCCCCTCTGCGCATTTATTCACCACCGTCCCCGGCACGCTTGTGAACAGTGCCGTAATAAGCCACTGACTGCACCATGGCATGCCGTCCCTATTTATACTATCACCTTCCCCCTCTCCCTACCCATTATTTTACATACTATAAAGACTTCAACGCTTACGGTTAATGGTTCGTTATTCTCGTTACTGACCTCTCCCCCATTGGGTCGTGAATCATGCAAGGTTTCAGGAGTGTACTTTGGTTCTTTCTCCCCTTAGTTTCGTGCAGTGAAACGAGTTGTGTATCGGAGTCCCTCTTCGCTTTTGTGTTCTTCTTCTCCCCCTCCAAGAGGTCGTCGAGTATATGCTTGCTCCTTTTTGCTACCGCTACTTCACTTGCTCTGTGTCTGCTTGCTCTTTTTCCTCTCCTTCCTTTGTGTCTTGGGGTTGGAAAGTTGGCTGGGTAGTGGTAGTAGAGTATGCATCAGATAATCGAATATTTGCTTGGGTATTAACCACCTGTGTGATTATTCTACTCATGTGTAGGTGGGTAAGGAGGGAGGACAGTTGTGGATTCAAGGGGCAACTGCTAGTAATACTGAATAATGCTAGATAGAATGGAATAGAATGGAGGATTTAATGTACTTTTGAGGAATGAAAAGGATGGCCAGTCAGACTATAGACCGACCACAAGGAACTCTTGAACATTGATATTTCCACTCGATCGCGTGATAAAATAGGTAACTCCAAACATAGCATGTAAACCCAGGGAACAAATCAAACGCCAGAAGAAAATATTCAAAAGTAAATAAAGTGAAATGTGGAATAGCAATCGATGATATATCATGACTGAATCGACGGCATTTGACTGAGTGACATTGGCGTCGTAGACGATCATCTACTCGAACAACACTGGAATGGCGTCAGGTTCGGGGTTGTTGACTGTAGAATAGTGACAAGTGGACCAACCAATTTGATAATATTCCCATTTCCTCCACGCGATTCTCCGCCCCTTCATGGTGCACCGAAATGGTAGTTTCTGTCTTCTGTCCACCTTGTTGTTCATTTGTATTTATAGGGAGGGAGCGAGGCACTGGTACTGTTAGGATGCGCGAGGCTGATGCCATGAGATGACTCGTAGGTGACCTTTTTCTTTTCAGATATATTGGTCGATACGCTAAGCAGAGATTATTTTGTTTATGACAGAAGATCGGCAACTGGTAAACTAGGTTAGCTGTATGTGAGTTTTGTGACGTAGATGGTGTCAACATACCATTCATAGGCATCTCATCAATTTGGGTGGAGTAGTAGAGTTCAATGTCGCGGAGGATGCGCACGTCATCGCTAGTGACAAAGTTGATGGCAACACCCTTACGACCGAAACGACCACTACGACCGATACGGTGGATGTAGTTTTCACGGTTGGTGGGCAGGTCGTAGTTGATGACCAGGGACACCTGCTGCACGTCGATACCACGAGCCCAGACATCGGTGGAGATAAGCACACGGGAGTTACCCTGGCGGAAGTCCTGCATAATACTGTCACGCTCCTTCTGGGGCATTTCACCGTGCATGCTGGACACGGTAAAGTTGGCTTCGCGCATCTTGTCAGTGAGCCAGTCGACCTTGCGACGAGTGTTGCAGAAGATGACCGCCTGAGTGATGGTCAAGGTATCGTAAAGATCACAAAGGGTATCGAACTTCCACTCTTCCTTCTCAACCGCAATGAAGTACTGCTTGATGCCTTCGAGGGTCAATTCGTCACGCTTGACCAGGACACGCACGGGGTCGGTCATGAACTTGGTGGTCATGTCAAGTACGTCATAGGGAAGGGTAGCGGAAACGACAACAACTTGGGTGGCAGGAGGAAGGTAGCGGTAGACGTCGTAAATCTGTTCACGGAATCCACGGTTGAGGAGTTCGTCGGCTTCATCGAGAACCAGCATCTTGATGTGACGGGTGCGCAGATGGCGTCTGCGAATCATATCGGCGACTCTGCCCGGTGTGCCCGAAACGACATGCTGTCCATAATCGAGCTTCCTAATGTCCTCTCCAATATTTGTGCCTCCGATACAAGCGTGGCATTGAACGTTCATGTAATCACCGAGGGCCATGATAACGGACTGAATCTGGGTGGCAAGTTCGCGAGTGGGGGAAAGGACGAGTGCTGGTATACGTGAGATTATGACCACCAACTTGAAATTAAGCGCATACTACATACCCTGAGATTCGCGAACGACCGTATCGATGACCTGGAGGATACTGATCGAGAACGTAGCGGTCTTACCAGTACCGGATTGCGCCTGGGCAATGGTATCGCGACCTTTGCAGATCTGAACAATGGCACGGGACTGGACTGCGGACGGAGACTCATAGCCATAAGCGTAGATACCACGAAGAAGACTTTCCTTCAAGTGCATGTCCTCGAAGGTAGGAGCAACAGTGACCTCCTTCGAGGTGTTGAACTCCATGCGGTCTAGTTTTGCGCGGTCAGTATACAGGCGTTAGTTAATTGTTGGGAACTTTAAAGTCCTACCATCAGCGCGTCTGTCAATTCCGTCCGCCATGTTGAACCAAGTCTGTAATTTTGAAGTAAAAGGATGAAAGAAAAGAGAATTAAGTCAGTGGAGGAGGGGAGCTGGCCTGGTGGAGTAGCAGAAGAATCGCCCAGCTTCTGCGGCGCGACTTTTCGTTGCGACCGGGGTCTCACCGCCCGCTTCACGTGACGATAGCTCGCCGCAAAGCTCTCTTGGATGGCGTTGGGATGCCCACTTCCATCCCCGGTCTCCAGAAGCGCTTGCATCTGCAGAAGACAGGTAGAGCTTTGTGCGCGCAGCAATAATGATTCTCGAGGAGCAAAGGTTTATCCACGAGGACCTTGAGCGTCTGGAGCAGGCGATCGCCGACCGCGTCGCCGAAGAGCCTCGTAATGTAAGCAACTTGACAGTCTCTATCTTGTCGCTCTCTGCTAACTCACTCTTTTACTTTCAGATTCGTGATCGCTTAGCTCGTGATCATGAAGTCGCACACTTTTTGAAGCGTATCGAAGACCAGTCCAAGAGGTTGCTCGAGATCTACAAGGATGCAGACAGTGCGCGTGAGAAGGAAATTCAAACCATCTCAACCGGCGATCAATTCGAGGAATTCTACAAGCAACTGGATGAAATCAAGGATTTCCATAAGCGCTATCCTAATGAGCCTGTCGAAAACCTTGAGCGGGCTTACAAGCGCCGCCAGCCTGGAGAGGGTGAAGTAACGGGAATGGAGATTGACAATTTGTTCACTGGTGAAGAGGGTTATGGGCAATTCCTGGACCTCACGACACTGCACGAAGATTACCTGAACTTGCCTAATGTCAAACGGCTCTCATATGTACAATACCTCGACATATTCGATGCGTTTACTCCTCCACAACTCCCGATCAAGCGGAACCACAAGCTATCTGACCGGTACTTCAAATATGTCGGTGAACTCGCAAATTATTTGGAAAACTTCATCAAAAAGGTGAAGCCTCTACAAGACCTGGACAAACTTTTTGCTAGCTTTGATGAGGAATTCGAAAAGCAGTGGACGGAAAACCAGGTCCCTGGTTGGACAGAGGAGGTTGCTCAGAACGGTACCCAAGGCCCGAAGACCGAGGGCTCCGGCGAAGGCATCTGGTGTGCTGACTGCGAGAGGGAGTTCAAGAATGAAAATGTCTACAAGAATCACCTGACAGGCAAGAAGCATATCCGGGCCGCTGAAGCTCGTAAAGCCGCAGGGGATTCTGGCGCGAAACCGGCAGCCGCTACTATAAACGGCACATCATCTGTGGCCCATCGTCTCAAGGAACGTGCAGTCGCTGAGAGGGAACATCGGGTGCGTTCTCTGACGCAGGTACTGCAGCCTGAGCGTCAAGCAACGAGGATCAACGTGGAGCGGAGACAGGGTATGACTGAACGGGAACGCCAGATGGAACTGGAAGCTTTGCTTAATGAGTCCGAGAATCCTGGCGGTGATCGTGCTGGCGATCAATCTGACGAGGACGACGAAGACCGCATCTACAATCCCCTCAAATTGCCACTTGCTTGGGATGGCAAGCCGATCCCTTACTGGCTTTACAAATTGCATGGCCTTGGGGTGGAGTACCCTTGCGAGATTTGCGGTAACTTTGTGTATATGGGTCGTCGTGCCTTTGACAAGCATTTCTCCGAGGCCCTGCATATCTTTGGCTTAAAGTGTCTTGGAATCACCTCCAATACCAACCTTTTCCGAGAGATCACCCGGATTGAGGATGCAATCAGGCTTTGGGAGAAGCTAGAACAGGATCGGAAGAAGGATAGAGATAATCGCGACAATGTGGTACAGATGGAGGATGCCGAAGGCAATGTGATGCCGGAGAGGATCTATCTTGAGTAAGTGACCCCCAACAATTCCTCGGCCTATTGGAACTTTTACTAATGATTACCAGTTTGCAAAAGCAAGGTATCCTGTGAGCAGCGACCCCGACTCAACGTTTCTTCATGTTCTTTACATTGCCTTTCGCCATATTTCATATTGAAAAGCCTGGAGTTTGGTGTGGGTCTTTCTCGATTTTCCATATTGCTGCGAGGTCACTGGGATAGTGTCGGTTGGGAACGGCTGTATCAAAGCAGAGTCAAGACTAGACAGCTTTGCTTTATTTGTATTCTACACCGCAAAGTTACTTCTAAATCATCCTCGGAGAAATTAGAAGTCAATAATATCGGTTCGATCCCAACTTTGGCTCGTATCACGTGGTTTCGCGTTCCGTTCGCGTAGCTTCCAGATCAAATTCGTTCCCCTCGTCTTCCCTCATCCTCACTTGCTTCGTCGTTTTGTTCTCAATCGTGCATCCTGAGTGCTATGCGCCTTATGAAGTAGGCTGAACTTGGCCTAGTTGCCATGTTCCTGACGATTACTGGGTCGTGTTTGATGCCCCCCACCGATCCTGACACCATAATCGCGCCTGTCGCGGCTATCACTACTATATGGGGTTCAAATTTACTCACTTGTGCGACTTACTATCAGCCCTCGAAGACAACACGATCGTGAAAGCTTCCCATGAGGCCAAGGTTGTCAATCCCGACATTCGGGCCGTATCACGATGGTTCGCCCAGAATGAAAAGCGGATCCGCCACCAAGATACCGACCAGTTGGCCCTCCTTTCCTGCATGTTTCCAGAGAAACGGACGGACCGTGTGTACTGGCTACAGGATACATCCCTGGCCAGAATAATTGCACGGTGCCTGCTTTTGGGCTGTTCCCGACGGCAGGAGCTCGAGCGTTGGCGTGTCTCCGGGGGCGTAGACCTGGGACAATGCGTGGAGAATGTCATGCGGCAGGCTGAAAATCATGTCACAAATGGTCTAGATGTCACCGTGGAGGAGATAGACAAGGCTCTAGCTGAAATAGCCTCTCGTTGCAAGTTTTCCGGGCCTCAGGTGCGAAGACAGCGTACGGCTGTCAAGGTCGATCAGACGTTGTCCCCACTATATCGACGGCTAAGTAGCAGAGATGCGAAATGGCTTACACGAATGATACTAAAAAGCTATGCTCCTGTTTCTCTACCGACAAACATGATCTTGAAACGCTTCCATTTTCTCCTTCCACATCTACTTCTCTTTCAGGACTCTTTCGAACGCGCTTTAAGCGTGCTTGGCTCTAGCCCAGTTAAACACTTTCCACCCCATCCAGAGCCTGCATTAGCAAAAGACCTGGGTATCATAGCATTAGGACATCTCAGTCCTGCTGTGGGAGTCAAGATAGGACGTCCCGAGTACTATAAGGCTAGGAGCATCAATCATTGCTGTCGCATGATTGGCAATCGTCGCATGAGTATCGAACGGAAGTATGATGGTGAATATTGCCAGATACACATCGATCTCTCCAAGGACTCCAACTGGATTCAAATATTCTCCAAAAGCGGCAAAGATTCAACCACAGACCGCGCTGGTATCCATCAAGTCATCAGCGAATGCCTGAAGTTAAGACGGCCGGGTTGCAAAATCTCCCGCCGATGCATTCTGGAGGGCGAACTGCTTGTTTGGAGTGACAAGCATGGCAGCATCGCAGATTTTCATAAGTTGCGTAAATTTATATCTCGTTCGGGCACTTTCATTGGAACTGAAAACGACTCTCCGTAAGTGACATGGCATGTAAAGCTTCAGCGCTTTCTTCTGACTCTAGCTAGTCCACAACCTTACGAACATCTAATGATAGTGTTCTTTGACATCCTGCTCATCGATGACAATGTTTGCTTGAAGCTTCCACACCGGGAGCGGCGATTGCTTTTGAAAGACACTATAGAGGCAATCCCAGGACGTGCCGATATATCTGAGCAGTGGGTGGTTGACTTTTCCCACCATGACGGTCAATCTCGATTAGAAGGTATTTTCTCCAGAGGCATCAGTGAGCGATGGGAAGGATTTGTCCTCAAAGCATGCGAAGACCCTTACTTTACAATGTTTTCCGGTGATCAGGACAATCCCTCCTTCGGTCGCTGGATAAAGCTAAAAAAGGATTATATACCCGGACTAGGCGATACCGTCGATCTCGCAATCATTGGCGCGAGGTACAATTCTCGCGATGCGATGGCAATCAAGCATGTTAAGAAGCTACGATGGACTGAGTTTTTCATTGGGTGCCTCGTCAATAAAGAGAAGGTAGTGCAGTCTGGTGCCATACCTAAATTTCGGGTGCTGGATGTTATTAACCACAAATGCATGCATGTCAAGGTTATGCAGTTCTTGAATCAGTTCGGCGAGTTCTGCGCCCGCAGTCCAGACTCTGATCATGGATTCATTCTTGACTATGGGGAGAGTGTAGCCAACGCAATGGACGTCGTCTTCAGAACACCCTTTGTCGTTGAGATGTTAGGCAGTGGTTTTGAAAAGCCGTCTGGCGCCAGATACTATGCACTCCGTTTCCCAAGGATCTTGAAGATCCTTTCTGATCGATCATTTGAGGACGCAGTGTCATATTCAGAGTTGCAGCTATTAGCAGAAGCTGCACGTTCCGTCCTTGATGAGGATCCAGGAAGCCACGAGTATGAAGCCGCTAAACGGCTGAAGCTGCAGAGTCACTCGGCTTGTACGCCAGATCGATCACAAAGCCCTCAGACAACACAGAGCCCCTGTCTCCAGTCTTCGACTACTGCCGAAGATGACTCAAGCAATGGGATATTCATGTCTCCAGCGAACATGAAATTGAACGCCCCGGACGCTCTACCTAGCTCAACGAGGCAAGCCAAGAGACGTCGCGAAAGCAGCGCCATGCAACGTACCATTCCCATTCATGTGGATCTCAACAGGGACCCTTCCCCACCTGCAGGGCATAGTGTATGCGGCAAATACCTGACAGACAATGATAATCTATCTTCCCATGTAGCGGGACAGAGGAAGAATTCGACCCAGACTACCGGGTCCGAGAAAGCCTCCCACCCCTGTCAAATACCTGGTCCATTGAGTAGCTCAGACAAGTTGCGAAACCACTCTGAATCCATTCAAACGCCGACAGACTATCACACTGAACCCAAGGTGGCCCCGGAAATCTGCAACCAGCGCCCGTCCAACGATGAGATCGTGACTACTCACCTCTGCCACAAACTAACCCACCGCATTTTATCACCACTGCTTAACAATCCTATATACGTCCACCATGGTATATCCCCAGAGATCATGGCAATTGCCCGAGTCATGTCAAATGCATGGCACATGGCGCCTAGCCTCAACGAGTTTGCACGAACATTAAGGGCATCCAACCCTCACGCAGTCTCGCAGAGCACAGTTTACGGACTGATCATGATACCCAGCAAGAAAGATGCACTATGCACAGTTCTCCCCGATCTAATAAAGAGCATAGCAAATGCTTTCCAGCCTTACCACTCTAAAAGCCATCATCATGACGGAAAGATCTTCATTCTCGACTCCAACCTTTTCAGACTCAACATCAGCAGTGATGATACGAGACTCTGCCTTCGTCAAACATGGGAAGATATTAGCAAGGTGTTCTTCTATGCTTGCGTGAGCTGGACATTCGACAGAACTCCAGGTAACGACACACTTGAAAAGGACCAGGTCAGAGAATGTGATGCTCTCTACACAAAACCTAAGATCACTGTCAGCTTCGATAGACGTGAACTAGGTCTTGTTGTGGGAAGGAAATTATCTGCACTGAGCCTCTGACCCATGTGGCACAGGACACATAGACTGTTTGAGATACATTAGTCTTTCAATATCGCCTTCTTGTATATAGCTCTATTGCTAGTCATTAATAAATGTACGAATAATCACTTAAAGGGACATTTTCTATGAAATCACATTCCATCATGCCTCTCCCCCCAAACGCCTCGCTAGTAGTAGCCCCGAGGAAATGCAGGAAGATCGTAAGAGACAGAGTACAAAACCCCCAATCTATGACAACAATGACAATGACCACTCACTCATCCCCCTCTCTCCGCGCGCGAACATCCCTCATCAAAGCCTTGGCCTCTTCGACCTCAACTCCATCCTGACACAGTTCACCCGCCAACTGATCCGCACGCTCAAGGTCCCCATTACGCAAAGACCACCGCGCAAGCCATAATCTAGCCTTGGAAGTGGTAGCCGTAACACCCGTACCATGCCAACTGTCATCCTCCTCATCATTCTGCTGAGTCGACGACTTGCGCGCCCGTCTAGAGCTAGACTGTCCTTCTGTCCCTGATTGGTTGTCATCGTCATCATTATCCGATGAGGCGTCTTCATCTTCCTGCATCATCTGGCCCGATTCTTGCTGGAGCGTGAGTTCCATGTAAGAGGCCGCTTCTTCGTCATCGCCGAGACGTTCATAAAGCGTGGCGATCTGGTGGAGGGTTTCTGGATCGAGGATCTTCCGCTCTGGCCCCCCTCCTCCTACTTGGGAGGAGTCATCGGCGTAGTAGGAACCGGCAACGAGGGCTCGTTTGAGGGCCTTGATGCTCTGCTCGATGCGGCCCATCTTGGCGTAGCAGGATCCCACGGCTTGCCACATTTTGGGGTCGTAGGGGCGTAGGGCTGCGGCTCGTTGGTAGTAGAATAGGGCGTAGAAGGACATGTCGAGGACTTCGTAGGCTTGGCCTAGACCGTACCAGGCTCGGTAGTCTTTGCGGTTGACGTCGACGGCGCGACGGTAGGATTCGATTGCAGCGTGGGTGTTTTTCATCTCAATGTATTCGTGACCCATGAGGGTCCAGGCTGAGAGGAAATTACGGTCTAAGGTCAAGGCGCGTCGGAAATACATGACTGCCTTTTCGTGCTCAGATTTGAGGGAGTAGTAATTTCCTACTACGCAGCATGTTTCCGGGCGGAATTTGTCCGTTGCGGTTGCGATTTGGGCGACGAACGCGAGCTGTGGGCGGGCGCCCATCACGTATAAGATGTTAGAGTAGTGGTCAAGGCTGTCAAGACGGTGTGGAGACGAAACGAGAATGTCGGTAAAGATACTGGAGGCTTCCTCGAAGTCTACAGGTAAAGTCAGCTTGACCATGCAATATGCATTCTGTAGTGCCCGCCATACCTTTGGAGTGATAGTACAACAAAGCTCTTTGGGTCTTGAGAAAAGCACTGGTGGGGAAGATTGTTTCGAGCTCAGATAATGACTGGTAGGTATCTTCGGTGGCCTGATACAGCTCCTGGCTGCAGTATACGCGGAATATGAGGGTCATGATGTTCAAGGGCAGAAGATTGACCACTTGGTTCAACTGCGAAAGTGATCAGCAACTTGCGACAACAAGAAAGTCCAACGCGACATACGTCTTCTGTGCTTGCAAGCAAGTCGTTTAGCTCTTGCCAGGCGCCCCAGTGAAACGGGTTCAGGTGAACACTCCGGATAAGCCACTTCTTGGCCTCGTCCTCATTTCGTCCCTTTAGAAGTATAACACCATACAGATACTCCAACCATCCCTGGCTGCGATCTTCAAGTCCCTTGTCTTGCTGCTCTGTAAACCATCCCTCTAGTCCTCGCGCCAAGTCCGGTAACTCTTTGTTGACGGTCGAACCTCCGTCTGCTGGTCCCAGCACCATTTCGGTCTCTTCATCCTTGCGCTTCTCGCCTGCCAGATACTTGGCGTACAAGGCTAGAAACAGTGATTTCTGACTGAGCTTTGGGTACGGATTCCGGGTCACACTATTATCTTTGACACCGCCATATGCTGAGGCTTTCGATTTCCCTTTCTGCGGGGTTAACGACTGTCTAGGCTTCGGCTTCGGCGGCGTTGAAGTAAGAGGTACGGGGGAGATGGTCGGAGGGAGGAAGACCGAAGCGCAGCGATCATATTCGCGGGTGTCAAAGTAAGATTTGGCAAGGAGGTACTTGTATGACTCTTGCGCTTCGAGAGCGGCTTCGAGCGGATCTTGTGTTCGGAGATAAGGGTTCTGGGTGTTCGAAGGAGCGTCGGGGTAGTCCATTGGAGAGTCAGGATCGGTGTCGTACTGCTCAATTGGTACGATTGAATCTAGCATTTCAGCTGCCCTGACCCACAAGGTTAGTTACTGCTCATGGAGGTGAGCCAGGGTGATGCCGGTAACGGTACCATTTGGCCGACTGGTATAAACAACGCTCGGAGCATTTAATCGCCGCATCTTCGAGCCGAAATCTGAGTTCCTTGATATTCTCATCTGTGAAGGGGACAGCCATGATAGCGAAGGTATTCGCGCGCGTAATTGCGCACGCGTTTTGCGAAGAAAGACTGCGGAGCTTTTATATGAGGTGACTGTATGTAGCTATAACTAGTTAATGACGCGCCAGGATCATTGCTGCTTTGTGGATCTTGCGCGCACCAGACGCGGTGGAGACAGGTGATGACAAGAGAATCTGGCGCAACAGAATATACTAATTAGAGCGCATAAGTAGCGCCAAGAATGCAGGCAGAAATCAATGTCAAAAAGGAAGCAGGAGACGCGGCGAAGAGCATCGCATCGCCAAAAGATTCCAGGGAATCTCGAATGGCCTTCCTGTTTGGGCGGTTATGGGGCAAACAGGACAAACAGCGGGGTTTTCCCAATTGGGCCTGTCGGCCACTAAATTGGATGAATTGGGACGATTATCACCATTGGGATTCCCTCTTCTCGTGCCTATCGTTCTTCTCCATTCTTCTTCTTCTCCTCCGCGCCGCTTTTACTTCTCCCCTTCACCCTCCTCCTCTTCCTTCTTCAATTGTCTCCTTCTTAGTACTGTCTTGCAATCATGTCTACCACCGCCCGCGCCGATTTCGAGGCCGTCTTCCCCTCTTTGCGGGAAGACCTTCTGAACTATGCGAAGCAGTACAAGCTGCCCCAGAACGCTCTCGAGTGGTTCGAGAAGGTATGTGTCGACCCTTCCTTACTCTGCGGCTTCAAAGTCAATCTCTAATCCTTATTGTCTTCCAATAGGCCCTCAATGTCAACGTCCCCGGCGGAAAGCTCAACCGTGGTCTCTCCGTCCCCGATACCGGTCTCGCTCTCCTGAAGAAGCCCCTGACCGATGAGCAATTCAAGCACCTCAGTCTGTTGGGCTGGCTCACCGAGCTGCTCCAGGCTTTCTTCCTGGTCAGCGATGACATTATGGACGGCTCCATCACCCGTCGTGGTCAGCCCTGCTGGTACAAGCACCCCGGAGTTGGTCTGATCGCCATCAACGACGCCTTCCTGCTCGAGTCCGGCATCTACATTATCCTGAAGAAGTACTTCCGCTCTCACCCCGCCTACATCGACCTCGTCGAACTCTTCCACGAGACCACCTACCAGACCGAGCTGGGCCAGCTCTGTGACCTGATCACCGCCCCCGAGGACAACGTCAACATCGACAACTTCTCCATGGAGAAGTACATGTTCATCGTCACCTACAAGACCGCCTACTACAGCTTCTACCTCCCCGTCGCTCTGGCCCTGCACTACCTCCAGCTCGCTACCCCCGAGAACCTCCGTCAGGCCCACGACATCCTCATTCCCCTGGGTCAGTACTTCCAGGTCCAGGATGACTACCTCGATGCCTACGGTGACCCCGCCTTCATTGGCAAGATCGGTACCGATATCCAGGATAACAAGTGCTCGTGGTTGGTCAACCAGGCTCTTCAGCGTTGCAACGCTGAGCAGCGCAAGGTCCTTGACACTGCCTATGGCCGTAAGGACGCCGAGCTGGAGGCCAAGGTCAAGGCCCTCTACAAGGAGCTCGACCTGGAGAAGGTCTACAAGGATTACGAGGAGAGCATTGTTGGCGAGATCCGCACTAAGATCAACAGCATTAACGAGTCAGAGGGTCTGAAGAAGGAAGTCTTCGAGGCCTTCCTCGCGAAGATCTACAAGCGCACTAAATAAATTTAGACTTTCGGCGATTCTTTTCGGGGGAATAATATACCCGCCTGCCCTTTCCCGCCGCGTCTTCATGTCTCTACATAATACTTTCCCCGTACATTGTGCCTACATACCCCCCATCGAGATAGATTAGCTGAATTATTGAGACGTACATTGCATACGCAGCTGTCCACTATTGATTTACGAACATTGACCGTACAGTAGTCGAGTCCTGATCCTACAGCATTTGCCCGAACCCCTCAGCACGAATCTTCCATTGGGCTGGAAATCCTGGCGCAAAGTCCTGCTGACTGCCGTTAGTTGCAGCATCCCAACCCCCAGCCATCATCGCAACAGCCAACAAGAGACCCGAACTGCCAGGAAAATAAGGTGTCGGTGCCTTAGTCCCCACCGGCATACCCACGTCGTCAAACTCGAAATTCGAGTGCACCAGATACTGCACTGCAGCGTCTACGTCTCCCAGCCTGGCTGCGTTCATCGCCAGCATGGGAAAGTCCCAGCCCCAGCAGGTTGTAAAGTTCCAAACACTGGCGACTTGGGCCGCTGTGGCCGATGCGATTGTTTGGTTCACCGCGATGGTTGGGGGTAGGAGACCGTAGATGCCGGTAAGTGCTGGGTGGTCGGTTACGGTGTCGGGGTCTGTCCACATGTTCGGGATTCCTTCGTAAAGTGTGTATGTGAGAACTTTGTCGCCCGTGGTTTCGTCTACAGTATATACTGTCGGTAGTGGTGCGAGGTTGTCTTTGACGTGTTTCCATGTCTGGGGAGCTTGCTGGCCAAGCCGGGCTTTCCAGGATATGGCTACGTCGAGACCGAAGTGCCAGTATGCCAACTCGAAGGCGGCATTACGGGTGCTGTTCGGTGGTGTATTCTCCGAGACAGGGTACATCGGAGGACCGAGATCATAAACGCTTGCTGAGGTGTTCCAGAAGGCATAAGACGCCATGAAGTTGGCCGACTCGGTCAGTATATGGTCCCATTTCGTGAGGATACCTTCCTGGATTTTCCCAGCCTGCCGCGCAGACTGATACTCCGTCTCTGCGAAGTAGAAGACATGGGGCTGCTGCCATATGAGCAACGCGTTGATCTCGCCTGGGGCAGATCTTCCGCTTGGGTCGCTCATCTTGCCCCATCTCAAACCATTGTATCCCTGGTCGGCCGCCCTTTGCAGTGATGAGGGAAGGAACCGATCGTAGACACCAATGCTCCGCTCCAGTAGAGGGTATTTACCCCACGGAGTCCAATGAGCGGAATGCCATAGGTACATCTCCATATGGAACTTACCATACCATCCGTTGTTCACTAGTCCGGATTCTTGAGGCGGATCGTGTCCGGCTTCATTGACTGCCAGCAGGTATTGGGACAGAATTACACGTCGTTGAATTTCATCTGCCGTTGCATTTCCGGTTTCCGTCAGATCAACAAAAGCCCCGGTTTCCCAGTAGGTTGTCCACCATTGTTCTGATCGTGTGATGATAGAATCGACCGATGATGAAGAGGACTGCAAGCTCCCGTTGGAAGAGAAGTCTGCTGTAAATTCAAATTCCCTCGTGTGCTCCCCGTTCGGTTGCAGGACGTATCGATGGGTATTGGGGACTCTAGAAATAGACGCTTTACTACCACTCCACTGTAATCTGGAGTAGTAGGTGGTGTCGTCAAGAGTGTGCTGCACCTGAGCTTGGTTTTCACTTTCCGCATAGTGCAAGACCGTCGTATGATTCGACACAGCATTCCAATCGCCAACAAACGGAGCTTCGTACTTATTCTCGTCTGTAGCGTACGGATAGTCAAGGAAGACGCCTAATTGGCCTAGCGCCAACAGTTCGGACTGCAAGCGCACTGCTATTGTGTCCGATCTTGGATCAACGCTGGTGGTAATGGTGGTCAGATGGCCATCAATAGTGAAATTAGACTGCAGAATACCCTGGTAAATATGCAGTATTTGCGACTTGTTCTGCAGGTCTTCTTCAGTGTAATTGCTGTAATCTCCCCCGAAAACCAATCCGATGCGGCCTAGGTTGATACGATGTGGATTGGCAATCAACCACTGAGAAATCCCTGGCTCTGCAGGATTGGGCATGTCATGATTTATTAGCCGGCCATGCGTCCACCAGTCCAACCCCGTGAAATCTGATGGCGTGAAGTTCGCAGGCAGCGACGAATTATGCCAGCCCCAGGAAGAAAGAATACCGTACGGCAAAAAGGTCTGTAGCCCTGTAATATCTGCTCCAAAAGCAAAGTTCCCATTTCCCACCTGCATCGGGGTGCTTGTCGAGCTGGCATTGCGGCAAGGATTGAATCTGGAAACTACTTGCGCCCGGTCAATGGAAGGTGGAGACTTGGAGAATATGCTAGCTTCGCCGACGTTTGACAAAAGATAAGGAACTAGGCAGAGACTCGTCAAGGCTAGCGAAGGCTGCATGATTACAATGCAATGTTAGTCTGCGTAGCGGGAATGCCATCTTCCAGCAATTCTCCGAGTTTCCGTTCATGGTAGCCTCGATTTATCGCTTATAAACCTCGCACACCCCTCACGGCTTTCATCATGAAGCCAGAGGGGTTACAGCACCTTGCTGTATATGTCAGATTGCATTCCACGAATCAAATCGCGCAGCGAACATCGAAGCCCAGCAATAAGATGCCACGATCGCGAGAACAGTGCTGTTCGTGTCGATCTCCGCACAACATCTCGGGCCAAACGTTGCCGAAGGGATCGGCTCTGTAGTTCCTGAATCGACATAGCACTTAAGAAATCGGAATCCGACGACGTGAAGATTCCTGGCATTGGCGCGCTGAATGTTGTGTGATAGCGAGATGATGGTAGGAATTGCTCGAGAGGTAGAAGGATTGTAGACCCCATTCTTGAAAAGTGGAAAGGATTTATCCACGTGGATACCACCTGACCTGTACCTACCATTTCTTCAACTTCATATTCAACTCATTCTCAACTGTTTTTGCTACTTCATTACACTAGTACTTGCTGATTTCAACGGATTTTGGCTACGGCCTGCTTATTCTTACAAGTTTCGATATGCCTACACCTTCCTGGACAGACTACTTACGTCTTAGACAGCCCTCAGCAGACATCCAATCTAATTCAATCTATTCAGAGGGCTGTGGCGCCGAGTGGAGTCGGACTCGTCCAAACCACCAGTACAGTGCTTCCAATAGGCACCCATGACTGGATATTATCAATATCAGAGAGGGCCAACCGGCTAAGTCGGACAGAGTGGGACGTTGCCTATCCAGTGATTCCAGTCGTGCTTGGTTGATGATTCCCAGCTAAAAGGCTTAATTGCAGACTTGAATCATGCCAGAGCTATCCCACTCGCTACTCTTAAGTCTTAACCCATCGGACTTCCGTGTCCTCTATACAGGGATTAAAGATAAAGGGCAAATAACAGCCATTGAGGGAACCTGATCCACGGCAGTGGTCGGCAGAGCTTCTTGTTCCATCCGTTCTCTGCTGTGGGACATTCGCGCCTGTCCCAACAAGGAAAATATCACCGGGGACCTCCTCATTATACCCAACAGCAACCACTAACTCGCTGGATCGATCAGTGTACACTTGCTCCAGCAATTACAAGTAATCCTGGTCTGGAAAAGCATCTAGCGATTTAGCCTGCCATCGTCTGGATAGTCTGCTGTTGCTGACTTCGAAGCAAGTCACCGCCGATGGACACGGTGGATCTCCCGCGCACCCGTCGAGGTCTTGAAAATCGTGCCAGCTCCCTGACCTGTCTTTCCCCTATCATCATCATGTCCTTCTTCCCCTAACTCTTTTTCTTTATTGTGCTCGCCATTGTGGCCTTACGTCTGTAACACAGCGCTGTCTTCAACAGTACGGCACATGTCTCCTGAGCGCTGGACGTATCAGCCCCTTGCGCCATGATCCCGGGCACTCTAACCGTCGCGCTAGCGGCGTTCCTGTTCCTGACCTCTGCCTTGGCAGATGTAGGTCCCTATTTCGACTCCGAGCTGTACGAGCAGGGTAGAATGGGACCATGGCCCATTGAGACATACCGTTCGACTTCCACCGTAGGCGCAGCCGTCAACTTCTTGCAGTATGGGCCACAATGCAAAGACGACCAGTATTATTTCATCTCTCCGCGCGGGTATAGCGTGCATAAGCCCGGGCCGATGATTCTAGACCAGAAGGGCCGTTTGGTCTGGACGAAGCCCTACGGGCACACCTACAATCTCAATGTGTATAACTATAAGGGTCAGGATTATCTGACGTTCTGGGTGGGCGACGACGGTAAGGTGGGACACGGTGAGGGCACATACTACATGGTACGGCACCTCCTTTATCCCGTATAGTAATGGAACAAAGCAATACTAAAGTCTCCGATAAAGCTAGACTCGTCGTATAAGGAAGCATTCACCCTTAGTGGTGCGAATGGCCTCGCAGCAGATCTTCACGAGTTCCACATAACCCTCGACGAGACTGCAGTTTATACGATCTATGATGTCCGCCCGGCAGACCTCCGGGTCGCTGGCGGTCCTGAAAATGGCTGGATCTGGGATGGCACGTTCCAGGAAGTTGACATTGAGACGAACGAGCTCCTCTTCGAATGGCGAGCATCCGAACACTTCGACTTTGCCGACGTCTATCGAGGCCGCGAAGGCACGGGGGACAATGAAGAGCGCCCGTGGGACTTCTTCCACATTAACAGCATTGACAAAGACGCCAAAGGCAATTTTCTTGTCTCAGCCCGCTATTGCAACTGCCTGATCTATATCGACGGTCGCACAGGCGAGACCATCTGGACTCTAGGCGGCAAGCGAAGCAGCTTCACCGATCTTTCAGACGGCGCAGCTACTAATTTCACCTGGCAACACCACGCCCGCTTTCGCGACAACGGCACAGCAATCACTCTCCTTGACAATTCGTCTCGCGGCAAAGGCGCACCGCAATACCCAAGCAGAGGCCTCTACCTCAACATTGACGTTGAAAACATGACCGTTCAAGTCCGACACGAATATTGGAACGCATACCCTATAAAAAGCCAATCCCAAGGCTCCATGCAGATCCTCGACAGCGGCAACGTTCTGGTGGGATATGGCTTCAGCGCCGCATGGACGGAATTCAGCATGGACGGTGAAGTTCTATGCCACGCCCATTTCGCACCCCAGCGAGACTTTAGCAAAGGCAAAGTGGTCTCCTACCGCACATTCAAACACCCGTGGGTCGGCACGCCTAAGACCCTCCCGGACTTCGAGGTATACGCCTATCGCGCAGCAGCCAGTTGGAACGGCGCCACCGAAGTCGCGCACTGGGTCTTGGAGGGCACCAACGACAGAAACCTAGAGACAGCAGAGCCCATATTCCTATCCGCCGTGCCTAAAGACGGTTTCGAGACGGTCATTTCTATCCCGAACGACGCAGAATGCAAATACTTACGCGTTCGTGCCGTCAGTGCAAAAGGCGAGACCCTTGCCGCTAGCAAGTTGGCAAGATGGGATCCTACATCCAACGAAGCTGTCGTAGTGAGTGGTGATAGCGACGAGTTCTTCTTTGCCGACAAGACAGAACTCCAAACGTTCATCTTATATGTTGTGATTGCATTGTTTTCCATGGCAGCAATTGGTGCGTTTGTATGGTTTGGCGTCAAGAAGGGCCATCTTGCATCTTTTGTGTCTTGGGGGTTGAGCCATGGACGATGGTATGATAGAGAACGCGGGACCTTCCAGCCTTTGGACCGCTTCGGTGGAAGCGAGGACTTGAGTGATGCAGAGGTAGAGGATAGTGTTGAATTTTCTGCGTTGTTGGGCGATCAGTTATTAAATTCGAGGCCAGATGTGGAGAGGGCGGGGAGTATGGATGTCGTTAGGAGATGATGGGGTTCTCTCATTCGATGTGCACTTGCATGTATAGCGAGCAGACCATTTTACAGCATTATATCACGTCTGCTTTTGGGTTTATAGTATATAATTCGACTCGGTTTACTTCCGCCTTCTGATACGAATATCTACAAAGATTTGGTTTCAAGGATCGTATGATAAATTGCAGTCATACTAAAAGAGTGCATAAGCTAGCACATCCAGCTAGACTCGTAAAACGACCGTCACATCAGAAACATCTTCTGCCCTTTGGGTGTCAAGCGAGCAAGTTCCTTCTCCGACCTGAGCGGACAATCAATCAAGCCGAAGAAGCAACCTCCAGGCGCTTATAACCACCCTCAGCAGCAACCTTCTTCTGCAACTCAGCCATGCGCTTCTGATCACCCAGGGGATCGGTCGAATCCGCATCCAGGCCCCACGACAGGTAATCATTAGTGTAGTTCGGCACGAAATCAGCACTCAAAATGCCCAACCGCTTGCCATAGTTGGTCACCTTAGCCCAGTCACGACTAACATTCTTCAAGTCACGACTAAAGTAGGCATACGACCGCTCAAAGATCTTCCGGTTCACCGGAGTACCCATGATCGGCTTCATGTCCACGTATTCTTCGAAGGCCTTGGCAGGTTCAGCCAGAACGTAGTCCGTAGCGCGCTTGACGGCCCGCATGAACTTCTGCACTTTCTCCGGGTTGGCGGCCAGGAAGGCGTCGTTGGCAATGTACAGGATCGAGCAGAAGCAGCAGCATCCCAGCTCGGCGAGCTGGTCGATGCGCAGCATTTGCACGTCGTCGCGGGGGCGGTTCTGGGTGGCGAGCCATTCAGCGAGCTCGACCATTTGCACGTTCTCCAGGCCGATGCCCGCGTCGATGTCGCCGCGGATGATGGCTTTGGTTACGTTCATGCCGCACCGGACGGCGGTGTAGTCGTCGGCGGTCATGCCGTAGTATTTGGTGAGTTCATCGATTTGGATCTGTAGGGTGGTTTGGTTAGGATATAGTGGTGGGAGGGAATAGGGGGAAGGACGAACCTTGCCGAACTCGCCGACGTAGCCGATTCTCTTGCCCTTCAGGGAGCGGAAGTCTTCGGTGATTCCGCTGTCCTTGAGGTAGACGACGCCGGTGAAGGGCTCGTCGAGGAGAGAGCCGATCGAGGTGACGGGGAAGTTGCGGGCCTTGGCCTGTTGTTCTTGGTTAGTATATTGGTTGTGCGTGGGGGTTTGAAGAGAGGAAAAGGATAGCTGCATACAGCAAGGGTATGAATCATAGCCTTGAAGCCCATGTCAACTTTGCCGCTGCCGATGATCTCGGTGACATCGGAGGGATCATTGGGCTCCAGGAGAGCAACCTTGAGGCCCTCTTCCTTGAAGTAGCCCTTGCTCTGGGCAAGGTAGAGGGGGGCGTGGTACGGGGTCGCGTGCCTTGAAGAAACGCAGCATTTAGCATATATTCTATGACCTGCTTCAGAAATCAAGTAAATAGAGATCCCAGTCCATACCAGTTGGTCAGGAAGGTGATCTTGTCAGTAGACATTTTGGCACAAATACACTCAAGTCGAGGGTAATTGCAAAGGTCTGGAAACTGTCAGCAACGGAGAGGGATACGAGATCCCTCTCACCTTCTGTAGACTTAATAATTAGGGGACAATCAGTGCCACGCATGTCCTTTCGCTAGTATTATCTAGATCAAGTTTTGACAGTATAATCTCAGAACGACCGTGCTTCTGGTCCAACTCCGGAGAGAAGGGAGCAGAAAGCACGAGTCGAACACCTGTCATGCGCGAGCAGTGACTGTTATACTATTGTACGATACCTTGATCCATCTGAACCCATAGCGAAAAGACCGGAAGTCTGATCCTGCGTGCGCGGCCTCATTGTGAGTCGTACCGGACGATTGACGAGGAAGTTGATGATGAAAGAAGAAGCAAGTTATTCCGAAGGAATATAACTGTAAAATGGATAGAAGATGGGAAGATGAAGAGAGAAGGAAAGAAAAAGCAAGCAAGCGAGAAGAAGAGAGGGGGATGACGAGGCATAAATGGGGAGCAGCGGGGATCAACGAAGAGAGAGAGACCCTGGCCTGGACTAGAACCCCACCATCAACTCATCCGTCAATTCGCAACTCTCTTCCCTCACCGAAAAACACATCCAGGATGACACCCCCCTCCCACGAAAATGAAGCCAATGCCTTATTGGAGATCCCGTCGTCGGAGTGGTGTGCTCCTGGCGTCCTTTTCCGGTTCTCCAGCAGTAACCAGCACATCGTGAACTTTGTCTGATCCTTTCCCCCGCTTCGAGACCCGCTCGGAAGCACAACGGGACAAGGTTCATTCAGTAAATATGACTCAACTCTGTATGGTTGGCCAGGCTAGTCTCAACAACCGGATCTCTTCGGTCATGGCGGGCGGGTCTAGACACTTCTTGAGGAAGGATCTGCTTGTGCTCTGCTTCGGATCGGATGATCACCCTAGCTGCTTGCGCATCATCGCTCTCACCCGGACGGATTATCGGCTACGTACCTTCGAGATAGCTCCGGGCTCATGTACAAATATAATCTTCATCATGCATTCGACTATCTCAACCTGGACCTACTGCGGTAGAACCCAATCAGAAGATACAATTCGCTGGCTACTACAACATTGATGACATATGCAAAGGAGGGATAAAACAATGCAAGAATGGAGGGAACGAGCAATGCAAAGGGGAAGGGAAGAAAAGACGAGACGAAACAGAATGCCATGCTGATCAGAGTTCGAATGAAGCTCGCTTTGCATAACAAATAGCAGGTGGGTGACCAAAAGCAGTATTTCACACGTGGGCGATTATTGAGAGCACGTAAAGTCGAACACAATTATTCCACCAAGAACGGTACCTCGGACATGCAGGGTTATTCAGAATTCCAGGCTGGCGCACCGGCTATGTCACCAGCCGATCAATTGTCTCCATTGACCGACAGCTGATCGAGCGGCGACGCCGGGCGGTCGGTATTCTTCTTCGTGCGCAGGGTGAGCGGGAAGTAATGATCATCTGGTTCTTCTTCCTCGCTAGTACTAGATAGAAAGGTCATCAGTATCAGTGCTCCTTGTCTCATTCATCCATCGGGGCTGGGGGCGACTTACGGCAGTCGCCATGCGACATAGTCCTCCGTACTCAGGCCTTCTTTCACCTCCTGCAGAGAGGCAAAGTCCCCAGGAGTCATCATACCAGAACGATCTCGCGGGGATCCAGGTACGGACAATGGTCGCGATATCTTCTGCTCCGTGCCACCGATCACGTCGTAGACATCGTCGGGTGTGCCAAAAGACGATGGATAGGCTGCATAAGCGTGTGAGTACTATAACAACAAATGGGCTTAAAGAAACACCATACCTCTGCGGAGTGCCAACTGCCGAGCCTTGACATACTCCAGACCCATGCGCTTCCAATCCAAAAGGTCACTGAGACGCTCTGTGCGGTTCCGCTGGTTGATCCGTTGACGCCGACTCTTCTGGGTGAAGTTGAACATGAATTCCGTCAGTTGATTCACCGAGTCATCCACGCCTTTCATCCGACGGTCCACAATGTAGATACCGTAGTCGGACGAATTCTCAATCAATTCTTCCATGTAGCAACCGAAGCCAGAGAGATTTGTGGTGATGCTCGGGACGCCCATCACAGTACATTCAGCCGGTGTATATCCCCATGGCTCGTAGTACGAGGGAAACACGCCAAGGTGAGTACCCCGGACGAAGTCATCATAGTCCAAGGGTAGCACCGGGTTGGACGAATTCAGGAACTCCGGGTGGAAGACAACCTTGACCCGGTCTGACTCGTGGTTGAAAAGTTGGACACGACGAATCTGGTTCAGAATTGGGTCTTCGTGGTCATTGTGCATGTTATGTGTGACAATCGGCGGCAGGGAGTGTCGCTTCATGGCGAAGAGTCTGCGGCGCAGCAGCACACGATCCTGGCTAGCCATCAGATCTTTCTCGTCCGGCATGTTATCGCCTTCCTTCCATGCCAGACACCGCTCGTACATCCGTCTTCCAATGCCCTTCTCGATCATCTCGATTGTGTCCCTCAGAGACTTTACGACTGCCTGGCCCTTGAGCGCTTCGACGGTCAGGGATGACGTCTGAGCAGGCATGATAATAAACGCGACGACGGTCATCTTAGAACCAGCCTCTTTCAGACGGTGGTTCAAGCGCGCCAAGCCCTCGATGAACATATCCACTCCCTTGTTTCGGAACTCGTAGCGTCCGGAGGTGAATACGTAGAGAGTGTTGTCCAAGTCGAAGTTGTTATGGCCATAGAAATGTCCGCGGACAAAGTCATTGATCTTCTCCTTGGACTGCGAATGTAGGTTCTGGAATTCATGTACAGCCGAGAACTTCTTCACGTTCAGTCCATTGGGCAGCACTCCGTCAGGCTTCCGCTTAAGGAGGTGCTCACTCTCAAAGGCCGTGATATGTGACACGGTTGTGAAGACATCCGCTGTGTGTGCAGCAGCTCGCTCAATGCAGTAACGGTGGTAGATCCCTCGTTTTCCAGCTTCCGCATCTACATCAAAGTACTGCAGGTTGTTATAGAAGTCCACAGACCCGGCGCATAGATACCGACCGAGCAAGGTCGCGTGGGTGGTGAATATTGTGGTCAGGTCCATATGCCGCTTCTTGGTCAGCGGCAAGGCGACACCCGCAAGCCATTCATGGAAATGAGCAACAACCGCACGGCGACGCTCGTGAGCGATGAACTGAAACGACGATCATTAGCATATGCACACGTGCAGTCAGCGGTCCATGCGCTTAGATTACGTACCTCGCCCAAGAACCACGCCACCAAGTAGCCAAAAACAATGGCTTCGTTGGTCTCGCTATCGGCAGCGGGGGACGGGATGCCAGCTGCATTCCAGAGATCGCCTTTCCACTCGTCCAAGTATTTGTACCCAGTGCCTGTGTCGATAAGAAGCACGCGCGGAGCACCCTCGATCAGCCAGCGACCGTAGACGATCTCGATCCCGCGCTCCTTCATGGACTGAATGGTCTCGATCATCCGAGGATTGGACGGGGTCAACTCCTCGACCTCCACCGCTGCCGAAGCCCGATTGAGAGGACCGATCAGGGTGTAGCGGTCGCCATACTCTGCAGTCGTGACGGGAGCTTTGGACTTGAGCACCGAGTAGATGCCTCCCACCCGGTTGGCCACTTCAGTCGCTATTTCAAATAGAATGTGATTGCGAACATCGCGCTTTATCGGCTCTTGGCCATTATCCTCACTGGCCATGCTTGCTTGCTTTTGAGAGCGCTCAGAGGAACTGCAGCGCTGGGAGGATTATGAATAGGTTAACTAAAGAGAAGAGAAAGGAAGTAACTAAGGAAGAATAGAAAGAAAGACGAAGCTGTAGGAGAGGCAGAAGAGAGTAAGAGGAATTCTTCAGCTGGCGCAATACTGGAGGAACAGCGCAGCAAGCTCAGCAAAGCTCGGGGAAGAGGGAGGAGAGTTGAGAGTGACGTGCGGGGGAAGAACAGGCAGCGGGTGGCGGGGAGAGAGAAAAAACGAAGGGAATATCAATCCAAGCAGGGAGCGAGCAAGTGGTTGGACCGCGCCATCGTTGGCACAGGGACCGCAAGGAGGGGGTTTCCGATTCTTTTCATTTCACTCCCTTTCCTCCAACAGGTTCAATTCACGCTACGAGACAGCATCCTTCGCGCAATGGCTCGACCAGGATGCCCGGGAAAAGCTCACCGAAGGCTCCCCGTGCTATAGCCAAGGTTTGGAGTTGCACGGACGCATCCCCGGTTCTGGTTTGATGGACCACCAACGAAACCCTCCCGGCAAATAACAACCCCGGTTGGTCCGTCGATTGCAGAATCATCCGACCATATGATGATGGGTTGCAACGTTTCCAGCTGGAAGCTCGGGTCTGCACGACCTTGCTATCTGCGCCCATCGCGCCTACAGCTTGTTGGAAGAGAGGGGGTGAGGTTTTACATTGTTGAGGAGCTAATCGCGCCGCCTCCCTAGTTAAGTTACAGGGGGTTCAGACATCCGAGCGGCTTGTTGGTGGCACAATGGGAAATGAGATTTTCTCCCCTCAGGAACCGGTGAAGAGGGGTTTTTTCTCTATTTTTCATTTTGGGTGGAGAACATCAATGGCAACCGGAAAAGGAACACTTCCATGATAAGAACCCAAATATCTAGATAGTTACCTACCATCAAGAGTCAAAGACACGTACCAGAAAGTGTCTCCGCTTGGACCAATTCGGGGCAAATCTGGGGAAAGCTGTCTTCCCGTGACGTCACCAGTCTCATGTGACGGTCGGTCGGCCTGGCTGCCTGGGGCCGATAAACTCCGGGCCTTCCTCAACGTATCACTTCGCTTGCCTGCAGCCACCAGCTGCACCGCAACGACAATCATCGGCGGGAAGATCGCAAGATTATCGTAGTGATGTTGATGGCAGGGTTCTCCGCGGGAGGCACTTCTTCCTGTCTTCGTATTCGCTGTGATGGCGCTCACAAAGATATTATGCTAATGCAACTAGCGAGACTCTCACCCGTGTGTCTGCAATCCCAGACAGTGTTTCAATGTGGTCTGCGCTCTGTCCTCGAGAAAGCTTACCGATAACGGTATGGCCCAACAACCACCTGTCGCTCACTGTTCCCTTGGTTCATAAAAGGCATTTGCTGCAACGGAGAGCTATCTATGTTAGTGTGTCAATTCGATGCGTCAAAGCTCCATTGCTGCAGCAATTAATGGCCAGCTCTGCCACACTGCGAAAGGACTATGTGAAGCTACCCCGCGCGGATGCTCTACCCTTCTACGGAGTATACTCCGTAGGTTTACGATCCGCATCCAGATCTGCATTCTTCGCCAGTGAGCTTCAAAGGAGCCTACATTCCATGAACGGCGCACTGACGCCTTTTTATAGCTCGGTGGCGAGTACTTCGTGCTTCGATCGCCTTGTGTGCAAGCTGATATCACGAGGATCGTCAAGATGGAAGAGCTTTTACGGACTGACGATGTCATAGTTGAGCCACATAACTACAAAGCACCCTGGTGAACTACTCCGCACGTGGTATGCGGCAGCTATAGATGGTACCTTGGTACTCCTTCGTATTGGGAAGGCGTAGGACATGGTCCCTGGATTATATTCAGTACCTCAAAGTTGGAACACCCAAGGCTTATCAGCGCAGGGCAAGATGCTATGATATTAGTTCACCACGTGGGACAAATCCGCCCTATACCATCAATAACTTGGACTAGGATTCGATAACTTGTGGGATCTGGTAAAATGAATGGTCGTGTTACCATTGAAAATTTAGGACACTGTAAGATGTTACAATAGTAGGTACATACTAACTACTACTACTCTTCATCTACCTACGATCTACCAAATCATCGCACTCATACCCCATTCAAAACGAATGCATAGTAAGATGCTTTGTAGCACATCATCCACCTCAGTAAGAGAGAAGTACAGCACACGACCAAACACCTACCTACCCGAAACGGCGGACGGAGTACCTGCACATACCACTCAACTCATCAACCTTCCCGCCGCCAACTGAACCAACTGACGGCAGCCAAGGCACACGACACCACAACCACGACTTGAACCCCCATCAACAAATGCCAAGAATATCCCTGAAACACAAAGAGCCTCTTATTCAATCATGAGATCTAATTCAATTCTTGTCCAGGTTATTTGACCACTGTACATAGATAGATACTAGATGGTACCTGTCCCTCAACCCATCGATGAGATCATAAAGTGGGCCCCCCTTGACCCAGCCGGCAACGATGACTTCACGATGTTGTCAACGCCATCAAATCTGGGCCCCGAATCGATGAACACATCACCTTGACTTTTGGATATAAGTAGGATGGTTACTGTAACTGTTCCCTATCCATCAGACTCACATTCACAATCCAAGCGATATATCTATCTATCTAACTCGCATCAAACCTCATCTCTCTTCCTATCCTTCTAAACACACTACACACAAGGTATGTATATTACACACATCATGAATATAACTTCATTCTAATAACACCACTGCAGACCTTCAAAATGCCCCGCGGAGCCGAATACGACAACGGAGTCATCCAGTCCGACAACGCCATCGAGGCCGGCGAGAACAAGGTCCACGGAACTAACCCTGACGTATGTTCTCCTTTTCCTACCTCTAATCTAATCCGCACATAGTACTGAACGTTTGCTAATTGATGTACAGAACGACCACCTCAACCGCGTCCAGCGCACCGCTCCCCTTCCCGATGCCGCGCAGAGCAGCGGCGGCGAGTACAGCATCGGAGGCAGCTCAGGCCCGAACAAGACCGGTAGTGGAAAGGGCGGACACGAGCCCAAGACATTGGGCGACAAGAAGGGTTTGGGGTCTCAACCAGGCGTGTAATTGAATCATATGATATGCTGGTAGATGGAGTTTGGTGATTTGATTGATTGATTGATGCATGAATCATGATGAATATTTTGGGGTAACTCTTTTGGGTGGATATGTATTAACATTCAATATGCCTTTTAGTAAAGGTGAAGACCTCCAGGCTGAGGTCGAATGAAATGAGAAGAATTTGTTGAAATAGCTTCATGTTGGTATAGTGGGATAGGTATCCTATTAGAGTCTATATAAATGTGGTCACAGTCTTCATGGGTGTGCCAGGTAGTGTGATGAAAACATGGATGTGAAATGAAAGGCTGTACAGCCCCGTACCGCGCGGTACTGGGTTCTTCTCTGGGAGGTGGTTCATATCATGTACAGCTGGGCCATCAAGACCCAAATATGAATCGTCTCCGCTTGGGGTTACTTCTTTGATGAGCCATTGGAATCAGGCGACGACTTTCCGGACGAGTCGGTGGCAGCGTCCTTGGATTCAGTGGCGATCTTCTTCTGCTTCACTAATTCGACGAGACGCTGGCCCATGTCGCCGAAGCCGTCGATCTTGCCTAGCTTGGTCTGCAGATACTCTGCATCGCGTTGCAGTCTGGTTATATAATTAGCCTACGTCGAGTATTCAATCTTGCAGGAACACTTACCGTTGCTTGCCAGTCTCCGAAGTCACAGTGACCTCTTCGAATGCCTTCGTCCACTGATCTCGGTAGCTGCTGAACACGGGATCCATGATCATCATGACTGTCATATCGGGGAGATGCTTGCTCAACACCCGATGCAGCGTTCCGGTTTCCTTGGTCAGTGTTTCCATGTACGGGCTCACACCACTGCCCCCGGCGGGCGCGTTCCAGTCAATCTTCTTCATGGCATTGACATGGATGGCCGATCGAGACCCCATAATATCCACGAGTTTCTCGTGAATTCCGGACTGGTGTTCCTGATACAGCCGCTTCACCTTGTCAAACTCGCCCATCAGCGGGCTGGAAGGCGCATGGCGGCGGACAAACTCTCGGATATAGGGAACCAAGGCAATAATAAAGCTCAGTGCTTGAGACGAAAGAGCCAAGTGCTTGGTGGTGATATTCTTGAGACCTGCGCTTCTCGTAGCCCCAGCGCCCAGGATCAACTGAGAAGACCGGGAGTTGAATAGCTTCAGTGACTCCAACAGACCAGGCGCAATGTCTTGCATCATGCTGGGTATATTCGCCATGAGGTATTGATATTCCTCGATACTCTTCATCATTGCAACAGCAGATTCGGACAGAATGTACTTCTGCTCGTCGATCACGGCACTGCGCGTCTTTTCTTTCCCGGACCCATTGACAGCTGTTGTGCTGGCTGGAGACGGTTGTCGCCGTTCGTTCTCGGGCAACCAGATCTTGGATGCATCAATCCAGACATCAATATCCCTAGTACTAGCGCCAAGAATACGATCGAGAATAGCATTGTCGGCTTCTCCAAAGTCCCTTGCATCCCATCGGTCCGCGTCCATTACCTCGACCACGCGGCGTCGTTGCCCGTCTCCAAACCGATTGATGTAGTCTTTGATTTGATTACCTACAACGGTCTTCAAGGCGGTACCGCTACGCCCGGAGATGGCTTCGCACTCATCAGCGAAGAGCCGGTTAAGTGTGAAGTACTTTAGGAATTCATCCTTTGGTAGCTGGGATGTTTGTTCGGATCGAACCTTCAACACCTTAGTGACTTGAGATTGCGCAATATCAACGGCTTGACCAAGAAGGCTAGACATATCCAAGACCTGCAGAATCTCGTCCTGTGCCATAATGGCTACCGGGCCCGGGGTTGCCGGTTTGCCTGGGCCTTGAGGATTCGGGCTTGGTGGGCCGGACCTCACACCAACTGCGGCCGGGTTTTCCAATCCGCTGGCAATATCAAGAAGAACCTTGACTTGAACACTTAGTCTCCGCAGCGACTCACTGATACCCGTGTATACGCGAGCAAGCATGTTGTATGAGTCTTGGGCATCCAAAGCCCGGAGGTTACGTGCGAGAATTGAAGATTTTTCCTGCTGGCTGAGCTGCTGGGACTTCTGCGTAGATACAGATACCACGGACTCGTTATCATCATCACTCGAGCTGGGCATGTGCTTGCGGATTAGACTCTTCATCTCTCGCAGAACCGCGGTCTTGAACGCGGTCGCTGCAGGTGTCGTGTGACGCACGCGAGCAAGGCCTGTGAGATGCAGGTGCAACCGGGACCGTAACTGGTCATCAAAGGCCATGTATGCTGGGGCTTGTGTAGCCCCTGGGCGCTGTCCTCCCCGCTGTCGCTGGAACGCAGAGCCCCATCGTTGTAATGTTGTATCCAAAGGAACATTTTCGACATGTTGCCGCAGGTCTCCCAGCAGGTCACTTAGAAAACGGCTTTCATATCCGGTGCCAATACGGTATCTCAGATGCGCCAGGTCGTCAGATGCGCCTTCCAGGGCCTTGAGCTTGCGCAGATCGATGGCTTTTCTCGGTTGTTCTTGTTTCTCGTTGCCATCGGGAGATCCAGGAGTATACTCTCCGGCCATCAGTCTTTCCACCTCTTCTAGACCATCCGCAGCCTCTTCGATCTTGCCGGTCTCGACGAGCTCCTCACATCGGGAAACCGACTGAACAACATCACGGAGTTGCGACACTGCGTCAGCAAGCATACGAACATTTTCCCTCCTCCGGCGCAAGTTCACAATCTTGAGTCCACCCAGTGCCATCTCACGGTCAATCTTCTGCAAGTCCTTCCGCAGAACCTGAATCCGTTTCACCGAGTCGGCAGCTTCTGCATGGAGCTCCCGCAGGGATCCCAGCGCGGTGAAGAAAGATTTAGACGCCGTCGAGATCGAAGAGATAAGGTGGATTTCCACGGTGTCCATGTACCATGAAAGCTTCTCCTGTAAAATGGCATTCGTAGCCAGAGCCTTTCTACCCGTAGGAGCCGGTTCCAGGGCAGCTCCATTCTCTGCTTTATCCTTTGACGGTGTAACAATCTCAGATTTCTCCGAAACAACATCAAATGTGCGCGGGTTCTCTAGGTGGAAGTCGTCCTCGAAGTAGACCGTCGGAATGGTAGACAGAGGTGTGATTGCATGGCCACGACCGCGACCGGCAAACGACCGCTTCCGACCCCGAGTATCATACGGAGAAGTTGCGCGTGAACTTGTTGAAATGGCTGATGGTCGTCTCTCCCTAGACCCCGGGGCCAACGAATCAGAGTCCTCTGCCTTGGGTGAAGACTTGTCTCTACCCCGCGCTAGCTGCGACTCCTGATCTCCGGCGCTTTCCTTTGCTTGCTGGAAGACATCGTATAACGATCCAACCTGCGACAAGTAGGCTTCGAACGCTTTAGGATCCACATGCGGAATGTTGGTCAATGTGACAGGGGGTATGTCGCGAGTAGTTGGGGGCTTGTAGCCGGCGGCGGGGACAGCGGTATGGGGAACTAAACCGGTGCGGACAATGGGAGGTTGCAGGAGAGTAGAGATGGCTGCGTCGAATTAGCATGCAATTTCCTTCATACCTCCTCTCACACTCCCGTAGATCATACCATTTTGCCCAGACTCAGCTATCGATCCATGGCGGTAGGAAGGATCCAAAATGCCCCCGATACTGGCAATCGAGCTGGCAGTCGACCCTCTCCTGAGAGGGTACCTCTGAGTCGACGCTCGCGGGGATTCGATTTGATTTAACGAGAATTGAGACAAGGAGGGAGTCGATGCGCCTGAAGCCAAGCTGTCAATGGACTTCCGGGGGGTCGCGGAGGACATATCGTCGATAGCGGATGAGCGACTCCCACAGCCACCGTGCTAGTAGTAGTACTCGGGAGAACGAACGACGACGGCTAACTACACATGACAAGGAGAAAAATAGCTGCAATTCAAAAATGAAGGGGCATTAACGGCGTACAGCCAATTATCCCACACAACCAGGGTATGGAGCCTGCGGTCTCAAGAGGAGAGAATGAAAGCCACGCCGACAAAGCCCGCTTGCAACGTCACCCTCGACCCTCTGATACGGGGGTTGGTTCATGACAGCTTCCCCCGATCCGGTATGGCGCCAGGCCCCGAGACTTGTGTCCGCTAGTCTGTTTTGGGTGCCCCTCGGGAAGTTGGTATCTCCGGCGGCCGGGAGCAAGTCTCGTGCCCGTGGAAGCCTAAGGCTACAAGAAAACCACTTAACGCGTGAAAGCGACGCGACGCGTTCTACTCGTGTACCGCCGCAAAAGTTATTTGCAGTTCCTTTTTTTGCCCTGGCAATGAGACGGTCCCGAAATCAACACATCTCACAATCCCCTCCCCGCAATTCGCTCTAGTGTCTTCACCATGGACAGACGCACCCCTTATACCCTGAGTGTCCTCGCTCCTAGCGTCGATGGTGTGGAAGACTCTCGCTCTCAGATTCGGGCAAAATTAAAGGAGTTCGTGCTCGAATTCCAGCTTGACAATGCATTCATCTACAGGTACGTTTGGGCCCTGGACCAGGTACAGTGAAGGTCAAAGTAAACAAAAGCTAAGGTGGATATCAGAGACCAACTTCGACAGAATGTTCTGGTCAAGCAATACTATTGCGATATTGATATCGCTCACCTGATCTCATACAACGAAGAGCTAGCACACAAGCTCACCACAGAGCCTGCCGACCTCATTCCCCTCGTGAGTGTCTCCCTCCTAATTTCTCTAGACCTCATTCTGACCAACATTTCCACTCAGTTCGAATCAGCACTCCAAGATTGTACCCGTCGCATCGTATACCCCTCCCAGAGAGACATCCAACTACCTACCCATCAGCTTCTGCTCCACTCCTCCGCCACACATATCTCGATCCGTGATCTCAATGCCACGAATATCTCGCACCTTGTTCGTATCCCAGGTATCGTCATTGGAGCTTCGACGATATCATCCAAGGCGACGGTGATGCACGTTCGGTGCAAGAACTGTGGCCACCACGAAGATCTGCAGGTCGATGGTGGTTTCTCGGGTGTTCAACTCCCCAGAAGATGTGGCCGACAGCAACAGCCCGGCGACCCTCAGTCAGAACCTTGCCCACTAGATCCATACGTTGTGTCGCACGAAAAATGTCAATTTGTCGACCAACAGGTTCTCAAGCTCCAGGAGGCGCCCGACCAAGTGCCCGTGGGTGAGCTTCCCAGGCACGTCCTTATCTCAGCAGACCGCTACCTGGCCAACCGAGTTGTGCCTGGTTCCCGCTGCACAGTGATGGGTATCTTTTCTATCTATCAGTCCAACAAGGGTGGCAAGAAGGATGGCGCTGTGGCTATCCGCAACCCGTACTTGCGGGCGGTGGGCATCAGCAGCGATCTGGATCATACCGCCAAGGGTAGTGCCATTTTCTCTGAAGAAGAAGAGCAGGAGTTCTTGGAACTGAGCCGTCGTCCTGACTTATATGAGGCTCTTGCTAAAAGCGTTGCACCATCGATCTATGGAAATCTTGACATCAAAAAGGCCATTGTCTGCCTGCTCATGGGCGGTTCCAAGAAGCTTCTTCCTGATGGAATGAAGCTTCGTGGTGATATCAACGTACTTCTTCTTGGTGACCCTGGTACGGCCAAGTCACAGTTACTCAAGTTCACTGAGAAGGTCTCCCCAATTGCGATCTATACATCTGGTAAGGGTTCATCGGCAGCAGGTTTGACGGCCTCGGTCCAGCGCGATCACGCCACTCGTGAGTTCTACCTGGAAGGAGGTGCCATGGTGCTCGCAGACGGTGGTGTTGTTTGTATCGATGAGTTCGACAAGATGAGAGATGAGGACCGTGTTGCTATTCACGAAGCCATGGAACAGCAGACTATTTCCATCGCCAAGGCCGGAATTACTACTATTCTCAACTCTAGGACGTCTGTCTTGGCCGCAGCAAACCCTATTTTCGGTCGCTATGATGACCTGAAGACTCCTGGTGAGAACATCGACTTCCAGACGACAATCTTGTCCCGTTTCGATATGATCTTCATTGTCCGCGATGATCACGAGCGCAGCCGGGATGAAAGCATAGCCAGACACGTTATGGGTGTGCATATGGGCGGTCGGGGCGTTGAAGAGCAAGTTGAGGCTGAAATTCCCTTGGACAAGATGAAGCGCTACATCAGCTATTGTCGCACGTAAGTTGTCTCCTTGGTCATCATGCCCTCCACATATGGGTCAGGAATGCTAATACATCATCACAGTCGCTGTGCACCCCGGCTCTCGGATGAGGCTGCTGAGAAGCTGTCGTCACACTTTGTCACCATCAGAAAACAAGTCCACCGTGCTGAGCTTGATGCCAACACCCGCTCCTCTATTCCCATCACCGTTCGTCAGCTTGAAGCTATCGTCCGTATTACCGAATCGCTGGCCAAATTGAGTCTGTCGCCTGTCGCCACTGAGGCCCATGTAGACGAAGCCATCCGTCTCTTCTTGGCCTCTACTATGGATGCTGTCACTCAGGGTGAGGGCCAGGGTAGCAAGGAGATGATGGAAGAAGCGAGCAAGATCGAAGATGAATTGAAGCGCCGTCTACCCATTGGGTGGAGCACCAGTCTGGCAACACTGAGACGCGAATTTGTCGACGGAAGAGGCTACACGGAACAAGCACTCAACCGGGCATTGGTGGTTATGCAACGACGAGAAACCGTTCAGATCCGGTCTGGTGGCTCCCAAGTATACCGACACGGTGTCTAGTGTTTCTTCATGCCTGCTTTTGATTTCACACCATGCGATATTGTCATGAATGATCTTCCGATATCAGTCTGCTGGGATTACTATGTATCAATCTGGGCTGGGGATTAACGGGGATGACTTGGTGTATGGCGTACTGCTTTGTTCACGGTGAACGACTGATCCGTTATTAGATGAGCGAATTTAACGAGAGACAATATAACAACAATAATCATGAATACCAGTCAGTCTAGATGAGGACCCTCTTTGTATCAACCTGATGCAAGATATCTGCTCAGGATAGATTGAGAAAAGTGCAGTCCACTTTAACTGCATGGATCTCGTCGAGCTTGTCGGCCAGATTGTGCATCATAAACCTTGTGACTGTCCTGGACAACAAGTCAGCTCGCTTATGGCCCGGAACACACTGGTGTCCCGGAACCCAATGAAGCTCGACCTTGACTCCCAAAGAGCAGAGTCGGCGAGAGAGAGCGTCAACAAATCGCACCAGACGGCCAGCGAGTGCACTCGACTCCTTTGTACCAGGGCGGAGCATTTTCATGGCCGCTTGGCAGTCAGTGAAGACCTGGACGACATGGCCTGACACTTGAAGCCGCTCCAGTTGGCGGACTGCGGCTCTCAGTCCGGCCCCGATGGCAGCCAGCTCGGCCAACTGGCTGAGCCAGATCTCGTCGAGGCAGTACAGCTCGTCACCGTCTCGTCCTTCTCGCCCGTAGGTGACTGCGACTCCAGACGGCGCTGCCTCGTTGGCGGCAGTCGATCCGTCCACCCAGAAGACGTGATGGTTATTTGGGGACGTCTCTGTCGCCTCTTTAGCATACTTCAAAGCCTCTTGACGAGGCTTGATCAACAACACTCTGTCAAATCTATCATCCTGAATCCGGATGGTAGGTGGAAGCTGTTGCTTCTTCTGTTTCTTTTTCTGATTCCCAGAGTGCTGCTTCCTAGGCCCACGCTTATTCGACTTCCTCGTCTCGACGGACTCGGTCGTTCCAGTAACGGAAGCAGCAGCCTGATGCGGTCCTGCATGAATTTGGGAATCTCCACTAGTGATAGTTCCGCTGCTATTACTAGAGCTGCTGCTAGCACTTCTGCGCTTATTCTTATTCAGGACAGGGGCAGCAGTACCCTGGTCGTCATTGGCTTGGGAATCTCGATCTCTCTGGCTGACGCTTTCGGGCTCGACTTGAACAAGGGAAGGAACCCTGCTGGCCATGCCGGAACCTCGAGTGTCATCTGTAGCCCCCTGTGCACTCTCTTTTCTAGGGAAAAGTGTGCGTCCTCTGGCCCGGATGTTTTGGGGTCTCCCGTGGCCCCAGCTCGTGAGAGTCACTGCCGTGGGGTTCTCAACCTCCATAACTATATCCCTGTGAGATAATAGTCCTCGATTTCCTATTCGGAGAATGTTTCGAGTAATTGTATGAAGAAATGATAACAAGCTGAGTCTTACAACTAGGATCGGAGATCTTGAAGAATGTCTTTGTTAAGGAACTGATGATGGCTATAGTGAAGTGGGAAAGTGGATGGTTTCAGGACAAGAGCGGATGGGTGACTGTCTTGGAAGAGGCCTACATCTGACTCACCTCTATACTAATATCTACGTCGTTGAAAGACGGTCTTATGCACCATTATGACGAGATGTCCAGTCAGCCCTCGAACACTATAGAATGCCGAGGACATCTGGACTTGGGGGCTTATCTGAAGAGCCGACGGTACGTAATATGGGTCCGAAGCGCATCTACGTTCGAAGTCTGCCAGAATCTCAGTTCTTACTGTAGCTCTGCGACATGGTCATGAGCCTACGGGGTCAGGTTACTGCCTGAAAATACATCTACCGGATCAAACGTCCATTTAGGCGTCGCACCTTATCATCTGAGGCAAATGGACTGTCGCGAAAGAACAACATTTTTGCTGTCATTACTCCACGAATATTCTAGACCAGCTATGACGCTTCCAATGCTTTTTAGTGCTCGGTAGATGCCCGGGATGCTGAGAAAACAAAGGTTAGTAGCAATGCCAAGGCATCTCGAGTCGTATAAGTAAGCGCAGATGGGGAGTTGATACAACGTTGGGGTCGCCTAGGATTCCGTCGGAAGAACTCATAGCATGGCTTCCCTGGCCTCTCCGAAATATATTCGTTGCATAGTATGGCTCAGATCGATCATATATAGATATGCAGTAAGCGAAAGCTTAGTTGTAGTCATGTTGACGATACCCAAGTCCTAACTACCTTAGCCTCCAATACAGACACTTGGTAGTATTGGCTCAAGCATAACATCGGTCTTGCTAGTTCATTGTATTCATTGAATACTTATATACTACCTCCCTACCTCAAGGTGACTGCTTCACTTGATACAAAGGAGGGAGCACTAAGCGACGTCCACTTCACTAAACCTAGGCCTGATCACCTGACGAGTGAACGATGACTGACGCATTCATCATTCTGAACAATAACCTTACCTCTTACAAATTATCTTTACTATCGACTTACTGCCTGACTATCCAGTTCAAGCCACCATGATGCTTCGAAGCAAAGCAAGCATCTCATGCTATGTGCGTGAGTCGAACCAATAATAGTATATATATTCCAACGAGTGTCTGCTTCGCCGACGAGGGGCGTGCAAGTGGCAGTATGAAGCTACAAACCTACTCTGCATGCTCCTTAGATGCACGACGTTTCGTTATGCTAATTAAGGGATTTGTATAACAGGTCACGAGTATATCCACGACTCGATCAGCTGAACAGACAGTATTTTGACAAGTCATAGTTTGTATTGATGATCCGATTTTGTTGGTGAGACATTCGGGCTTAAAGCACATTCTACTATAAGGCTCATAATTGCGCTCTTCACTTATTAGCAGAAGAACCGGACTTTCTTTTGTCAACGCACAGCTCAAATGAAGAGCCGGACAACTCCACACCAGGTGTCCATATGGGAGAGAACGACAGCAAGATCTGACTGAAACTGCACCGTTTAACGGGGTCAACCTTCGTCTCCACATCGACCTAGAGTCAAATAACGATGTCAACACAGGTTACATGGTCATGGTCCCGCCGGAGCCACTGAACCATGGGTGCGGTGGGCTTGAAAAGTCCCGCAGTCTCGACTGCCTCCTCCGCTGCCAGGGCATGATCCTTGATGGATTTTGAACGGAATTCAGGACCTAGTACATCCTTCTAATGCGAAATACAGATAATGCTATGGTAAAACAGGTGGTATAGATGCGTTTCTGGAGTAGAGTTAGCTAGATGACTGAAGTGAAAGCTCAGGAACTGATTTCTGGTACGTCCGCGCCGGACGGTACCAAACGGAAGAGTAACCAGCAAAAGGAACTGAGAGGTGAGGTATGAGGCTTCGTGGCAACCGTGGCCGGGGTGACAAGTATGATCGGTCTACATTCCAAGGTCCACAAGTACAAGTATCTGACAGCATTCCTGAGGATCAAACGACCAGCCAGCAAGTGGGGGTTGAAAATTACCGACGCGCCGCGCGTGGTGAGATACTATTGCTCTGCCATGTCAAAAGGTTAACGAAGATTAGCTCTTTTGGTCCGTGGCAGGAAAAGCTGAGGCATGTCATTGATCATCCATGGCCCTTGGGATGACCATTATCCAGGAGACCAACTTGAAGTTTTGTAGTAAAGGAATGAACGGGTTGATTGTGTTGTCGACAGTTAACTGGTCAGCCCATGCACTTTCATTCACCTCCGATACTTCTAATTCCGGCGCGTACCGTACATCAGCCCCTGACTCCGGCCCAGACTTTGTAATTGTGCGCCTCTGTATAATTGTAGCTACGTACAGAGGGACGAAAGAAAAATTGCAGCGAGTAAGGACAGTATCTTACCTCACGTCCCAGGGTAGGTGTTTCAGGTCATGCAGCAGCGCCAGAGACATGGGTCAGCAAGCGCCGGGGGGCAAGTGGAACACATATATGAAGAACGTAATCAAAAGCGCTTCGGGCTGAAGAGAAGAGATAATTATATCATGATCGAATGAATCTAGACTAGATCGACGCCTCTTGTATGCTGCCGTCACACCATGTACGGAGTTTCTATTGTCTATCTAGTGGCTAACCGACTATCGACAGACGGCTGCCGTAGCGCCGGCTTCAAGGGGGGTGCAGGTGGTGAAACATGGAGTGGGGATACGTGGTCGTGATGGACACGCGCGAAGGAGCGACGGGCGCGCCATGCGTCTTGGAGGAGACAGTTTGGTTGGTGAAGAGGCACGAAGGGGAAGAAAGGGTCGTGATGGCAACGCGTTGAAGGGGTAATGGATGGGTGGGGAGGGAGTAGAGAGTAGGAGGGATGGAGACGTGTTTTAAGGTTTCAATGGATTTGATAGAAGTAGATTAACTAAATAACTAGTAGAGAGGCAAAAAGCGATAGACATTCTCGATGATCGACTATCCAGATGATATCATGAGTAGTACTGACAGAGAATCATCAATCGCGAAATGCATCTTGCATGCCGCATTGGGGAAGTCCAGTAAAGTAACTTAAGCCCTGAATCGCGCGACGCGACGTGATGGAAGAAGGGCTCAAATGAGATGGAGTCACAACCAATAATCGATCAATAATGGACCTCGAAGCCTTGCATGGGACCATCGGTAGTTTAACTAGTTTAACTCATGGTGGATTTAGCCTCCGTCTGGAATTCTCGGGGTTCCCTGGCCATCGATCATCTGGCGGGCGACACGAACTTGACGCGCTTTCGCCTTGACTCCATTCCTGCTTCTTACTTACTTATACAACTCCACACCCTCCACGTCCACGTCCACGTCCACGCTCGCGCTTCCTCTCCTCACTCATCTACTTAAATTCTTTTTCCCTTTTGACTTTTCCCACCCTTACCCTTGAAACCCGTTCGTCTGCATGTTTCGACTGTCGTGCAGAAACCTTGGAATGAGCCTTGAATGACCAGCAGCCCACCGTTTCCTGCCCTCCATTTTTAGGCATTCTCGGTTGACGCTGCCTACCACCACCTGCCTTTTAACCAACCCTTGCCTCACTCCAACTCTTATATCTCCTCGCCCGGTCCCCTCGTTCTCTTTAGTCCTGTCACTTCCCATTGTCTTTGTCCCCTTCTAGTCTGGACTACAAGACTGGATCGTGGATTAACCTTAAACTGCTTCTCTATCCTACTATCCATACACTCTCAGCCTCTCCCGCTCTAAGAATCCTGACCGTCGATCTCCTTCCCTCTCCAGACCGCCAATCAACCCCACTCGCTCCCTCGACGCGACCAAAACAACTCGTCTCCAACACGGCCTCGTTGCCTGTCTATACCCCCTTTCCGATCCACTCAATCCTTTGTTACTCGTCCATCTTGGCCTATCTACAGCATGGCCGCTCTCACCATGACCCCTACCACTATGCGGCAGCCGTTCGCCAGCTTGGACGCGCCACGCATGCGCTCCTTGCTCAAGACTAGAATGAACATGAAGAACAAACAAGATGGTATGAAGACATGAAACTTTGCCCCATGCTCGTCACGCGCGTCATAGCTAACATGCATTACTACAGGTGCCATTCTCTCGGGAAAGAGACAGCCCCTGTCGGACGTGGACTCGGAGAATATCGACCCAACCACTTTCAAACAATCCGCCAAACGCAAGCGTGTTGCCGACGATGATGACCTGGAACCTGCCAAGGAACCCTGCAAGCCATTCAAAACCTCTCGCATGGTTCTGACCACCGTGAAGTCGACCACCGTCACTCCTCGCAAGCCAACCACCCCCATCAAACCAACCCTGTCTACCCCCAAGTCCGCTCCCAACCTTAGGCCAGCTGGACGTTCACCACCTCCCAAGTCGTGCAAGCCATTCTCTCGTCGTTCTACTATCGCCAAAAGCCGTCCCGAGTCCGCGAACCGGAGGTCCGTCCACCGCCCATTCTCTCTTGCAACCGCTCTGTCTGGCGCAAAGGCAAAGAGCCAGCCCAGCCCCAAAGCTCCTGCGTCCTGGTCATTCGATATCCATGTGGACACCGAACAGGAAGAGATGACCAACCTCATGCAACACTCCACCTGTGTCCTAGACATCAGCGATCAGGAAGGGAAAGTGGAGACCTCTGGTCGAGGCAAGGAGAACGTTCCTCCGGCAGAACTCGGAATTGACCTTCCTCGTTCTCGCCAGCAGGAGTCTCCTGCGGCCGCGGCACGCAAGTCTGTCATGCTGGAGGAGTCTCGTGAGCCGTTGGGTGACCTCAACGCCGCTGACTACTACGGTGACGACTGCCATGCCTTCTCGTATGCCGTTGTCTATGATGACGAGACCGAGGAGAACGCGAAGAAGGCCCCTTCGGTCCCACGCTCCAACCCCAACTCCACCCGCAGCAAGCTTTCCAACGTCTCCTCCGTTTCTTCCTTGCTTGAAGCAACCGCCCCCGTCAAGCCTACCGCTGAAGCCGAAGCTGAGCCTTCTGAGGCAGCAATCGAGATCTGGGAGAGCGAGAGTGCCGCGGAAGAAGCCGCCGATGCCAACTGATCCGCGGCCACCGCTTGATAGCTCTAACCTGACTATCACCTATCTTCCATACCAACAAGACTTCTTTACATGGCGTTCGGATTACCTCCAGGGTTGTACAGCATCGTTTTTGGATACCCTACCTATACAGTCTTTCTGATTTCGTTTGGAGCCCGTTTTGATACCGACCAGATCCGTCACGAGACGAATTTTCTTGAGTCCTTTTCCTACTATCACATCCAGAACCTACACCATACCTTCCTAGTCGACTTTCTACAAACCAACCCGAATTACACCCACCTCGATACGAGTCACTATCATTGGCCTGAAGCATAATGGCCCTCTCCGTCTCCTCACTCTTTTGCGCATCTTGTAGATGCTGCGACCTTTACCTACCTCCTAATGACCTAAGAATGTGTTACGTCGCTTAATGCCTGTATGAGATACATACCCTCAATATAATTAAACCCAAAAACAGAGAGAGAATAAAAATAAAATTGTCATGAAAAAGATCCAGACTAGACCTTGTAGGTAGTAAATTGCATCTACAGTAAAGTACACTAAGCTTTCCGTCTTGTAGCTCTTGGAGTTTCAACACCACCCATCTCTGTATCCTCATCTTCCCCATCCTCATCAGACTGTTCCTCGTCCTCATCCTCATCCTCAACATCGTCGTCGTCCTCTTCTCCCCCAACCGACGCAGCTGCTTCCGCCACAGCCTCCGCCAATTCTTCCTGCTCATACGCCTCTTCCTCCCCCTCACTCATTTCCCCGCCACCCTCACCATCACCACCCACCTCATCCTGAAACTGCACTCTCCGATCCGCCCTCTTTTTCCCTTTCCCCTTCCCATCACCCTCATCCCCAACCTCATCCCTCCCCCCGACCCCTCTCTTCCCACCACTACCAGCACCAGCACCACCAACCCTCTCCTTCCACGCCGGCGCCCCCTTAATAATCCCCCTCACCTCCGTCGCCATCATCATCTCCCTCTGCGACGCCACCGCCGGATCCAGCCAAAAGTCCACCATGACCGACTCCGGCGTCGCATGATCCGGCAACCTCAAGATATTCGTAAACTCGACCTCATCATCCAGCAACTTATCATCCAACAGCGCCAGAATCTTCGCCCGCATAATCGTCTTCGTCTTCGCAAGCGTCCCGTTCCCGAACCACCCGTCCGTCACGATATCGCATTCCTCGCGCAGGAAACCCGCCGGTGGCGGATGGGGATCATTCGGGAATAGTATGCTTCGCAGTGTCGGGTCCGTTACGTCGCAGAACATCCACATCCGCCCGTCGCGCGGCAGCGGCAAGCATCCTGTGAAGAGGTGCGTTGTTGTGGGGAGTTGTTGTGTTTCGGTTTGTTGTTGGTCTGCGTGAGTTTCGTCCAGGTATTGGGGTACTTCGCCTGCTCGGGCGACGGCGTGTCGACGGCCGGTGTACCCGTCTCGAGCGACGTCTGCTTCTCGGGGTAGGATGCGGAACATGGCTGTTTGGTAGATACGGTAAGATGGGTCGGTGCGTGGGTCGTGGCCGTATTTGATGATGGCGTCGCGCCAGGGCCCCGAGCGGAAGATGTATCCTACGTAGGGGATGGCGTGGCGGAGGGCGTAGCGTTGCTCGATTGTGGGTAGGGAGTTGCGGAGGCCTCGTCGTGTCCAGGCCGGGCGTCGTTGGAAAAGGGCTTCTACGGCGCTGATGGTTTCTTGGAGTGTTTTGTCGAGAGTGTGGATTGGCGGGCAGTTTGTCCGGGGGGATGTTGGGACTGTGCCGATGTCGTAGGATACCAGGTGGGTTAGGACTTTTACCACTCGTTGCGTGTTGACGGTTGTTATGTTGCCGGAGTTGTCGATGGCTTGTCGGACGGTGGGGTTTTGGCGGTAGCTGGGTTGTGAGGGTTAGTTTACGGCGCAATGGGAGTGGCATGGGATGGGGGGCTTACATGTAGGTGAAGGGGATGTCTCCGAAGCTGAAGGATGGTGGAGGGATGATGTCTACGTCGGTGATGGCGCCTTTGCTCATGTCGAGGTCGAACTGTTTCATTTTGTCGTCTGTATCCAGTTAGTTTCTGCTGGTGGGTGATGGGGTGACAGGAGTCGTACAATCAAATGGCAATATCTGCTCCCGGAACCGGTTGACGAAGGAACTGGAGCCAGTAGAGAAGACAAAGTCCGGCATGCCTGTCTATGTTAGTATCAAGCAAACCAATACTATTTACGTAAATAGTTTGTAGACTCACCTCGAAACACATGTGTCCGATTAACCAAGCCCACTGGCTCGACTTGATACCTGGACACATTATCACTGAGACTCCGCAGCAGTTCTCGAGCACTGCGTCGTTGCGGCTCCGTGTGCACCGTGGACACAGCAACACCGCTAAAGGGTTCATTCGATCCCTTCTTCCGCTTGCGACCTGTTCTTTTCGGAACCGTCACTTTCAGAAGAATGTTGTTGGACGGTAAGCTGGTCGACTGAAGCGGCCTGGACATGGCATCTTCCGGCCGAAGAAGCAGCTGGGCCGGGCTGTCAGGCTTGGGGGGATGCAATATCTGGAGTAGCCGTGTTATTCCTTTCTGAGTGGCAGTGAATAGGATGGTATAACGTACTTTGGTTATGCCCGCATCACCCTTTAGCGTGTCGACGGCCTTGTCGAGGTTTCTGATAATGGCTGGATGCTCGACGCTGACAATGCGCCGTGAGGGGATTTGATAGAACGGGGCTGTTCTTGCGCCATGTTGGTCGGTCATGTTGTCTCTACGGCGTAAACACGCCGTTTTTAGCCCCTTGTTGGGCTATTTAATCGTGTGACTGGTGATTGGGGAAAATGCTGTCCCGAGGCCGTTGAAGCTATATAAATTGCGGATAAGTCTGCACGAATACGGAGCTAGGATTGACGTCAACCGTTATCCAGGGGTTTAAAGTTAATTCAACATCCTACAGCTTGCTAGGCCAGTGAATTGGTTCACTCGATCATCTCGGTACTAGTGTGTTTCTTCTAATCACCACTACTACAGCAACAGTGATCCCGTTCCTATCATGCCGCCGTGCCAACGTTGTCGTTGCTAGGAATCTGAAAGTCACATGACCAGCAGACAGCCACACCACCATCCGGATCCCCCGTCAAAAAATCAGATGGGAGGGAAGGTAAAAAAGCCGCGACTGAGACATGCTGAGAGGCTGGATGATGGGTGGGTGTGCTACTTCTTTTTTTCTTCCTCTAATAAGAAGATGCAGTTGCTTGCTTTTCTTTTTTTAATTTTTCATACGAGTTTTCTTACTCGGGGGGAATGCGCTGTCTTGTCTAACCCCTTGCCTGTAGTTGCACTTGGAGACAGTCCAACATGAACGCCCTCCGGAAGGTAGGAGAGTAGTAGATGGTCTAAGTATATATATTTCGTAATGCTGAGGCGGCAACCCCCCCAATCTGATTTCATCTGGACCTCTAAAAACCGGTTGATTCCCGATTCACATCGTGCTGGTGGTCGGCAGGTAAAAAAGGTAGTTTGCCAAACGGACCCAATCAGGCCCACGACTTGTCCTGCAACCACTAAGAAGACAACGTCCGAGCGCTCTTCTAACTACTAAGTACTACTAGTAGTTAGTTGGTTAGCCACAGGCTGCCTGAGAGAGAGTGTGTCCGCTCCTCAAAGTTGCGGCCCCCTCCCCGACCTTGATACTCTCACTAAACTGCTATCGATCAATTAATCCCTTACAATTCTCAGACTGCTCGACTGGGCTGGTTTCTCGTGCTTTCTTTACCTGTTGAACGCGCGCTGACGATAGAAAATCTGATCTACTTCTTTCTTTTGATTCCTCTTGCCAACTGCGACCGTGGTTCATCGACTTATTCCTGCTTCTCTCTGCTTCTTCTTCTTCATCCCCCGGGGCTCATTCATTTGCACCCCGCTTCCCGACAGCCGCTAAGCGACACGGAAAGACGATCGAACTCCAGCAGACCAGACCGACTGACGACTGACTGGCTGCTCCCTATACCGCTCCCGTTCGCGCCAAACAGTGAAGCGTGCCTGTCTGAGAGATCCTCCTCCCTCCCACTCCCACTCCTCCCCCAATTCGCCCCGATACCTGAACTTCCTCTGAGGTAAGTCCTGCAGCTATAGTTTCCTGTTCCTCTCGCGCTTCGGGAAACTGTTCTTGTTTTGATCCACCTCTCTCTTTCTTCCTCCCCTTTATCAAAATCCCCCCTTTCTGGTGTGATTACACCTTCCATCATCCGCTGGTTCTTTTGGCATCCTACCTACCGCCTCACCCCGGTGCTGCGTGCTGGCTGGCTGGTGTCCACCATTCCCACTCCCCTTCTACTATCTCTTTTCCTATTGATTTTGTATATTTCCCGCCCTTGCGATTTTTGGCACGAGCCTTGTTCCTGGACCTTGTGTCTCTCCCGTCAATCCCCGATTCGAGCGCTATGTTAGGTGGTGTTGTGGTTGGAAATGCTCATGTGGTCATTTCCAGGCCGACATAAATAAATCCCGACGTGGCTCTCCTGAAATTGCCTCCTCCGCGCTATACCAACTCCCCATCCCTCCTGCTAGTGTGCGGCATCTTGCTGCACTGGCACTGAGATCGAGACCGAGTACATGTGGCTGTTCGACTAGTCGTGACAATGAAGGGCTTCAGACAGAGAGTGGTGAGTGTTCCCTGTCCACTTCCGCTGCCCCCTACACGCCCGTTCCCCGCCTCCCTTCTGCCGATGATCAGCTCTCGTCCACCGACCGATTCGCTCTCTTCCCCCCAGACTGCTGGGATGCAGGCTAATTTGCCCAGCATGAACAGTTGTCGAGGGCAAAAGACGCAAATAAATCCTCGAAGAAGAAAGATTCCTCCCACTCGTCCCAAAACAATGCCGCCCTCGGAGTCCACCACGGACAGCAGTCCTCTTCCCCTAATCAGGGCACCCCGACTTCGTCTACGACATCCGTGAATGATACTCGAGGAAAGTCGCCGGACAATGGCTCGCAGGCGGGAATGTATCCTGGTCAGTACTATATCCCGCAGGGCGCAGGCTTGGTTGGTCAGCCCGTGAATAACGGTGGACCAGGTACGCCCACGAAGCAGGGACAGCAGATGGCTCCGAGCGTGGTCATCAGTCCAAGCGCACCGGTAAGCCTTCCTTCCATTATCGAAGCGCCTATGCCGTGGTTCTTTCGAATCCGCCTCGGTGGTAGCTTCTATCGATCTTCTGATCGGCGCTGACACTGGCTTTCATTCGTATAGCATGTCCCTCCCCCGGGAGCCGCCGAGACCATGCCCGGAGATCTCGCGCCCCCACGGAAGTCCCACGTCTTCGATCGCCTTCAGACGACACCCAAGGATATGTCCGAAGGAATCCGAACCCCTAAGCGCCAGCATTCATCGCGATTCGACATCTCCGATCAGCGCCAAAGAGAGTTGGAAAAGCTGCAAGGCTTCCACGAGGTTCCCCCGAATCGTCGCCAAGAGCTGTTCATGCAGAAGATCGATCAATGCAACATCATCTTCGACTTCAATGACCCCACTGCCGACATGAAGTCCAAGGAGATTAAGAGACTGGCGCTCCATGAGCTCCTAGACTACATCGCCAACAACCGTTCGGTCATCACGGAACCCATGTATCCCCGTGTCGTCGAGATGTTCGCAAAGAATCTTTTCCGACCGATTCCGCCCCCTGTGACTCCCCAAGGCGAGGCGTTCGACCCGGAGGAGGACGAACCCGTGTTGGAAGTCGCATGGCCCCATATCCAGGTTGTGTATGAGTTCTTCTTGCGATTCATCGAGAGCCAGGACTTCAACACCAACATTGCCAAGCAATACATCGATCACCACTTTGTGCTTCAGGTATGCTATATTCATGTTCTGCAGGATGAGTAAGTGTAGGACCGTGCAACTAATGTGCCGCAGTTGCTGGAGCTTTTCGACTCGGAAGACCCCCGTGAACGTGACTTCCTCAAGACCACCTTGCATCGCATCTACGGAAAGTTCTTGAACTTGCGATCATATATTCGGAGATCTATCAACAACGTCTTCTTCCAGTTCACATATGAGACCGAGCGATTCAATGGAATTGCAGAACTGTTGGAAATTTTGGGTTCTATCATCAACGGCTTTGCCCTTCCTCTGAAGGAAGAACACAAGCTGTTCCTGACAAGAGTTCTGTTACCTCTACACAAAGTGAAGAGCTTGAGCATGTACCACCCGCAGTTGGCCTACTGTATCGTTCAGTTCCTGGAGAAGGACTCGTCATTGACGGAAGATGTGAGACCACTCATCAAACCTGCCTCATCGTAGCTTACGTCACTGACTATGGAATAGGTGGTCCTTGGTCTGCTGCGCTACTGGCCCAAGACAAACAGTACGAAGGAGGTTATGTACCTGAACGAGGTGGAAGACATTTTCGAGGTCATGGACCCTGCCGAATTCGCCAAGGTCCAGGTGCCCCTGTTCCAACAGCTTGCGAAGTCTGTCGCCAGCCCGCATTTCCAGGTTTGTTACCCTGAAGTCGATGCAAGACGCCGTGCAGAAGTGCTAATTGCTCATCAAGGTCGCGGAACGGGCGCTCTATTTCTGGAACAACGAATACTTCTGTAACCTTGTTAGCGACAACGTGGAGATCATATTGCCGATCATGTTCCCTCCTTTGTACGAGAATTCTAAGGGCCACTGGAACAGGTAGGTTGATGTTAATCCGAGTGATCCCTTCCGCAGCGGCTAACTGTCTTGCAGAACAATCCACAGCATGGTTTACAACGCAATGAAGATGTTTATGGAGATCAACCCACAGCTTTTCGACGAATGCTCTCATGAGTATAATGAACGCCAGAACAGCGCTGAAGAACGTGAAATCGGCAGACAGCAGAGATGGGAGAAGGTGTTGGAACGGGCCAAAGACAGAAAGAATGGGGTTGCTGTGCCGCCGCAATGCCAAGTTGCGGAGATCCCTGTCCATTTAGATGACATTGACCAAGTGGCGCTCGACAGTCAAAAACGTCTTCATTCCCTGAAGCTGGATGACTCGAGCTCGACCGAGCGCCGGCCCCGAGAAAGCACGACATCTTCGGTAAGTACTGAATGCCCCGAGTAGCTTGCGTGGTCATGTTCTGCCCATGACTTTGTCGCACTTGGCGAAAAGAATTGAAAAATTTCCCTACCTTTGCTTCGTCATCGTCTTTGCTAAGAATCCGCCGATTTTATCGTACAGCAAGCGTGATTCTAACGTTGAAACGTCCGTTTTTTTCTCCAGAGACGGCGCCGAGGCTCCTCTGATGATATTCGAAGGCGACGAAGTGGTAGCGCCAGTGAGATACGACCGCGTGTAGATCGACGACGGCCAGGTGCTGGCGTTACCGTATCGATCTTGTCCCGAAGCAACTCCACCAAGTAATGGTTGGCTTGATGGACATACTTCCGTTAGATTTTCCTTCTATGATGGCATAGCGACTACGAGCTGCGATGAAGTGTATTCGTGTCTATTTGGTTCCACGTTCGGCCAGTTACTTCCTTCTTCGTGCTCTTCTCCCCCTTTCATCCGCGTCTTCATGTTTCCCCCCTTCTTCTTCTTTTCTTTCTTAACTTTCTACTACTCTGTGTACATGGCCTTGAATATTCTTGTGTCTGCGCGAGCATGTGGCTCGGTTGCCCGTGCATCGGAGCGGACGATCGAGTTTGGACTATTAGAACTGTGTTCGGGTCTGGAAAACGGGTGCGAATGGCGTTTCCCTCCGTCGATGTTGATGTCGGCAAACCTTTTGATATTACAACATGAAGTATTTATGGCATGGCCGTGAACCAGATTCCTTTTCCTCCTAAGAATTCATCCACGCGAGTATACTAGGTCTTCCATAATGTTGTTCCTGTTGACCACGTGCCTCCTGCGAGTGAACCCCTGAGCCAGTAATCCGTGATAGGCTCGGTAGCCGCAGCGTAGCATTGTAGACGCGCGCTTACCGGGTAGGAGAAACAAAGTCCCGTTTTTGCCTAATTCGGCCTAGTGTTTCGTTCGGGGTCTCTGCGATACCCGCGTTTCAGTCTGCTCTCGCTGCTTTCTGTTCCTGTCGGTTTGCAGGCTGGTAGTTTGCGCTCATTAATCCTTTGCTTGATACTCTCGACCTCCTCTCCCTCTCCTTTAATCTTTCGCTATATATTACCTTACCTCCCCTCTCCCTCCTCCGGTCGCTGTTCCCTACGCCCCAAACCGACTGGGTCCGATTAATGACTTGACGAACTCGACACAATACTTCTTCCACATCTTATGAGGCGCCTTCCGTCGCTGAGCCATTCGAGATAGAGCTCCACCACCACGATCTCCACCACCAACACGCATATGAATTCGACATAAGAGCAGCTTGTGCCGGCTTCTAGATTCAGGCCGGCCTCGCGGCCTGGCGATTAATTAATCCCAATCTCTCAACATGGCCTCCGCTGAGGCCCCCCGAGGCAACATGGAGCGGAACGCGGAGCGAAACATTGATATCTACAGCACCAAGCTGGGCGACGACAAGATTGGTGCGTCTCGGTCCTTGCTTGTTCAGACTTGGGATAGGAGCTTCAGCTGTGGATTGGACTCTCAGGTCCTATGTTGTTTCGCTGCGAGCATTGAGCTGACGGTTTCTTTTCGCACATAGATATTAAAATCAGAGCGAATGTTGCTGTCGAATTACGGGATAGTATTGAACCATTATGCTCTGGCGCAAGCTACCCAATCTTCTTGTCGAAGCTATGGCCGGTGTTCAAGAACATCCTGAAGGGCGAGCCCGTCTTCACGAACATGTCCTTCGATCAGGTGAGTTAGTGATTGTGACCGGTTCAGGTTCCTGCTTGAGGAATGGAGGCTCATACATAGGTTAAATCGCCAGAAATTACGGAATTGTATCCTCGAGACGCTACATCGATTGCCAATGGCGTCGCCGGACGTCGAACCCTATGCCGCCGACATGGTCGACCTGCTGATGGATTTGGTACGGATTGAAAACGAGGAAAACGCTGTTCTGTGCATGAAGACGATCATGGATCTCGAGCGCAATCAAGCCAAGGCGACAGCGGCGCGCGTACAACCTTTCCTCGCGCTCATTCAGGAGATGTTCCAGATGATGGAGCAGGTGGTCCGCGATACCTTCGATACCCCCAGTCAAGCCACCCCTTCTGGAATGCCCTCAACACCAAGTGCGACGGCTCAGACTTTTCAATCGCCTCGACCTAGCTCCCCCGCGACGTCGGTATCAGATCTCGCGCCAGATCAGCAACAACAAGCCAACAATGTGTTACTCAAGGGAATGCAGTCGTTCAAGGTCCTCGCCGAGTGTCCAATCATCGTGGTGTCCATCTTCCAAACCCACCGCGCGTCCGTCGCGGCAAATGTGAAGCTCTTTGTGCCGCTGATCAAGAGTATTCTTCTTCTCCAAGCGAAACCGCAGGAGAAGGCACACGCAGATGCCGCAGCCCAAGGGACGATATTCACGGGCGTATGCAAAGAAATCAAGAACAGAGCTGCTTTCGGTGAGTTCATAACAGCGCAAGTGAAGACAATGAGCTTTTTGGCCTATTTGCTTCGTATGTATGCACAACAGCTGCAGGATTTTCTCCCCACTCTCCCCTCAGTCGTTGTGCGTCTCCTTCAAGATTGTCCCCGTGAAAAGTCCAGCGCGAGGAAGGAGCTCCTGGTGGCCATCCGCCACATAATAAACTTTAATTACCGAAAGATATTCCTTGAGAAGATTGACGAGCTTCTTGATGAAAGGACGCTTATTGGCGATGGACTCACTGTCTATGAGACTATGCGACCCCTAGCCTACAGTATGCTTGCCGACCTCATACATCACGTCCGCGACCACTTGACGCGTGATCAAATCCGTCGAACTGTGGAAGTGTACACCAAGAACCTCCATGATGATTTCCCCGGAACAAGCTTTCAGACAATGAGTGCCAAGCTCCTTCTCAATATGGCAGAGAGGATATCTAGGCTGGAGGACAAACGGGAAGGCCGCTACTTCTTGATCATGATCTTAGATGCCATTGGTGACAAGTTCGCGTCGATGAACTACCAGTTCGATAACGCGGTCAAGGTTTCCAAGGCATACAAGGCCACAAAGAAGGATCTCGAGCCGGCTTCCGAGAGGTATCTTGCGGAGAAGGAGCATCCACCTGATTGGGATGAGATCGATATCTTCTCGGCATCTCCCATCAAGACCTCTAATCCTCGTGATCGCGGTGGTGATCCGGTCTCGGACAACATCTTCCTTTTCAAGAACCTAATCAATGGTCTGAAGAACATCTTCCACCAGCTCAAGAACTGCAACCCCGATCACATCCAAATCGATCCGAACAGTGTCCCCATCAACTGGTCCGAGGTCTCGTATGGCTACAATGCTGAGGAAGTGCGGGTTATCAAGAAGTTATTCCACGAAGGAGCCCGAGTCTTCAAGTACTACGGGGTGGACCAGTCACCTCCGGAAGTTCACTACTCCTCGCCATTTGATTTCCTTGCTGGTCAATACACCGCACCCATGTCACGCGAAGAAAAGGAGCTCCTGGAGAGCTTCGGAACCGTGTTCCACTGTATTGATACGGCCACCTTCCATGAAGTCTTCCACTCTGAGATACCCTACCTCCACGAGCTCATGTTCGAACACGGCGCCCTCCTTCACCTCCCCCAGTTCTTCTTGGCTAGCGAGGCCACTTCCCCGGCATTCTCTGGAATGGTGTTGCAGTACCTTATGGACCGGATCCACGAAGTGGGTACTTCCGACATGACGAAAGCAAAGATCCTGTTGAGGATGTTCAAGCTCTCGTTCATGGCCGTGACACTGTTCTCTGTTCAGAACGAGCAGGTACTGCACCCTCATGTCACCAAGATCGTCACCAAATGCATAGAGCTCTCGGTCACTGCTGAGGAGCCAATGAACTATTTCCTCTTGCTGCGCTCCCTCTTCCGTAGCATTGGTGGTGGCCGGTTCGAACTCCTTTACAAGGAAATTCTGCCGCTGCTGGAGATGCTTCTGGAGACATTTAATAACCTGCTACTCGCTGCCCGCAAACCGCAAGAGCGCGACCTCTACGTCGAGCTTACACTTACAGTTCCTGCTCGCTTGAGTCATCTGCTACCACATTTGAGCTACCTTATGCGTCCAATTGTGGTAGCGTTGCGTGCAGATTCGGACCTCGTGGGACAGGGTCTTCGGACCCTCGAACTATGTGTCGACAACCTCACTGCCGACTACCTGGATCCGATCATGGCACCCATTATGGACGAGTTGATGACGGCTTTGTGGGACCATTTGCGGCCCCATCCCTACAATCATTTCCACGCGCATACAACCATGAGGATACTCGGAAAGCTTGGTGGCCGTAATAGGAAGTTCCTAAACCACCCTCCTGACCTCACCTTCGAACAATTTGCGGATGACACGCCGAGTGTCGACATCAAGCTTATTGGACCCAGCGAGAAGCGTCCTTTCCCTGTCGAGATTGGCGTTGATTTGGCCATTGGAAAGTTGATGGAGGTTCCCAAGACGCCCACAGCCAAGGCATCGGACAGCTACTATAAGCAGCAGGCGTTCCGGATGCTTTCATCTCAGCTCAAGCTGTACATTGGATATGAGAGTGTCCCGGAGGACTTGGCTTCCCTCATTCGTTTGCATGCAAATGATCTTTTCGAGAGCAAGACCACTGCAATGCCAGACATCCTCGAGAAATCTGAGCGATCCAGCTCGATCACGAAGAAGCTCACACAGGAGGGTTCGTTGAAGAAACTCATCAAAGCTTGTATCTTCGCGACGACTATCCCGGAGCTTGAGCAGACTGCAACCGCCTTTGTGGCCGACGTATGCAAACACTTTGCTGTTGTGGAAGTCGGACGCGCTCTTGCCCAAGCTAGGCACACTCGCAGGCCTTTCGATGTCAATAATGGCGAAGGGCCGGTGTATCTCGACTCCCGAGTTCTAGCCGAAGCTTTGGTAGAGTCCCTGTCATCGGACAATGCTTCTGTCCGTGATGGTGCTCAGGCAGCAATGCAGGTCATGAAGGATGCGGCCGCTATCATCTTCGGAACACCTGACCGAGTCTCAAAGCTTCCCTTCTTCCAACATCTGGGTCGCGTGTTTTGCCACAGTTGCCATAGCGAGGAGTGGTTTACTAAGGCTGGGGGGAGTCTTGGTATCCACATCTTCGCGACGAAGCTGGACCTGGGCGATTCCTGGCTCCTGGACAAGCAGGTCGAGTTCGTTAGAGCTTTGATGTATGTCATCAAGGATACACCGTCTGACCTACCAGCCAGCACGCGAATCAGGGCGCAGGAGACGCTGGATCTGATCCTCCGCCGGTGCTGTAAGAGTCTCTCACTTGACGATTTGAAGAACGAGAAGAGCCGCATGTACTCTCTGTGCGGGCACTTTGTCTACGAGCTCTCCCACATGAATAAGCAGGTCCGGGAGGCTTCGCGTCGGAGCTTCTCGACTATTGCTGAAGTCCTGGGTTGTCAGGTACATGAGCTCATTCTCCCTGTGAAGGAACGCCTTTTGCAGTCCATCTTCAACAAGCCGCTCCGAGCGCTTCCATTCCCCACCCAGATCGGATTTATCGATGCCATCACATACTGTCTGAGCTTGCATAATAATATTGTGACCTTTAATGATCCACTCAACCGGTTAATGTTGGAGTCACTTGCCTTGGCTGATGCCGATGATGAGTCTCTCGCCTCCAAGCCGAACGAGTTCAAGAATGCAGAAATGATTGTCAACTTGCGTGTCGCGTGCCTTCGTCTCCTGTCTATGGCAATGAGCTTCCAGGAGTTCGGTAACACCCCCCAGAATACGAGCCGCGCACGCATCATATCTGTGTTCTTCAAGTCACTCTATTCACGATCTCCTGATGTTATTGAGGCTGCCAATGCGGGTCTTCGCGACGTCCTTACGCAGACCAACAAGTTGCCGAAAGATCTGCTTCAGAACGGTCTTCGTCCTATCCTGATGAACTTGCAGGATCCCAAGCGTTTGAGCGTCGCAGGACTCGACGGACTTGCGCGGTTGCTGACATTGCTCACCAATTACTTCAAGGTCGAGATCGGAGCTCGCCTTTTGGACCACATGAAAGTCATTGCAGATGATGCAATTCTGCAGAAAGTGTCTTTCAGTCTTGTTGAGCAAAGCCCTCCGATGAAGATTGTGGCCGCCATCTTCAACATCTTTCATCTACTTCCCCCGGCTGCCACTTCTTTCATGGAGCATCTGGTGAACAAGGTGTTGGATCTCGAAGACAAGCTCCGCCGGACGTCTAACAGTCCTTTCAGGAAGCCGTTGGTCAAGTACTTGAATCGGTATCCTAAGGATAGCTTAACCTTCTTCCAGAACCGCTTCAAAGACGAGCGGTTTGGACGATTCTTCGGTCAGGTCTTAGCAGACCCAGAAAGTGAGGCACTTCGCTCTGCGGTAGTTGCGGACACCGATAGCTTTGTGAACGCTGCTTTCGGACAAGAGACGACGGATGGCAAGAACACTGCTGCAATCAACGGTATTTATGTGGCCCACTCTATCTGTATGCATGAATCTACCAAGCGCTGGTTGGTTTCGCAGACGGATTTGAGAGTCAAGCTATTGAACTCGGGACGCGATCTGGAGAAAAAGCTTCGGAATGACAAGCTACCGGCAAACGAGCGGCTGAGAGTCGAACAAGCTGAGGACCAGCTGATGGATATCTTCACCAACTACTTGACGGAGTCGGTGCAGGATCTGGATTTCCTGTTCGAGGTTATGGACGGGCTGTCTGCCGAAGAACTGAAGCGTACGCTGGCATTCCCGAAATTCATTTACCGTCACATCATCACGAATGAGTCTATCGATTACCGTCGTTCTGTGATCATGCGGTGCCTCGACCTCTACAGCCAGCGCACCTGCTCCCAGAAGATGAAAACATATGCCTTCCGCCATCTAGTCAACCCCATCTTCGCCATGGACGTCCAGACTACATGGAACAGCCCGGCCAATAGTCCCAAGCTGATGGATAAGAGTATGACAGAATTCATCCAGAGCCGTTTGTGGAAGCCTCAATTGGCCGATCTGAGCGATGAGTCGAACCAGGCTGGTGTGGACCACTCGCGCATGGAACTCCTCCAGCTGTCTGCCTTGTTGATCAAATATCATTCCCAGACCGTACAGGAATCGCGCAAGGACATCATCAAGTTCGCTTGGAACTATATCCGACTGGAAGACGTCATCAACAAGTACGGCGCCTACGTTCTCATTAGCTACTTCATTGCGCATTATGAGACTCCTTTCAAGATTGTCGTGCAAGTCTACGTGGCTCTACTGAGGGCTCACCAGAACGAGGGTAAGGCCCTTGTGACCCAGGCTCTTGATGTTCTTGCACCTGTCCTGCCGAATAGGACCTTCATGGCAAACCAAAATACACAGGTACATGATCCGCGGTACCCAATTTGGGCGAAGTGGCCTCGACGCATTCTGGCGGAGGAGACCGCGAACTTGCAGCAGGTCATGTGCATCTTCCAATTCCTCGTGCGGCAGCCGGATCTCTTCTACGACTCAAGGGAACATTTCGTTCCTCTTATTGTTCCATCTCTGATCAAGATCGCTTCACCTATGAGCTCTTCGAACGAAAGCAAGAAATTGGCACTCAACCTTGTTAGTCTCATTTGGCACTGGGAGGAAAAGCGCGTTAAAGCTAGCCCTACTGCGATGCCAAACGGTGTCCATGATTCCCCCAATGTTAAGAAGCGCAAATTGGAGGAGGCTCAAAGTACTGCATCCCCTTCGCCTGCACCTGGGTCCTCTCGAGATCGAGAATATGTCATTCCCCCCGATCTGCGTGCCGCTTTGACGAAGTATCTTATATCCTTCATCACGACCATTGCAGAGAGGTATCCAGTTCCTGCATCGCGAATCCGTGAGCTTCCGGGAATCAAGGCTCAGCAGCCTGTGCCTACGGGTGATATGGTGAAGAAGGCTGTACATTTGCTGAGGAATCTTTTGTCTGAAGAGCACTGGGCGGACTTAGACATTGAGCTCTATCAGAAGGTTACTGAACCAATCCTCGCGGGTGAAAAGGCGGACAAGCCTGACGAGAAGCATGTTACGAGTATGGTCAATACTTTGCAGGTCATACGAGTGCTCCTGGCTTGTAAGCCGGATGACTGGATCATGGCTCGTCTGCCCCTCATTCAGAAGCTTTTCGAAAAGCCCTTGCGCTCGGACAACCCGGAAATTCAGGACTGCCTTCATGGCGTAGAAGACGACGTGGATATCACTCCCAAGCTCTTGCCCCCTATCAGAAGGGTTCTGAATGCTCTTCCGGATGATCAGCCGGAGGAGGAGGATGCTATGGATGTCGAGAACTCGCCGTCTGAATTCGTCACCTACCTGTCTGCCATTGCAACCGAGACACTCTCGGCCAGCAATTATGTCTCTAGCCTTAATGTACTCTGGACTCTGTCAAAGAACAAGCCGGCTGAGATGGACACGCACATCCCCCAGGTCATGAAAGCCTTCTCACAGAAACTGGCCAAGGAGCATGTTGCAGCCTCCACCGCTAATCAAGCAGCGTTGCCTCCGGGAACTAAGCCTCCAGAAGGGGTTCCAGACCAGCAGGAATTCGAGCTCGGTGTGGATCTGATCTTCAAGACCATTGAGCTTATATCAGTGCGCATGTCTCACCTTGGAGAGCAGAGGCGTCCATTCCTGAGCGTCTTAGCCCAGTTGGTTGAACGTTCCCAGAACATTAAGCTCTGCAGCAAGGTGCTGGGTATGGTCGAGGCTTGGATTTTCCATTCGACCGAGTCATGGCCTACTCTGAAGGAGAAGACCGCTGTCTTGCATAAGATGCTTCTTTTTGAGTCGCGGCAAGACCAAACCATGCTGAAGAAGTTCCTCGATCTTGTCATTAGGATATACGAGGATTCTAAGATCACTCGGACCGAATTGACTGTTCGACTCGAGCACGCCTTCTTGATCGGAACCAGGGCACAGGATGTCGAGATGCGGAATCGCTTCATGACCATCTTCGATCGCAGTTTGACCCGCTTAGCCAGCTCTCGTCTCAGCTACGTGTTGACCTGTCAAAATTGGGACACGCTGGCGGACTCGTTCTGGCTGGCCCAGGCATCTCACTTGGTCCTGGGCTGCGTGGATATGGGCTCCTCGGCAAGGTTGCATCCAGATGATTTCACCGTTTACCCCGTGTCTTTCCTCTATGGCAATGCCGACAAAGATGCAAGGAAGGCAGATGTTATGGTGGACATTCAGCTGGAAGCTTTCGTCTCCGAACGCAAGCGATTCATCAGTGAAATCGGTGACGTTAAAGCTCGCGATCTGATTGAGCCTCTGTGTCAACTCCAACACACCGACCCTGCCGTGTCTTATAAGCTCTGGACGACTTTATTCCCTATCTTATGGTCCACTTTGTCTAAGGAGGACCGCATCGATTTGGAGAAGGGAATGGTGACTCTAATCACGCGCGAGTATCATCAACGACAACTTGACAAGAGACCTAATGTCGTCCAAGCTCTCCTTGAAGGTGTGGTGCGCGCTAAGCCACGTTTCAAGATCCCGCCACATGTGATGAAGTATCTCAGTCGAACTTATGATGCTTGGTATACTGCTGCCACGTACCTTGAGGAGACTGCCATCAGCCCTATCATCGATACTCCTACTGTCCGTGAAAGCAACCTCGATGCCTTGGTAGAAGTATACGCAGGGCTGCAAGAAGACGATTTCTTCTATGGCACATGGCGGCGCCGTTGTAAGTTTGTGGAGACCAACGCTGCTCTCTCTTATGAGCAACAGGGCATGTGGGACAAGGCTCAACAGCTCTACGAAAACGCCCAGATAAAGGCTCGTTCGGGTGCAATGCCATTCTCCCAGGGAGAATACTATCTCTGGGAAGACCACTGGCTCATTTGCGCACAGAAGTTGCAGCAATGGGAGATCCTCAGTGACTTCGCGAAGCATGAGAATCTGAACGACCTTCTCTTGGAATCGGCTTGGCGGAACATCGAGAACTGGCAGAGCGAGAGTAGTAGGGAGCAGCTTGAGTCTCTTATTAAGTCCGTTTCTGATGCGCCGACTCCAAGACGCACCTTCTTCCAGGCGTTTATGGCGCTACTTCAATTCCACATCAAGAAGGAGAACATCCAGGAGTTCAACGGTGTGTGCGATGAATCTATCCAGCTGTCAATTAGGAAGTGGCTTCAGCTGCCGAAGAGGATCACGAACGCCCATATCCCGATTCTGCAGCATTTCCAGCTGCTCGTCGAGCTTCATGATGCAAGCCATATCTGCGCCAGTCTATCGCAGACTAATGAGCGTAACCTTGATACCAAGTCTGCCGAGTTGAAGCTCCTCTTGGGTACATGGAGAGACCGTCTGCCTAACCTCTGGGACGATATCAATGCTTGGCAGGACCTTGTTACATGGCGGCAGCACATCTTCCAGCTTATTAATGCGACATATCTTAGCCTTTTGCCTCCGCAGACGAACAACGTGGCGAGCAATTCGTATGCTTACCGTGGATACCACGAGACAGCATGGATCATCAACCGTTTTGCTCACGTTGCTCGCAAGCATCAAATGCCTGAAGTCTGCATCAACCAGCTCAGCCGTATTTACACTCTGCCGAACATTGAGATTCAAGAAGCTTTCTTGAAGCTCAGAGAACAGGCCAAGTGCCACTATCAGAACCCCAAAGAGCTGAATAGTGGGTTGGACGTCATCAACAACACGAATCTGAACTACTTCGGTGCTCAACAAAAGGCAGAGTTCTATACCCTCAAGGGAATGTTCCTTGCCAAGCTGAACCATGTCAATGAGGCGAATGAGGCATATGGTGTGGCTCTCTATTATGAGCTGAGACTTGCCAAAGCCTGGTCGGAGTGGGGACAGTACAGCGATCAACGTTTCAAGTCTGACCCCTCGGACTATGAGCTTGCCAGCAATGCTGTCAGCTGCTACCTAGAGGCTGCTGGTCTATACAAGAATGCCAAGTCGAGGAAGCTGCTTAGTCGCATCCTCTGGCTTCTCAGCCTAGACAATGAAGAGGGACAGATTGCGCGTGCCTTCGAGAGTTTCAAGGGCGATACTCCAGTTTGGTATTGGATCACATTCATTCCGCAGCTACTTACAAGCTTGTCGCACCGCGAAGCTCGTCTATGCAAGGCTGTTCTGGTCAAGATTGCTAAGTTGTTCCCACAAGCCTTGTTCTTCCTGCTCCGTACGAACAGGGAGGATATGCTTAACATCAAGAAGCAACACGACCAGAAGCAGGAGAAGCTCAACCGTGTCAGACAACAACAGCAGCAGCAACAGGCTTCACCACGGCCCAAGCCTTCGCCGGGAGTTGCGAATGCCTCTCCTCTTCAAAACGCCCAGACAGCCAACCCCACTGCTCCGACTTCGACTCCCCCGCAGGCCCCAAGTGGTCAGCAACCTGCGCAGAACCAGGCACAGCCACAACCACAAGCGCAAGCGCAAGGCCAGATGCCGAATGCAGGCCAGGTTAACAACCAGAACCAGCCACAACAGACTCCTGTTCAAGGCCAAGTTCAAGGACAACCTCAAGCCCAAGGTCAGCCTCAAGCTCAAGCTCAACCTCAGGCCCAAGGTCAAGCCCCTGTTCAAGGGCAAGTGCCCAATCAAGGACAGCCTCAGGTTCAACAGCAACAAGGCCAGCAACAAGGCCACCTGCAGGTTCCCGGACAAAATGGAGTGCCGCAGCAAAATCAGAATGCTGCTGGCGCGGAACCTGAGAAGGAGCCGCTCAAGAAGCCGTGGGAGTACTCTGATGAGATCATGTCAGGTCTTAAGACTGCTTTCCCCCTGCTGGCGCTGTCGATGGAGACCATGGTGGATCAAATCCACAAGAACTTCAAGTGTCCCCCTGACGAGGATGCCTATCGTCTCATTGTTGCTCTGTTGAACGACGGACTGGCTTACGTGGGCCGGATGCCGGGCTCTTATGCGCAGGATTTCAAGCTGCCCCCTGCAACAGAAGCGAACATCACGCGGTTTGCCGAGACCATTCTCCCTGCCCACATCCGCAAGTCCTTCGAGGCGGACTTTGTGGTCAAGAAGCCAACGATGTACGAGTACATCCAGAAGCTGCGTCGTTGGCGTGACAAGTTTGAAGAGAAGCTCGACCGCCGACCCCAATCTCAATTCTTGGAGACTTATTCGCCTCATCTCAGCGAGTTCCGCTTCCTCAAGTTCGACGAAGTAGAGGTGCCAGGCCAGTACCTCCTGCACAAGGACAAGAACCAAGACTTTGTTAGGATCGACCGCTTCCTTCCAGACATTGATCTGGTGCGCGGTATCGGCGTCTGCCACCGTCGCCTGAAGATCCGCGGCCACGATGGTAGTGTGCATCCGTTTGCAGTCCAGCATCCAGCAGCCCGGCACTGCAGACGAGAGGAGCGGATTCTGCAGCTGTTCCGTATTTTCAACGGACTTCTGGGCAAGCGCAAGGAGAGTCGGCGTCGCAACTTGTACTTCCATCTCCCGCTCATGGTTCCACTGGCGCCTCACATCCGCCTGGTTCGGGATGACCCGTCCTACATCTCCATGCAAGGCATCTACGAGGACTACTGCCGACGTGTGGGCATCAACAAGGATGAGCCTGTCATGTTCACTATGGACAAGATGAGGTCCCTGGCAGAAACGAAACAGAACGTAAGTGATCCCGACTTAGCCATGCAAACGAACCACACTGACTTCTCCCAGCGCACCAACGACCAGCAGCAGGTCCTGCGTACTGAGATGCTCACTGCCATTCAGGAGAAGTGGGTACCCAGCACGGTTGTATTGGACTACTTCCAGCGCATGTACCCGAACTTTTCGGACTTCTGGCTCTTCCGGCGGCAATTTGCTTACCAATATGCGGCTATTGCCTTTATGACCTACGTGATGCACATGGGCAACCGGTATCCCAACAAGATTCTGGTCTCGAGGTTGACGGGTGACATTTGGGGCTCGGAGCTGATCCCCACCATCAACCCAACGAAGGCATTCTTCTACAACCCCGAACAAGTGCCGTTCCGCTTCACCCCCAACATCCAGACGCTGCTGGGACCGATTGCTACGGAGGGGCTGTTTGCGTGCGCATTGATGGCCATTGCACGCTGTCTCACGGAACCCCGACACGAGCTTGAGCAGCAGCTCAGTATCTTCGTCCGGGACGAGATGATGTTCTGGGCCACGGCTCAGCATCGTGCACCTCTGGGGCCGCCGCAGCTCCGCGATCTCGTGTACAACAACAGCGATGTCATCGTCAACCGGGCCGTCAGCCTTGCCAGTCCTCCTGAGGGTAACCTGCCAGCCAACCAAACTACGATCGATTTGATCTCCAAGGCCGTGAACCCGCAGCATCTCGCTGCCTGCGATGCTCTCTGGATGCCGTATCTGTAGAACTGGTCGCTGTTTCTTCTATCTGTTTGCCTTGTCTGTGTTCTCTTGGCGTTTCGTTTGGGCTGAGGGCTTATGGGATTTCCAGCCAGTGGTTTCATTCTAGCGTGGCGCTTCGGGGCAAAACAGGGATCTTCTTGCGTATCTATTTGTTTGACGCGTTTATGCATTGTTGGTGTATCACAATTATTTAATCAATCAACATGTTCAGTTTAAATATACCATGTCCTAGATAAGAATAATGCCCGTATAGTAACAGAAAACTCCATGCTCATGAGCCGAACGCCAAACCCATCCATACCCAGCGGTCAAGTAAACTGGTAAACTATACCAATGACGGCTTGGCCTTCTTCTTGATGCCCAAGCTATTAACAGCAGGCTTCTTCGCCTTCTTCACCCTCGCAAACGAAGGCGGCGGCGGCGGCATCTCCCCAGCACCGCTTCCACTGCCACTGCCACTGCCACCAGCCCCGGCAATACCGGAAATACCATCCCCCACCTCCTCCTCAACCAACCTCTTCACCTTCTCGCCTTGCTCCGTCATAAACGCCCTCTTCGCCGCCTCCTCAATCTCCCTCTCTACCCTCTCCGCCTCCTCATCCTTCTCCTCCCTCACAGCCCCCAACGCCACTTCCCCCCCAGCACCTCCCCTCTCAATCCGCGCATTCCTCGTCCGGATCTCATCCAACGCATCCGCAATCGCCATCTCCCGCTTCGAATCTAGCATCTTCTCTTCCAACTCCGCCATCTTATCCCTCTCCTCCTGCTCTGCCGTTTCCCCTTCTTCCCTCTCCAATCGATCTAGCACTTGCTCCTCCGTCTCCTCCGCCGTTTCCTCCGCTTTACTTCTGTCCCGCCACGGCTCGAAGTTCCGCTTCGCGCCCCGCTCTGCCCGGTAATCCATGTTCTTCGGGTCCGTTAGGAAGGTGATTTCTCCGCTGCACCGCGTGCATCGGATGTAGAACCGGTAAATTGGGATCGAGAAGTATTTTTCGGAGGTCGTTTCTTTGCGCGCGTTGAATTTGCGGCCTTTGTAGATGAATTCGCCTGCATTTCAGGATATACTTGTTAGTATGGGGGTGAAAGGGGGTTTAGGAGGTAAATAGATTGGGAGGGGGTATGTACCGCATTTCGTGCATTTCATGGAGAAGGGCGCCATGAGGCGGACGGTGATTACTTTCGGGCCTTGTCTGTGATGGTTTCGTTAGATGAGGCGTTGTCGGGTATGGTATATGGTATAGGGGGTAGACTTACTGGCGCAGGTGCTTCGGTGTACGCGTGATAGCGCTGGGATCGAAATCCGGGGGGTAGTATTTCCTTAAATTTGATGTTATGTTAGTGCTGTCCTTCTTCTTCTGAAGTTGAGATCAGTGTGATATGAACTTACGTGAGGACCTTTCGCTCGGACATGGTGGCGAGTTAGCTGTGCCGGTCGAATATGAGGGGTTAGGTTTGTATGGGTGGAAAGGTGTTGGGAAGATAGTTTGAATAGTGTAGTGAAGTAAGTGTAGATGGCGATTGCGATGCGATGCTATCTGCTTGCGCTCACGTGACAGCACCTCTTATCTATGCACACAAGACAACTCAATGCTTACTAATTATGCATTTGGATTCTATTAACTGAATGATATACGCCTCCAATGCTATAACCGAACCATGGTGCCAGCTCCAATGACAAAACCAGGGTATACCTCTCCAAACGCCCAGTTGCTATGCTCCAATGTTTCCTCGTGTCCATCAACTATGTCTAGCGTTGCTTCGCATCCGCGACCCTCGGCTGCGCCCTCCCGCCGGGCCTGGCGTGTCGTTCATGTCCATGTCCCGACTCTGGCCCGGCTGTCGTTTGCTTCGTCCGCCGCGTACACGATTCATAGCATGTCGGAGAAGTCCATCAGCCTCGTCATCAAGTTCCATCTCTACCCTGTCGCCAGCTGTCTCCTCGGTGGCTGTGGTTTGGCTGTCGACGTGAGCAACCTCATCGGTCCATTCCTCGGCGTATGCCTCGTCCACTGTCCCGCGTCGTCGAGACACTTTCCCCTTTCCCTTGGAAGACCGTGTCGAACTGCGGCTTGTGGTGGTCCGGGCATCCTCTAACACTATCGGCTCCTCCTGGCCTTCTAGTGCCCAGATTTCCAGTGCTCGCGATAAGAGCGTGCCAGCAATGCCGGCACCACCAGCTGCATCTCCACCACCGCTTGCTCCTAAAACACGCACTGCCTCGTGCAGGGCCGTTACGGCTTCCATAGTGCGATTCAGCTCCAAAAGTACCAGGCCGCGAGCAGTGTGCAGGGACCCAATCAATCCTCGATCCTCGTACCCTCCGACGCCGGATGAGGCGACCCCTGAGGCATTGCCGCCGCTGCCTCCTAGGAAAGGGCTGTACCCGAAGCTTGCGCCTGCCGCACCAATGCGAAGACACTCGTCGAACTCGGCCAGGGATTCTTGGAACTGACCAATACGGCGCAGTGCGTGCCCAAGATTTGCTCGCGTGGCAACCCAGGCGCCGGGTTCACATTGAAGCGATGTGGCCAGTGTGAGAGACTGACGGAACAACTCGACGGCGCCCTCGAGGTGGTTCTGGTGATACAAAACTACACCAAGCTCGTTGAGGACGAGCGGGTCACCGCCCAAAGATGTGAGTTCTGACGGATTGGCCCTTATAGAGGGAGCAGAGCCGGACGCAGCCCCGGTCGACATGGCATAGGCGGCGGACAGATACTCATGGGCTAAGGACATGTTGTTCAGGGCCAGATGTTGCATTCCCAGGAAGAGCTGCGGTAAATGACTGCCCTGGAAAAGCCGAGCCGCCGTGCTATACGCCGCAATGGCCTGATCGTGCTCTCCTTCGGCAGCAAAGGTATGAGCGAAGCCGATCCATGCTGGCGCAGAATGCGGGTCCAAAAGAGACGCTTTGGAGAAGTAGCGTCGAGCTTCCGCTATCTTAGAGACGGATAAGTAATAGACACCAATTGCAAGGTATGTATAAGACTCTTCGGGAGCGTAATCGGCAAGCGTATGGGACAAAAGGAATAGGGCATTTGTGGCGCCCGTCTCGTACAAGCAGGCCAAATGCAAGGGGTACACGGCAGGCGGATGCCCCAGGTGGCTTTGAGCGGTAATATGGACTGCAGGCGTCATCTGCGTCGATGCCGCAGACTGAGATGTGGACAGAACTGAGGAAGTGAGCTCTAAAGCTTCGGCAAATCGACATTGCGTATATAAAGCTTCTGCGCGAGAAAGCAGGATGTCCGGATTCTCCGCTAGGTTGTAGTGAGTTGATAGTGTTTCGGTGGCGTCCGAGAGGATCGTCGGCGAGGAATATTTCGACAAGCGAGTGGTATAAAGCATTTTTGTGAAGTGGGCGGCCTCCTGTGCTACGGATGGGTCGGGGCTCGACACAGAGTCGAAATCAAGCGACTCGAGGAATTCCAGCTCCTCTGCGGGCGACATGAGGGAGTTCTTCATAAGCTGATCAAAGGCCTCGAAGCACTGCACGTCAATGCGCACGGCGTCCTTGTAGCAGTCGCGGGCACGGTCAAACGCATTTTGTTTCGCAAAGCAGAGTCCCCGCAAGTAGCACATCGCCGCCTCAAACCTGACATTATTTGCATCCTCCCGCTCTCGCTCTTCGCCCCGATCAATGCGCGACGCTGTTGTCTTTCCGTTCCGCAAGGTAACATGGCTCTGACCGTTAAGATGTTGAAGTTTGCGGCGACTATTGCTGCTGCGTATAAGGTGCGTAGGATTGTGGTCGCCCAACACTGCAAGTGCTTGATCGAACTGATTCTGTTTGATGTGGCAGTGTGCGGCCAGATAGCGACAGGCCGTACTTCTGGAGATCAGGTCTTTCCGCGACAGGAGGGCTAAGGCACGGGCGTAGTTGTTGTTCGAAAAATGTACTTGTGCGAGCCAAAAGGCATCGGAGTCGCTGTCTATAAGAAGCAATAGGCTTAGCACTAATCGGGGTTGATGCTGGGTTGGTCACTCACTGGTCAGCGCGAGCACTTTATCGCCGATGTAGATGGCCGCATCATGCTGGCCCCGGTTCAGCGCATCCTGACGCCAGGAGCGCAGAAACTTCTCCATGACCAGATGAAGCACGTGGGAGATGAGATTGAGGGAAGTTCAATGGCGAGGGGCTATCACAACGGTCGCATGGACAGAAAGGCATGAGGCGGGTTGGAGGGGCGACGGCGTCCGGGGAAAGTAAACAGACCGCGGCGTCCCTCAGCAGGCAAGACAACTCTCGCGGACAGGAGCCAAGCTATCACGGCGGCAGTGCTAGAGTGAGACACAAGATACAACCCAGCAGACAGAGAAGAGCAACTGGAAATGCTGACAAGCAACGAAGCATTGAGGAATGAAGCTTTGTCGGATTATTGTTGCGAGAATCCAAAGTCCAAAGCGGCGCGTGTTCGGGTCCGTGCGTCTTGCCCGATTGAGAAGCCGGGCGGATGCTGCTTCATCTTCCACTGCTCTATATAACTACTATCTATTTTATCTTCGAGTTCTATTGACTCTAATACATCCTCAGAACACCTTTGTCACCCGCCATCCAACATTGGCTCCTTTGGCCAGAAACAGAAACAGACAGGCTCCAGCATACGCTGCTCCACAGAACCCAATCAACCCGGAATACTCCGTCTCTACTTTCCCCCGGTTCTGCCCCTTCAAGATCTCACCGGCCACAGGGATGGCAACTAACAAGGCTAATCCCATCAACGAGTTTGTTGTTCCGAACCGTCTGCCATAGCTCTCCGTCTTGGAAATCTGAGCCACGCAGACGGGCGTTAGACTTATTGCTGGTCCACTCCAAAACCCGATCAACGCCGCAAAAGCCAGGATGCAAGCTTTGTCGGTGCCTGCTCCAAACCACAGCCCAAATATTAGAATAGTACATACAGCACAGGTTACAAATAAAACGTTGAAACGGCCCCATATATCAGCTAAGACACCCGGAATGATGCGGCCGAAAATAGAAGTTGCGCTCATGATCGTCATGAGATGGTAGGAGAGGGCGCCAGGGGTGCCGTGCGATATGGCATAGGACGGATAATAGTTGATTAGGACTAACAGGCCGATTTCCGCGAGGATGAGTGCGATGGAAGTCATGGTGAAAACGGGCTCTTTGAGCGCGCGAATATCGATTTTACTCCCTGCTGATGGGCTAGGTGGGAGACGTCCTTCGAGAGTAAGCAGGCTGACCATAAGGCTAGCAAGGAATATAAACCCCAGTATGCGAATAGTCCAGGGGAATCCAATCTTATTGCTCAGGATACCGAACACGTTGGTGAAGATGATCCCTCCAATGCCACCCCCTGTCATTGCTATCCCGGTTGCTAGACCGCGTCTTTTGAGGAACCAGTGCGTGATGCACGCAGCACTGGGTGTGTACACTGCTGATGCCGAGAGACCACCTAGGATGCTGAATCCCAAGATGAACTGGTAGTATGCTTAACCAGGCAAACATCAGTTCACGAAACCGGGCTTGCGAGTATTCAACCATACCGTGAGAGACGCTAAGGAACATCATCGACAATGTCATGCCGATGCAGCCGGGCAAGAAAATATTTCTGAGTCCATGTGCATCAAATATAGGTCCTACAGAAACTCCATCAGTAGATATTCGAGCGTTAGGGATGAAAAAAGGTGTATACCGATCTGGATGCCACCAAGATAGAAGAAAAAAAGCCACAAGCTGAAGATCCACGAAATCGATGCTTTTGAGTATCCATGTAGCTGGTGCTCTGCCAGCCAATCTTCCAACAGTCCATTCAGATTCATTATCCCCATTGTCGGGAAGATGGCGCACCATGCACCCAAGATTACTAGCCAGGCTCGCCAACCTCCGTCCGGAAAAGATGACGATTCTTCGCTGTCAGCAAGTGTCTCGGAAACTTCATTTTCCTCGTTATCACTCGAGGTTGCTTGGACCACGGTGCAAACATCATCCTTATCCTGAGTTGGCATCATAGTGATTGGTGTAGAGGAGACAAGACTGAATGGCCAGAAAGCTGGACTTGCTGAACTTAACCACCACCAGCAGCACGCTCAGCAGCGCCAGTCGTCATATTGCGGCGAACCCAGCATACTACTAGTTTGGACGATCATTGATTGGATCAGCGGCCTATCTCATACGCGACGGACGGAGAATTCCCTTGCATCGGCGATTGTGTCCCCGAGAAAAAGCATGTAAACGAACTGACTAGTCATTGGGACAGCAGAGTGAAACGAGCATGCAAGGCATGCCTGTATCATCATCGATCTACAGGATCTACAGTGCAATGGCAATAGCGCAGTAGGAATCAGATATGAAAAAGCAATTCTATACCTTGCCGAGTCTTTAAAGCCCCCTTCTATTAATAAACCATCTACGATCTTAGTGACAGCTATCGGCATGTAAGATCTTGACTCAAGGAAAATATCGAGTATATAGAAGTGCTCCGACCATGTGCATCGGACCTACCGATGCAAGGTAATGTAGATCCCGCATTCTCTGTGTACCACATCTTTTAGAGCTGAGGCATTCCTGAGCATTTCACAAACCTTCTCAGTACTAGTAGACGGAAGTTTCAGGGGAATCAATAACTAGTAGTTCATAGTTAATACCGGCAGTAGTACCCTTTGGCCATGTGGCCCTGTGGCGGAGTGCCTTCCACCTTCGGAGTATTATATATCTAGATGCACTTAGCAGTAATTGACTTGCAGTACTATTAGAGGATGATCTTGAAGTACTTATGTCTCAGCTTCAACCCACATCATATTCGCGAAACTGAAGCTTCACATCATACGTATCACTACGGGCGTTGCTTAGAGAGGCCAATGAAATCAAACAAGGTGTAGAGAAATTTCGATTATAGTAGCAATTCCTCAAAAATATAGTAACCAAAGCATCGAGTACTGACGCACCTACTTAACAGCGATCACAGAGAGGTGTAATCATGGCCTACATCAAAAAATAAACCTCTGTAGTCCAAGAAACCGCTTCTTTGCCATCTCCAAAACCTCATCTTCCTTGCAAAACGCAAATCGGAGAAAATCCTCCCCTATATGCGCATTCTCGTCACTATAGAACTCCGACGGCGGGATAGCAGCAATGCCTATTTCTTGAATCAAAAACCAGCACAGCTTGAAATCTCTTCTTCGCTGTTCGATATGTGCTGGAAATGAGTACTCGCTGGGGATTTGCACCCGGGACAAGTTCACTAGGACGAAATATCCGCCTTCGGGCTCGGTGTACTTAGTAAACACTTGTTAGTATGCAAAGTCTCCATAAGTAAATGAAGGGAAAGTAACTAACCGGTAATCCCAGACTCTCAAACACCTCACAGAAGAATCTCATCTTACCCTTCATTTCCTGCCGGCTATACTCCCAGAAGCCATTTTTGTCTGCCTGTTCGAAAGCAACCGCCACTGCTTCTTGTAATGGAGATACGCTGCTATAGCATATGCGCGTGTGTATGGCAGAAACAAATTTGATGAGCTGCTGTGGCCCAATCAGGTATCCAATTCGCCAGCCTGTCGCGTGGAAGGCTTTCCCGGCGGATGCGACGGTTAGTGTGTGGTCGTAGAGATCAGGGGAGAGGGTTGCGATCCGCGTGAAGGGAACGTAATAAAGGTGGTCATATACTTCGTCGGAGAGGATGAGAAGATCGTGCTTCAGGCAGATGTCGCCGATATGCTGAAGCTCCTGTTCTGTAAAGACTTTTCCGACGGGGTTGTGACTGCAGCGCTGGGTGGTTAGTTTGTTGGCTTAGTGAGGTGTAAGTGAAAGTGGTGGTCCGTACGGCGTGTTGAGAATCTGTAGTTGGTTAGGAAACACACCAGAATTGAAAGAGCACAATAACAAAGGAATATGATTCGTACAATCATCTTCGTTCTCTTGTTTATGGCGTTCTCGAATTCTTCAAAGTCAACGGTCCATTCGGATGCACTTGATATTGTCCTGCTGCTGTCCTTTGGCGGGTGAAGAGGCACGTAGCGAGGAACGCCACCTGCCAGTTCAATTCCGCTTCTATATCTATCACATGATGACCGGTGGTTAGCTTCTTGGTAACAATATCTTGCCCAAGGAAGACTTACTGGTCAAAGAAGGGTTCGAAGACAACGACCTCATCGCCAGGTTGTATAAATGCGAGTAATGCACACAGCATGCCTGTATGATGATTGATTAATGGCCATCAGAAAGTGCCTGACCTGCTGTTTTACCTTCATTAGCACCTGAAGTGATGACAACCTCACTGCTCTCGTCAATTGGTCTTTCAAGCAGCTTTGAATAAGCTGACGCAATAGCGCTTCTTAGACTCGGACGGCCCTGGTGAACTCTCAGTATGAGTCGAAGATATCCAATGAGGTTGTGGTCATATCCTACCTTCGTTGGGGCACATTGGTTGCAATCAACCCGATTGAGGGCTTCCTTGGCCGCATCTATAGCAAATTGGGGCGGATTAAAGCCACTTATCGAGGGATTAACTGTATGATCTGCCACGCGAAATGAATGGAAAGGCTCACAAGAAGCCTTGTCCAAGGTTCACAATTGGCTGGATTGGAGACACAGCAGCTGCTTCGTTGACGATTGACCTATATATGCTTGGTTAGTCTGTCATGTAACAAAGGTGTCAACAATTTTGGAGAGATCATGGATGTACCAAACATCCTGTCTATCAGAGGCCACTCTTGGTGCTGGGGCATCAAAGGACTTGCTACTGCTTTGCGCATCCATGATCACACAATGACTAGAGTCTTTGGATTTTGAAGTTGGGTAAAGTCACTACGAAATAGTTTAGTTTATTGGAAAGGTAATTTAGAGCGCCGGATACTTTTAGGTAATATATGTCAATCATCGCAAAACAAGTTCATCATTAAAGAACATAATCAAGGCCTACGTGTGCAGAGAGCCTACATACAGATCTACTCCAGTCTCTTAATTGGTCACGGAAACTACATCCCGTTGGTCAGTGATCAAGTGTCATGGCGCAGATGCACTAATGCATGGCAAAGAGAAGCAAGGACTCACATTCCTGAGGCAAAATCAAGGTCGGAGCTATCACAAGGTCAATCTTGTAGTGTGAAGAACTCAGTTAACCTTGTTTTTCTTCAAGTCAGGCGTCAATAGAGCGCAACCCTGACTAGCGGGAATACAAACCGATGTGCGCCCCTGACCCAGGTTGACCGTGGCGAGATGATCAACACACTTTCGGCATTGCTACTCTGTGGCCTACATATTACGGGGACTGTATGCAACATACAGACCTGGTGGAACTGTATGGGACGGGATGTTCCTTGTCTAAGTCGAACAGCCTTGCTTGATCCTATGTGAGTAAAGACATTGGAGGAAGGTGACACCAACATGCTGTCACAGGACAGGGTCGGAGGTATAATATATGCTTATGGTTCATTGAAGTATGCTTAGAAGTCTCACAAGCCAATCGTTTGAAGCTTTCATCCGAATATTCCCTATAATCTCGCTCCAAGAGTCCATTACGTATGATGCTGCAACCCGGTACATCTGCAGCCTTACGTAGGCTTCAAAGCTTCCTGAAACCCTGTTCTTGTGGGAAATTCCAGGATGGAGATGCATCTGCACCGTTTGGTCGAGTTGCGCGAACGAAGCCGTTCTCGACCCCCTCAATTTCAGCTACAGGTCGTACAACTTCCACGTCAACCCCGTAATGGTGAGAGTACCATATCTCAGTCAGATTCCTCTGTCGATCACCAGGGGATGCTTTCACAAAGAGGTGCGGAAACCGTTCCTTCATCACATCTAATGCCAGGGCAGAACTGCGGCCAACGCTGTCACAGAAGCGTAGTTTGGAGAATGCAGGAGCGAAGGTCTCCTGCAGCTCCGACTCCACAGAGTCCGGATATTTCCCCACAGCTTGTAGTAGTAAGTTGAACTGCATTAAAGAAACCTGGCCCATATACGAGCCGCCGTATCGGGCACGGTTGTATAGACCAGTAAAGGCAGCGATAGCCCCCATACAGCCGGCTCCGGAGTCTGCTATAGGCAAGGGAGATATCATCGGTTCTGCACGGCCAAGGAATCTCCCATGACACCTTGCAAATCCAGTGAGCTATTTTGTTAGAGATGTCCCTCGAAAGCTTATTTTGGAGTGTGTAACATACACAATCCGCTATCTGCTGCCATCCTGGGCGATGGCACCACTCCCCTTCGTGCCCAAAGCAGGTTTCGTCTACGTAGACGATGCCTTTGCCACGCTTCTCTGCCATGGCAGCCATACTTTCTGGGCTGTACCCAAGTCTTAGGAGGGCACCAGGGCGGTACCCATCAATGATCACGTCGACATCCGCAAGAAGGACTTCGAACTGGCGGCGGCCCTCATCAGTTTTGAGATCTAAGTCCACAGTGCGTTTGCCCATGTTATTGTCAACCTGGAAGAATGGTACGTCAGGCACTGATGACGATGTAATCTTCAAGACATCCGCTCCATATTCAGCTAATGTACGGCCGATAAGGGGCCCTGCAATGACGCAGCAGAGCTCCAAAACCTTGACGCCTTCGAGGATCCTATGACTTCCACTAGAGTTGAAAGCGGCCGGAGGCGTCTTTCCTGGCAGACGCATGACCTTCCACCAAGGATTCTGAATGCTCGTTCTACCCTGTTCAGCAATATGAGTATAATGCCTTGGCTTTCCTGTCCGTGTGAGCTGCAAGGATCAGCTTACGTGGGCGGTGTTTTTGAATTCCTCATACTCGTACACTGTTACCCCTGCTTGTCGATGGGCTTCATTCAGGCTCTCTAGCTCAGCTGCAGAAAAATCCTGAACGTGGCTTTGAATAGTGTTTATGATCTCATCGTAGTCAATGAGATCTGCACGATGGCCGTCTAGGCCGATCATATTCAGAGTGGGAGTGGGGTTCAAAGAGCCATGCAGATGGAAGAATTCGTTATAATTCTTGGTGCGGTACATACTGGCTGCCATTCGCCGATACAAGTTCGATTGCGCAGCATGAATGTCCGTATCTTCATGCAGTCAATCCCTGAAATGAACAGAGAGCGCCTTACTCACCTTTCAGGTATTGTTTGACCTCGGGGTCGGACCGGGAATATCCATTGATCTTGGCGACTAGTGCCTGAAAGCCAAAAAGAGTTGCCCTTTCAAGGCTGATTGTAGTCTTTCGTTCATGTGGCGTAGGCACCGATTGTAGGTCCGCTATCAGAGCTGCCAGGGCCCCTTCTATTCCCTTGAGAGCTGCCAGGGTTTCGGTGACTTTGAAAGGGATCGGATAGTAAACAGTATCTGAGTGGGACTGAAAGATTACTTGGCTAGTCAGGATCTCGACTGGGAGACTGAGGCGTTCATGATCTTGACAAAGGAGATTGAAAATCTGTCTTGCATCTTCTGAGGGCGAGTACATGTCTCTGGCTGCCTGTGAATGAATGGGGCTGTTTAGTAGTCTTCTTTCTTTGCTGACCAGTGCCCGCAAAGCCATCTGCACATACCAGAATTTATGTTCGGTTTTTAATAGTAGGACAGTATGACATAACTGCATGGTTTCCATACGATCACTCGCTGGTGACCAGGGTCTTACTTGAGATAGGAGACAATTAGATGATAATGAATGCAAGGGGATTGCGCTCATCTCACATGACTCAGATACCGGCGACTTGGATTACCCATGAGACCTTTAGATCTTGATGTTATTGATGAGTCCTGAATACATGGCGCTACCGCCATGCCTCCACACTAGCCTTCGCTCATGCTCCATCCTCCGCCTGCCTTAGTCGGTAAGGCTCGCGTTTAGAACCAGTATACTTACTATGACCTGCTATTTGTATTTCAGCTTTTGTCTGAAGCTCTGTTTACTATCTGGATATAATAGATTCAGGTAGTTACTTAGTGAAACTACCTGCTCCTGCGCGTATATATCCATGCAAGCAGGAATTCCAGGATCTGCAGGTACTACCAAGTTGCAGGTAGTAACGATAATTCTATATTAGTACTGTAGAAACAAATAACAGCTGTAAATTATCAAGACTGGGATAATATATTACTGCCTGAGGCCAATAAGCAGCAGGCGGTAGGATTTCTACGTAAGTAGAGGAGGGTGTAGCGGTAGCATCTTCCCAAAATCAGTTCGCAGCATAAATAGATTCTTGAACGTTTGCCCCTCGCTGATGCACTCTGTTGCCCGATATCCGAATTGGGAACAAGGCGTGAAGTAGTAGGATGGCGAATCGAACCAAACAATAGACAAAACCCGCACCTGCCTTTGATATCCTTCTTCATATCAGCGTTTCTTTCCTGATCTTGAGGTAGTACAGAGAATGCAACCCCATCTGGTGGATCTGTGACGCTGCTCACCACTCAAACAGGTAATTGATCTGATAATATGCGTAATCACCTCTCAAGGGATTTTCATTGCGGGCTACTTTGGCTACACAAGGCCGAACAGCATGGAACGGTATATCGTCACATCTGTTTTGGTTTGCCCTTCCTTCCAGTCATGTCTTCTTTCGTGCGGTTCTTTGGCAAGCAAGATAAGGTTGAATAAGGCTGTTTCTTTTCCATTTCAATTTATTTGGAGGATTATAAAATGGCACTCGCCGATGCATACTTCTGGAATTTGCAAACAATCGCATCAGACTCTTCTTTTCTGCTCAATATTGACACAAAATATTGTTCATTCTCTCCTAACTCGTTCGAGCCCCTACTTGATTATTCACTCACGCAATGACTGTGGGGTCTATAATAGACATTCTGCGCAAAGCAGCAAACTATCAGGGGTCTCGTGGTGTCTATGCGTATTCACCTGGATTCTCTGGGATTGAATCCCCCTCAAGGTTGAGTTACACAGAGCTCGATTCATTGGCTACGTCTAATGCTATACGACTACGCCGGCTGCAGTGTGACACCAAGTCCTCTGTCATACTCCTTCACTTTGAAGACCATCTTGACAATATCATATGGTTTTGGTCTGTCTTATATGCAGGTTACATCCCTGCAATGTCCACTTCTCTGCCACGAAATGAAGAACACCGCATAAGGCATCTCTGTCACCTAAGCGAGCTGTTCGAGAAGCCTATATGTCTTACTCGGATAAGCTTTCAAGATCTATTTTCGAGGACATCTCCCTTGCATATTGTGACTATAGAATCATTGAATGATTCACCAGCAGGCTTTGCCGCCACTACGGAAACCAGTTTTAGAGCACCACTTAACAACAGTGGTTGGAATCCTGCTTTGTTGATGCTTACATCTGGAAGCACTGGTCTGCCAAAAGCCGTGACCTTAACGCACAATCAGATCTTGGCCTCCCTCCAAGGGAAAAGCGATTCTTTATGCGTTGATGACACTGGCCACTCATTCCTGAATTGGATCCGCCTCGACCATGTCGGAAGTTTAATTGAGATCCATCTCCATGCACTATTTGTTGGGTCCGACCAAGTTCACGTTCCACCTGATACGATCGTTTCTCGCCCAGCCTTGTTCCCCGACCTCATTAGCCGACATCGAGTAGTTAGGACGTTTGCGCCCAATTTCTTCCTAGCTGAAGTTGGCCGTTATTTAGAGACCTCCCAGGAAGAAGATCGACCTCATTTTGACTTGACGTGCCTGCGATACATTGTTTCTGGAGGGGAGGCTGTTGTTGTCAGTACTTGTGCTCAAGTGTCTCGATTGCTGGCACGACATGGCGCACCCGAGAATGTCATCGTCCCTGGATTCGGCATGACCGAGACTTGCGCAGGGTGCATCTATAATCTGGACTTCCCTACATATGACACTCGCAACCACAACGAGTTTGCTTCTCTGGGCAAGTGTGTCCCCGGCGTTGAGGCACGGATCATCTCCATGTCGACGGATAGCAGTCTCGCGTGTCCAGGTGAAGTAGGCCACTTGGAACTCCGAGGTCCGCTTGTCTTTTCTGGCTATTACAACAATCAAGCAGCCACCAGTGAGGCTTTCAGTCCAGATGGCTGGTTTCGAACTGGGGATACGGGCTACATGGGCGCAAATGGCAGGATAAACCTGTCCGGCAGGACGAAAGAATTGATTGCGGTCAACGGTATCAAATACGTCCCGCAGCAACTGGAAGCTGCAATAGAAGAAGCAAACATACCAGGTATTGTTCCTGGCTGTGTGATATGCTTCTCGTCCCGTCCCAAAGGTGCAGAAACAGAGAGGCCATGCGTCATCTATCAGCGTAGCTACTGCGTGAATGATGCCAAAGCCAGATATGAGACCATGACTGCCATCATGCAACGGATCACGATGATAACAAATGTGCGCCCGTACATCTTGCCTCTACAGACCATAAAACGCACATCCTTGGGGAAGCTTCCTCGCTCTAGCCTGCAGCGGGAAGTCGCAAGTGGCCAGTACAAAATCGAAGAAGCCACCGACAGAGATGTGATTAGGAAGTATCAACAATCGATATTCCGGCCACCCGAGTCGCCAACCGAGCAAGCTATCGTGGAAGAACTGACAGGACTCCTCTCGCTACACCAAGAAGACATCGGAGTCGACACCAACCTCTTCGAACTCGGTCTGACCTCACTGACCCTTATCCGGCTTCAACACGGCTTGCGAACTAGGCTGTCGCTGGATGAGCCTATTCCCCTCGCCACAATGATGGCTCATAATACTGTCCGGGGGTTATCCCAAGCATGCGAACAACAACACCAGTATATCCCAGCTGTGAAGCTTCAGTCCAGCGGCAACAAGATACCTCTATGGCTCGTACACCCTGCCGCAGGCGAAGCACTTATCTTCATCAACATGGCAAAACTTATCAAAGATAGACCCGTCTACGCGTTCCGAGCCCGCGGATTCCACTGCCACGAGTCATATTTCACGAGCATCGAAGACTGCGTCCGCACCTACCACTCCGCCATGAAGAAGCTCCAACCACACGGCCCGTATGCTATCCTCGGATACTCCTACGGGACGATGATAGCATTCGAACTTGCCAAGTCTCTCGAGAAAGAAGGCGACCAAGTTCAATTCCTAGCCGGTCTCAACCGTCCTCCCTATGTCAGTCCGATCTTGCAGAAGGTTACATGGACCGACTGCCTAGTCAATATTTCATACTTTCTCGGCCTTATTTCTCGTGATTCATACCGGTCTCTCGTCACGCAACTCTCTGGACTTCCGAAGCATGAAGCCTTGATAAGTGTGATTGAGAATGTGGACCCTGATCTCCTCGTGGCACTGGGTCTCGATAAAGGCGGCCTAGAGCAATGGATTAACGTTGCTTTCAGCCTGCAAGACATAGGTAGGGGATATCAGCCACATGGCGTCGTGAACGCACATATGGATGTCTTCCACTGCACTCCATTGGAGTTTCTGAATGTTACGCCCGAAGAGTGGCAGAAACGTCTGGCTGCTTGGGATAACTTTTCCAGGCGTAAGGTTCAATTGTGTCATGTCCCAGGTGATCATGCTAATGTCTTGGGACCGGAACATGTTCAGGTGTTTGTGAAGAAGCTAAATGAGGCTATGACGTTGCAGGGCCTCTAATGTTAGTCTATATGTCTCCACCTTGACCAGTCTAGTGGTGGCAGTATTGGAATTGATATGTTCTCAGTTACAACGAGAGTACTTTTTTCCCTGAAGGCTTTATGAGAGTCCTTAGCCATTATTCCATGTAGGAAAAGAAATTAAAAAAGTACAGTTAACTGCACTTCAATAATGAGAAATAAGACTCGCTGTACTAGCTAAAGCGGTTTCCATGATATCTGTAAAGATTCGTGGAAAATTAAGGGGCATCATGCGATTTACGAGTCTAGTTGATACTTACATTTTGACATGCAAGCGATGTGGGTTCTTAATGATCCGATACTCATCGGTCGACTTATTTATCTAGACCCTCTAGGCTTTCACATGCAGTGCTGAGCAAGTCTTTCATCTGAGTATAAAGCTGCATGTCCTCCTTCTCCCATCTGTTACCGTTTGGAAACACTATTTTCCGTAAGTGATTCACCCATGGCCTGAGAGGCTGGTAGAACTCCGTGAAAGATTCTGTCTTTTTTATAAAGTCTCCTTCATGTACCACAAGTCCTTTCTTCCAACATGCCAACTGTGTCATAGTCATGTAATTCAGTTTCTCAAAGTCCTGTACAACTCTGCTCCTATCCGGACCATCGTGGTGAATGCAAATCCAGAGAATGACCCAAAAGAAGGATTCTAGGTCATGCATAAAAGAATGTTTCTCTCCTAATAGCAGTCCTATAGTCATGAAAGGTCTAGTCCCTGTTTTACCTTCAGCTCCGGAAGGCTGTGCAGGGTGATCCTCTATGGCAAGATCCAAGTCAATCAAAAAGGCTTGCCAAGAACGGCTGTCTCCTTCCTCATTGAGAAGCAGGTTGCCAGTCGAGATATCCCCGTGAAGTATTCCTGTCTTCGCGTGCAATGACTCGTAACCTGCGAAGAACGAATCAATACCTAGTCAGAAAAACCTCAAGGTGCATGCATACCTTCTATGCACCGAACAACTGCGTTAAGCATGGAGACACAAGACTTTGCTTTGTATATGGGCACCCCGTAGTCACGAACAACAACACGTCGATGCTCCCTGTTCTCGTTTGGGTCATCCTCACTTTCAGCCTGAGAGCTGGTGCAGATGCGCTTGGCGGGCGGCCCAGGGGGGCTTAGGTGGCTGGATGTCCGTTTCCGTTCAGTGTTGTTGCAAGTAGAAGGGACACCTCTCGAGGATTTTGCCGTAGGATCGAGAGTGGCAAAATTGCTATTCCAGCGGTATCTTCTGCCTTGCTTTAAGTCAAGACCTCTGCGTACGGCACCCTGTGTATCATCATCTTTATCCTGGACCTGCACTGTGCCATGGTAATAATACCTAGCCACATTGACAACCTCCTTGTCAGTTGCCTCGCGCAATAACAACCCCTCATCTTTTCTTTCCGGATATTGCCATGAATCCTTGATAACAAGAGATGCCTCTGACTTATCCCCTTCGCGATGAGCTTTCCAGCAAGTCGTAGCGCGACCAACAATACAGGCAGAACGCCTTATGAGTTTCTCAATAATCAGACGCTCTGGCTTCCCATCTCGCATTATCTGAATGAACCGTGTACCATTCGATGTCGTTATGATGCTGGGGTCGTAACCCAAATCTTTCAAGTCCATTCGAAGAAAACCCAGCATTGACAGAACAAATCGAGAGCCGTCTTTGTTGATATTGAACGCGGTCGAAGATATAGCACCCACTCGGTCAAAACTCCATAGACGCATGATGGATCCACATAAGGTAAATCCAAGGACGAAACGGCGAGAATCTTGAGAAGTAAAAACCTCCCGAGCACATCGCCCGAGATCAAGCCAGGTTCTTAAGGCCGTATCCATTTCCGAGTTCTGTTCAAGTTTCCCTAAGACAAGCATGTTTGACCAGTGGACCTGATTGCTTCCGACGAACCCAGTATCGAGCTTTCGAGGAGCTGTAGAACCGGAAATTAGTTGATGAGGCCGTCGCAGAATATAGCGGCTGCAATTTGTTGAAAAATTCTCCGCCGCCAATGATCTGATCTTTCCAACTGCTGCAGTCAGCCACTCGAGAACTCGTTGCTTTTCCGCATTCTCAGGCCATCCATGCCAGCCTATTTTATCGTCATATAGGAGACCATCATGCTCCATAAGCTTATCGAAAACGACAGCGGCGACCTCCTTGAGGCCTTCAACGGCTCCGAAGTATGCCTCGTCGAATCCGGGGACATCGGTATATATTGAGCCAAGTTCCTTCTTGAGCACAGCATCAGTATCATCCCAGTCTTCAATAGAATCTAAACTGAAGCTGGGGAAAGTTAGGAGTGGAGGTGGATTCTGCCGCAGCAGCATAGAACTTATCCCAGGGCATGTCTATGAGTGGGTGGTGAGCGGGTGGTGGTAAAGTGATCAACACCAGCCAGGCTGCCTTCACACAGGCCTTCGCTCATGCCACACCCTCGCCTACCTTATGTCAGAACCCACTCCTAGTGCGCTTCAGGCATTGAATCCGCCGCATTCATACCGCTAGGCTACTTGGTAGAAGACTAGGAATCTGAGTTAACAGAGACTCAAGATGCACATCAGTTATAGACTTGCTAGGTGAATGTGAGACCATCAACTGCCAGATCTCCACACCTTAACAGATAACACTCACTTGTAAGCCCAGCAGAATTGCTACCGCCTGCTGTTATATATCCAGCTTTTGCCTCAGGCCCACAGTTTTTTGTCTCCTGAGGCCAATAGATAGTCACCTGTCAAAAAATACCTCAAGCATTTATTTCCACTCAGACTAAAAACAAGCCTTATCTTCCATAGTAGGCAGTAGCGCATGAGCGAAGGCCGGTGTGGAGTTTCAGGAGTGAATTCTTCGGAAGTGATACTGCTAGCCTATCTAGTACAAGTCTACAATCTTAGTCAACCACTCAGAACGCGCATTATTGATAAGCTTGCGAGGTGAATGTGCGATGTCAGATCCTTACAGCAGCCTGGCTACTACACAGTAGTAGTCATGTTTATCGGGGTCGTCAGTCAATAAATGGATTGTCTGTGGCACGGCCGCTATCCCAAATTCGGTTAGCTTACCAACCACAGGGATGATGATCCTCTTCTCTGTGCGGAGTATTGATGAGGAGAATGACTACCCTTGAATATACTGCGGACCTTACTGTCTAACTATTTGTCTCAAATGCATCACTGCCACAGTCATAGCACATTGTAGTGATTGATATGTGTACCATTGTCATGAATCGGAGATAAGCAACCTAACTGGGGAAGAACCCACTTGTCTTTACTTTCCACATGTGCCTTTTACGCTAGATAACTGGGAATTAGGTTTCAGTGGTCACAGGCTCCTATAAAGATATCCTCTTGAGGCTTATGATACTGTTCGGTGCCAACTACCCCATCTGTCAACCTAATATCGCAATGGCTCAACCAGTTCATCCCCCAGCTACGGAAGCTTTACCACCATATGACATCCTTAATTTCTTCTACGGTATTGGCACCGAGGCGGAATTAACGATACTTTGCTATGGGAGACGTTTCCATATCACGGTATCCGCCGAAATTTTTCAAGGGGATCCAAATCTCGAAAGTGAATATCTGTCTCTACTGCGGAAACTAGATTCGGACGAGCCATTCGAGCAGGATGAGGATCTGGGAGATCCAATGGAAGGACTATGTTTCTGGATAGCTTTCAAGTGTAACTCCGAGATGAGAGCGTTGGCTTCCGAACGGCAACCACAACTTCACACTCTATATGATTGGCTTTATCTTGACACCCTAATTCTTACTCCCAAAGTCATTGATGGAAAGCTGAATGTGCAATACAATACTCCGAGCCAGCAATTCCTGCAGGAAATGATCCCAAACGTGGAATTACTTCCATCGATCGCAGACATAGGAATCCCAGTTGTATCACCTCCGAAAGTCTTTCTACCCCAAGAAACAGCAGAAGGTGACTTACCTCAACGACCAACAAAGGTCTTCACTGAGCATGGAATGACACGTTTTTTCAAACCCGCTCATGTCAGTGAATCCGCAAATAGAGAGATATCAACATTGCTCCGCATTCAAGAACTTGGTTTATCAAACATCATCCGTGCGCCTAAGATTCATGAATTTGTGGCATTCCAAAGCGGCTCACATAGTATAACAGGCATTTTAATGGACTATATTGAGCATCGTGACAGTTTGGAATATATTGATATTCCAAGCACCCCATTGCCAATTCGGAACAAATGGATAAGCCAGATCCGAAATATAATAGAAACTCTACATGCTGCGGGCATAGTTTGGGGCGATGCGAAGCCGGACAATATCCTGGTTGATGCTGATGAAAATCTGTGGATCATCGACTTCGGCGGGGGCTATACCCATGGCTGGGTTGATGAGGACAAGGAGGAAACTATAGAGGGGGATACTCAAGCACTTTCTAGGACTGTAGATTTCCTCTTGGACAAAAGCTCGGAATAAATATCTCCCATTCAGTGGGGTGATAGCAAAGCGAGAGAGTTTTCTATCATTGTCCGCAAGATAATTGTTATTTCTGACTATCAATTTTCATTTTACAAGATATCCATCATCCAGATATTCTATATCCCTCTCTCCTAAGGGGTCACGGCTAAGTGTGGCCTTTAAAAGCGCAAGATAAGATCAGACAACAGAAAAAGGCACAGTAATCCATGATCAATGAATTTTTATGATATTGCATTCAGCATAATCATTCTCGGCATTCCTTTGAGCAAGGTTCCAAAGACCGGCCTTCTCTGATATACCTACTAAGGCGTATTGCTTCAAAAATAGGTGCTATTGTTCATAGGTGGTTAACAATTTTACTCTCTAAACCATTGGTACGGTTCGTACATCTTGTTGTTATATTAAGACCCAATCATCCGAAGCTGAGGGTCCTTTCAACCTGAGAGTGCAATTAGTCTCGGTTTATTCGACCTGCGGGTGCAATAAGTCCCGGTCCTTTTGACCTGACATTACATGTGCCTCTGATAATGGCCGGCTCGTTGCCAACCTTATTAATAGCTCAAACGGCGCAGTCTCCCTTTTTTCGAAGCTGTGCAGCTTAGACTGTATAACAACCATCCGAGTCCCATCCATACAGGCATAGAAATAACGAAAATGCTGGGGACCCGGAAATGATAGAAGAAGAACAGGAAATCTTTTTTCACTCCCAAACGCTCGAGGCATGGACTTTATAGTCTCATCCTCCTCCTCGAACAAAGCCTCCTGTTCATCCTTATCCGCTGGAACTTGTGGCTGAATAGCACGGCACCGCATAGCAGATATTAGCATTGCGAGTTCACCGTAAAGCATTGAGTTCTCATTCCCATCATTGGATAGAACGAGGCCAATGGTGGTATGGGGATGGAGTCGGTGGCCATCAACCATATCTGGCTCGAGTAGAAGATTGGATTCCCATTGGTTATCAATAGAAGGGTATGCCCCATGGAGGTTGCTGGCTAGAAACAATGGGTTAGGGTAACTATTAGGAGATTGTTAGTTCATAATCTACTCAGACGGAGAATCTCCAGCATTTCTTGCACCTACCTGATGCGGTGGAGCTCGCTCCGCCTTATTAGTCCCCCATAGGTATCCATGTTTTTTCTCTCTGTGCTTGAAAACCCGGAGGATAATACCCATTCCAGTAAATGAAAGCCATACGATAGTATAGAATCTACCCGGTCATTTGGCGATCTATCGGCTTCGGCAGGGTCGTAGTCTCTCATTGTTGGCTGTCCTGACGCCTTCATGGGGTACTTTTCGAGTTCTGATCGGGACATGGGTGCGAAGAAAATAGGCTCACAAGTAGATGGAAACAGTGTCTGTGGCCCGTAGATATCTGCTACTGTATTTCCCTCTTCCTCGTTTTCAGAGCAGTATTGTACCAGATGAACTCGATCTATCTGGTGCTGATGCAGGACTATATCACTTACTTGATTCCCGTCATCCACCAGCTCTTTGGGAGGTTCCGCCACTAATCCCTCCCAGAGGTGTTCAAGCCGTTCAGCGCCACTGTTGGTAACCATCTCGCTGCGTAGCTGGTAGGAGAGGGACAGGGTTGTTAGGTTAATTGGTGGTGTTCACGAGTCAAAATTGACGTTGAAACGGGAAGGTGGGTGAGCAACGAACACGTAAGGCAAACACAGCCTGGTCACGTAAATCTGATCCATTCTGTTCATTTTTCGGGAGAGGCTGCCTGCCAGTCGCCTCTCCCATCGGGCCACAGTAATGGTTAGTATGAATGGCAGCAGCGAGGCATAGGTGAGGTATAAAAGAGGCACGAATAAGAGGCCTAAACCGCAGATCATCTAGGAATCTCATATTATGCAGTCAGAACGTTTTAGATAGTCGTAGCACGGCTTACTATCTACTGCCTACCAGCCGTCCGGTGTGCTCTATACTATCTATAGCCTGATCTTAATACCTTTAGATTACAGTACACCCGGACGCACTTGCCTGTCTAGTCTAATTGACTCTCCTCTAGATGTTCTTCACTCCCACAACACACACTCCCACTCAAGCTCATACTCATACTCACCCTCACCCTCACCCCCACTTTCACATAGTCTCTGTTTTCAATTTCCAAATTACTCATTGTCAATCATGCCTCTGAAGAATTTTTTCGACAAACTTCCTGAAAGCAGGGAGGAGTGGGAACAAGCTGCCGCCTCGGCTGGAGTTGTGAAAAAGTCGCTGCGACACTGCAAGGACCTTTCTGGGTCTCACATCACCCAAGAGCAATTTTTGCTCTTTAGAACACTTTCCCCCCCTTCAATTCACCCCAGTCTCTTTAGTCCTGCTGAATTTGGACTGAATTTAACTAATGCCTCCAATATCTTAGCAGGGTGCCCCGACTTTCAAGAGTACCTCAACCAAGTGGGCACAGATAACTTCCAGCGCCTGGGAGAATTTCGCAGTACCTTGATTCGACAGTGGGAAGTACTTAAAGGCCTTCAAAATAGAGACGACCCGCTAAAGTGCTGCGACGAAGGTGTTGTTAATGGCAGCCTCGTCACTCTGCTCCAGATTCTTCTTTCGTTACATCCGACACCTGCCTCTGAGTGGAGCATCGCCAAAACTCGTCTAAGAGGAACATTTGGCAGTCTGCGTTCGGACAAAAAGACGCTTCATCTTGATGTACTCACCGATGGACAATTGAAAGATAGGCGGACAGGCGAAATCAAATCGGTGCTCAAATGCAAGGAAGGCATACGCATTCATCACAGCCCGACAGTTGATATGCAGGAAGCTGCTGAGATTGTAGCATGGGTCAGCCAGTACCCTGACAATGATAGAAGCGTCAACACACACCAGTAAGGCCACCACTCTCTATCTAAGATGAAGAAGTTGGTAACGAATTGACATAGCCGGGTTCTTATTTCCAAGGATGGATGCGAGATATACATAACCTTCGCAGGATATGATAATGCATGGGCAGACTACCTAGATGCCCGAGGCGGAACGACACCGCTTAGCCTGATGACAATGAAACGATACGGTCCCTACCATATCAATATCAGAGAAGAAAAGAGGAGATCTCGAAGATCCTGCTTGCTGTTTCAATTTAGTACAAGCAATGGAATATCATTCCTCAAGCATACCAGGTCGGAGGGACTGATTTGGCCCATAAGAGGTCTTGAATACTAGCAGGTCGAAAGCACTGATTTGGCCCATAAGAGGTCTTGAATACTAGCAGGTCGGGAGGACTGATTTGGCCCATAAGAGGTCATGAACGACACCGGGTCAAAGGACCGGTCCCCAGCAATGAGTCTGCACCTCAACGCGGTGCTGGGGTCTAGTAACCAATTATGGTGAAGCTAAGACAGGCTCCTTTCATACCTCCCTCCCTGGATGGTTGGTTGTTCGACTTAAATCTTATTGCTCGCGTCGATTAGAACATCTGCTGCTGTCAAGATAAAGTGTGGAACTCGAGCTTGGGGGGGGTGTAGGTACAGACTTCGGTTTGGATAGTATGGCTAATTCAGAAAGCAACAGACAAATTTACTGAAGCCTGGCTCAACTAACCAGAGAAATATGCTAAGAATTGAAACAAAGTAGAAAAATAAAATATCAAAAAAGGAAGAATACATACAACAGAAGGGATTCGCTGGTGGTCACCCACCCAACTACTAACCTCCCGGCGTGTGGCTTGAGTACGGCTGAGCGGACGGGAAGCCCTATTTTCCACACCCTGTGGTCGTATGTATTCTTTATATCTTAGAAAGGAATTATATAGATAGAACAATGAATAGCTAGTGTACCATTGAGAACATATTATCACACTTCAAGTAAAGGGATGGTGGCACTTCTGCCATTAACTGTATTTCTTTTCGATTTCTGGTAAACTATAATAGCTACAGACCTTCATGGGATATTCAGAGGAAATATAGTAAGAAAATTTCCATTGCAATTGAGAAAACATGAACTCATCTACTGCCATTATACCTCCATAGGGACGGATCTGCCAATGCATTGTGTCTCAAGATCCTTGTTGGAAGCTCATGCATCTGCCAGGGGAGTCGCTTCCAGCCATGTTCAACCCTAGTGGATGTTATAGAATACTGGAATGTGTCAAGGCCTTGGAGCCGTGTTGTGCCATTGCAGGGCCCATCGTCAGTTGTATGGTATATTAGCTGAATCTAGAGCAGATGTCTTGAAGATCACATCACCATCGGTGCCTGATGGACCATAGCTTCATGTTAGCGAACAGGTAAATCGAGATATATTATTAACATTGCTCAGTATTTGAGAATTTGATCTATCAAACATTATCCGTGCGTCTAAAGTCCATGAACTTGTGGAATGTCGGAAGGACTCGCCCAGGATATCAGTACCCGTCAATGTACACTGCTAGGATTCTCAATTAGTTCGATTATGGTGCTTTCTCCAGAGTCTGAAGCCTCAACAAACGTTGTAGTTTACTTGAAAGCAGTACAGTAACAGCTGCAGAATTACTTATCATTCAACGGTTATCATTAACAAATACAGAATCTAACTAAAGCTTTTTGATTGAGCTTATGATTGAGCCAATCTCATGCTGCTGTTGCTGTTGTTGTTGTTGCTGCATCTGCTGCACCTGCTGCTGCAGCTGTTGGAGCTGCTGCTGCAGCAGCTGCAGCTCGGTGGGGGCGGCCGTAGGAGTAGTGGTAGTAGTGGTGGTGGTAGTAGCAATAGCAGTAGCGGCAGCAGCCGCAGTGGTAGCGGTAGCGGTAGCGGTAGTAGTAGTAGTAGTAGTAGTAGTAGTAGT
>NW_027137443.1:1206863-1207448 GCF_001889945.1 Aspergillus brasiliensis CBS 101740
AGTAGTAGTAGTAGTAGTAGTAGTAGTAGTGGTAGTGGTGGCGGCAGCAGCACCAGTGTTGTTGTTGTAGTTGTTGTTGTCGTTGGTGGTGGTGATGATGGTGGTGGCGTGGAGGGGGTAGCGGCGGTGGGGCTAATGATAGTCAGTATATTGATATGAAGACTTCACAATAAAGAGTACTCACGTCGGCTCGGCGGCCTCTGCCGCCCCGAACGAGCTGATATCATAAGTCAGTCCGATAGTAACATCTATACTATCCTCTAAAACTAACTTCAGCCTGCCGAGGGCCCTATAAGCAGTCAGTTTAACTTAGTCCTGGATAAACATACTAAGACTTCAAGTAGAAGAACTACTTACCATAGCATAACGACATTCGTGGGCATCATGCCCCCGTATCCCACAGAAACCACACTTATTCCTGTGCCTCTGAAGTGTTTCATGAGTGACATGGTACAGCCTATTATAGTAGTAATCATTAGCATTATGGTATACCTTCTTCACCCCCCCACGACCTCCTCCTCTTCCACCCCATCCTCTTCTTCCTCCTCCTCTTCCTCCTCCTCTTCCTCCTCCTCTTCCTCCTCC